>NC_090922.1:370499369-370803258 GCF_040938575.1 Ambystoma mexicanum
AGTCTTCTGCTGCAACTTCTTCATATTAAGGTACTGTGCCAACCCGATTGAGCGAACTTATCTCTCGCAGTGAAAGTTCGTGGAACTTTCCCAACTTGCAGGCCTAATCAGCTTGTGACACAACATATGATTCTTTTTCGTACAAACTACTTCTGAGAACTTTGGCAAAGACTTTACAGTTTACTTCAGGAACTGCTCTTTCCTATCCAAGACACTAGTCCATTGACTTTGGCCTAGGCCTATTGAACTGAATCGAGTCCTCTAGTGAACTAAAACTATTTGCATTGCCTAAGAAAGTATTTGTGATCTATTCTGCTAACTTGTGCCTTTGTCCTACTTTTTAAAGTGACTGAAATGCCACTTTGCTCCTATTTCAGGGGAGCCTATTTTACTTAGAAACTTATTGGTTTGGTACTGAGGTGTATTTGTGTATGGGATTAAGTTGCCTCCTTCTAGTGAATGTTCTCTAAATGACTGTGTAATAAATTAATGTGTGTTTTACCAACAAACCTTGAGTGTAAGTGTCTACTTGAACCACTGTGATTGTAACACCTCTGTTTAACCTTTTTACTGCTTCCATTCCCTCTTGAGCCAAGTATGGCTGTTCAGCTCGCTACCAAAAACTTAGTATAGACTTATACCAAAGGTTGGTTTTGCTTACACATGTAGTCCTAATTGTATGTGGTGGTCCCAGACAGTACTGCATGCAATTCTGCCTAACACTTACATGGTTTGATTATACTACACGTCACAGGCATGTCGTTTATTTGCACCGGGATCTGTTGAATTAATGCTTACAATGTAGCAGCAATCCGCAGTGAAAACAGATCATATAGCACTCATGGGAACTAAGAGGTTCATGTGCATCAACTAGCTCAGATGCCACATCATGGCTCGTTAGTTTACCTTAAGATGTCATCATAAGAGTGGCTTTGAGACTACAAGTCGTTAACTGAAAAACGCTTTTGTAAATCAGGCCCTCTATTTTTTTCACCCATGTCCCAAATGGAGAGCAGAAAGGATGCAGGTGGCCTGATTCACAAAGCCCTTTTCAATGGTTGAAACGCGCTTTTTGAACTGAACCGGGCCTCGTGGGGGCAGTGGCGTCATGCAGGCAGGAGCTGATAGGTAACGGGATCCGGAAAGCACATGTTCTTCCTAGTAGTTCAACAACAACTTAATGACAGCAGGTGTGCAGATGTCACGAGTTAAGGTACGGAGTGGAAAGGGAGAGTATACATTATGACAGAGCCTGATATAGTTCTCTCACACAGGCCATTGAGCAGTATTTTCCCAGATCCCACAAACAAATGTCTCCCCGGCTCTCGGAAAACTACGTTTGGCCTAATTTTACCCCATAGACCTCGATTCCAGCTGGGACCATCAGGTCCAAAGTCACGTGATTTACCCACTAGACTAACCTGCCCATCCCCTGCGGCCCGTGGCTGCTGCGATGCAACAGTTATGCATGTCCATTTCGAGCACTGCTCTCACAGAAATTACACAAGTGATACAAGCGCAACATCCATTGCCCGATCGTATTACGCTAGGGGGGAGGGGGGGTTAGAGGGGGCAGTGTGAGTGTTACTAAAATGCCATCTTAATTTGAACACTCGTAGGGATGAAAAGGGATGTGTTTTTACACCTCATTTTCCAGCTAATCTAAGGAGTGGACCAGAGGAACACAAACAAAACAAACTTCTAACACATGCATAGAGATAATAAAGCATGATTTATTGCGCAGATCAGGGTAAGCAAGTCAACACGGAATTCTGTGTTAGCAGCAAATAAAGCGTGCTTGATCGATGCGCATGGCAATCCTGGGCTTCATCATTGAAACAATAAAAAATACAGCGGCAGGAGAAATTCAAATATTCTCCTCGTGGCACTTCACAATTCTTCTTCTCTTTACTTGTTTTAGTTTTTACAACACAGCATTGCATTCTGTGGCTACTCATCAGCCAGCGCATTACTTTCAGTCCAATGGGAACATACATTAAGTCAATTTCCTTGCAAACCATAGACATTTAGCTCATTGTGCAAACATTTATAGACATTTAAAAATCCCCGTGCACATCAGTGCACCACCAAGTCCGCAAGTAGTTACCAAAATTACATGGTTCTTATCGGAAGGGGGAAAAATAGATTATAAGTTTGTGGAAGCTCCTTAGTTGTGGCTTCGTTTTGCAGCAGCTGTTATTTTTGTCCAATTGGTGTAAAGGAGCCTTGTGCGTTGACGTCCTTCTCGCTGAAAGCAAACATTAGGCGCTGGCTTGCAAGGAGGCCACCTGCAATGTGTTAGTCATTAGAAAGGTCACCGATACTGAACGTTTGAAGCTGTGAATAGCGTCAGATTAAATTAGGTGTAAAAAGCCATTTCCTCTTGTAGATACTCTGGACCACCTGCTAAAGGCTCAAGTTAAACTTGACAAATTGTGTTTTTTTTTATAACTTCATAAACACAATGGAAATGGTTGAGGGCAGTCACCCTCCATTAGTTTTGGATTACGCGAACTAATGACTATATATCAAACCACAGACGCCATTTGTATTTCCCCTCTGATTGAATGCAAATTACTTCCAAAAGAAGGCAGACAATAAAAAAAGTATTTGTAAGGTAAATCCCCATATTTTTGCTTAAATAAGACCAGGGGCCTCATTAGTTGTTTTTATTTTTGCAGAAATAGTGCCATACTTGATCACTGTTACCATATGCGAAATTTCAAACCTATCGATAGATTCGGAGTGTTGGTATGGCCAAATGAATCCCCATGTTTGGAATCCATGGGACTAGATGGGGATATTGGTGGAATTACTGCACAAAGTAAATGTGCCATGGTTATTTTACGGATGTTTATTTTAAAAGGGATGGACCCACTCTGTCATCCTCACTCTCCATATGACCCTCTCTAGTTTATTGAGGTGGTGACCATCTGTCTCTGAGTGCCATCATTTGCATGGTACATGGCTATGTCACCCACTTTCTGAGCAATCACTCTGTGTATGTAGATTTTGCAGTATTCTTGGGTTGTATGCAGGAGTTTCCGCAGACGATTCAGATTTCTTGCCAATACGGATGAATCATCTGCAAGCTCAGGATAGGAATCTTTGGTCCTTTATGCCTGCGACTCGTCCGATGCATCTTTAAATTTGTCATAGATATCATTGGTATGAAGATTAAAGAGTGATGACACCAGAAGACACCCCTGCTTTACTCTGCAGTTCAATTGAATCACTTTGGCATCTGGCATCTACACCCAGCCATCTACACTTGAGTATTTTAAGACAATTGCATGATTGCTGATTGCAAACTAGGTTTAGCTGCAGTTGTTCTTGCTTCATTGAGGCTCAAGCTGATTCTACTGTTTAAAAGGCATGGCTATGTATGTAGAAATGTTCTTGTCAATGTTATACTTGTGAATGAGGTGCAGGAGAGACAAGATCTGTTTGCTAGTCGGCATTCCTTCATGGAACTGTCTTGGTCGGGTGATACTATGCTATTGTATTCTAGACATTCTTATTTCTTGAGGAAGCTGTCAGGGAGGCTGTTATACAGTCCTCTGGTGAGGTAGGCAAAACCATCTAACCCAATGACAAGCCGGGGTTTTGAGGCAAACGAGAGACCACACTCTCTGACGGGTAGCAATGGCAGAGCAGTCAGGCCTCACTCAATGGATATGGAAGAATAAGAGTGAGGTACACTTATTTAGAATAGCTAGCCCCAGAGAATACACCACACCGGTATACTGAGAAATACACACTTTATTATAGAATTACACATGGAGCAAATATACATTCAAATAGGTACTTTGGGTTATACCTAACACATAGTACGACACAATGATGCAGAATCTCCAAAAAAGGCACCATTTGAAAAAAAGCAAAGAAAATGAGCTTTTTTTATTTGCGCTCATTTCTAAAATGCACAGGACACTTTGTTATCAAAGGTGACCTGCACATTTCAGGAGGGTTTGGACAGCAGCACAAAGATGCACTGCCCAGCCCCTTTGCATACATTAGTGTCGGCAGTGCGCTGCCAACACTCATGTATTACTGGCTCACGGCAAACCCGGATTACTGGGAACACTTACCGGTGAACCTCTCATTGGTAAAAAAAAAACATTTCCATCCCTGTTTGGGGTGTTGGAAATGCAAGTATGAACGCAGTGGTTTAATCCTTGACTATCACACTTAAAGAAACATACATTGGCAATGCCAACAGTTTGAGCTTTCATGTTGTCATGGGAAAGGGACTTGCAAAGAACAGCTGTAGTGGTATAAACTGGCTATTGATGGTAGCAGGTGCAAAATGGTGTCTGGTCATCTAATAGCAGTGCCTAGAAAATGCCTAATACATATACAGAAGCCAATGCTCATCTTTAAGAGGACTTCAGTGAAAGAGAAGCAGAGTGCTTATAAATCGAGTGGCTGGAGGTGGACTTTTAAGATATTTTTATTACACCAGTAGCAGGTTTACAACTCCAATGAAGTCATTAACTCTCAGAAGACGGCTTGGAAAAAAAAAAACTGGCAAGCACTTCAAGTGCAACATTTGATGGTAAGGCTTGTTTAAAGCAAGCTCAAAGAGTTCCCATTAGGAGGTTTTTTAAGCGGGGAGGGGCAAGAACTGGGTGGGCTTGGCCATAGGGATTTGCATAACTATGGGTGGGCAAATGACCAAATAACTCCTAGAAGCTGTGTGTCCCTCCACATATGCCATTTCCCCCTATCTGCATCCTAATGCAATAGTTTTTGGCTTACTGGTGTCGCAACTAAATAGCAGGATAGGGTCATAAATGATCATGACATGAATTTCACATCCCCCTGCACCAGGCGCAAGGGAATGAGACACATTTCTGTGCATTTAAAAGTGTGTCCCATTTGTGAAACCAGGAGGTGCTTTTATTTGCTGGTTTTTCCGTGAATGTGCAAAGGAATAAAAAAGGGCATCTGAATGAGCATGCTCTTATACAAGTGCCCCCTGTGGACTGGAGTGTACCTCTTGTTGGTGCAAGTGAGGGCATGTTTGTTTGTTTGTTTGTAGTGCGCGCCAGACCCGAAGGTATCAGGGCGCGAGCGCAAGAATACTTTAAGCTTACAAGTTACATTTGCAGGTTACAAGTTACAATTGCAGGTTACATAGACACATAGTTACAGAGTAATAGTTAAACAACATGATGAAATAAGTACAGCAAAAGTTATGTATATATTTACAAATAGGTCATGTACAATAGAGAAAGCGGGGTTTTGATTAGTTGCGAGTCAAATGATCAAAGAGGCTAGAATTTAACAGTCGTTTTCTTTGAGCAACTTGATAATAGTGTGGGGAGGACTGTTCAGATCTTAGAGTAGTCGGCCGGGAGTTCCACAATTGGGCCACTTTGACTGGGAAACTATTCCCTCCGGTTGTAGTAATTTTGAATGGGGCACAGCTAGGCAGTTTGTGTAGGCTTCTCTGGTGGGTCTGGCTGTGACTCTCCTTTTGAACCTATCTGTTAGGTATCTTGGTGCTAAGATATTGATACATTTGAATTTTAGGGAGGCTGTTTTCAGTTTAATTCTCGCAGCTGTAGAGAGCCAGTTAGATTGTCTTCTAACTGATGAAATGTGTTCTCTTTTTGGGATTGCTAGGGCTGCTCTAAGGGCATTGTTTTGCAATATTTGGAATTTTTGAGTAGTATGTTTGTTAGAACCCAGGTAAAGAGCATTGCGGTAATCCAGTTTGGATAGCACCAATGCTCTTGCCAGTGTGAGGCAGCTGATCATAGAGAGATATGGTTTTGCTGCTCTGATCAGTTTGCAAGTGTAGGAGGTGGCAGAAGCCATTGCGTTCACTTTCTTTATCAAGGTAAGATAGGAGTCAAGGTAAAAACCTAAAGTTTTTACCTCATTAGCTACTTTGTGCTACTGCATATCCCAAATTTGGGCAAAAAACATGTTTGAGAATCTGCCAAGTGTATCTGTGAAAACTGTGAATGGCTACAAGTGAACCCTTCCCTCTCCAATGCTACAGACATGAACATTTCTAGGTAGTAAAATCAGTAACAATAAGACTCAGGAGTGGGGGAGAAAAAGGGAGCCCTAGACAGTGATAAAAATACTTGTATACAGTCATGATCACGACACAAAACGAAAGGCATGAAAGGTCACTATAATCCCCTCAAGCTATGACACATGGAAACATTATTTCAAATGTAGACCTTGGGCCTCGTTATGAGCCTGGCGGCAGCCGTGCCGGTATTTACCGGGGCAGCTGCTGCCGGAGTCCTTTTCTTTCCGGCGCCCAGCAATGGGGACATACCTGAGCATTACGGCCCCGGCAGTCCCGGTAATTACTCATTGCCGGGAGCCGGAAAATATCACTCCCCATTCCCATTCAAGTCCCATTGGACTCAATGGGAATGGGGAGGATGGATGCGCAGGCATCATTCACGAATGGTGCCGGTGCATCCGTCAATGCCTGCAAGAGGGTGCCCTTCCGCCCGCCAGGTTAGACCTGGCGGGATGAACGGCACCCACTCGCAGAACTCGTAGTTTGCCAGTCCGGAAACAACGGTACTGCCAAGCTTACCGGTACTGTTGTTTCCGGACCAGCAAACTTGTAATGACCCCCCATATAACTGAAACCGTACCTTCAGGGTGTAAAAGGGGTTAACATATTTCCAACAATGCCAAGAAGGATCAACCAAGGTCGAATATGAATAGCTTTACAATACCAAACTATGAAATAAAATAAATAAAATGATGCACAATAACCAGAACTAAACATTTTAGACCGATACATTTCTATAGAACGAAGGATCATACAATGATTTAACCAATTATGCCACATTCTGTGGGCATTTCCAGGTGGTAACAGCTCTCACCCAAGTTGAATGTCAGAACAGAGTGGACAACAACTGTGGAATGTTTTCCCAAAAATGTGTGCTCTCTAAAAATGTGATGTTAGTACTGTGTATTAACCTGCTGTTTAATGCAACGTTCAGTGCAGTGCCCTGAAATGCAAGTTTCAACTGCTTCCTACACTTTTATTTTAAAAGGAAAGTATTCCGGGACGATTTCTTTTTTTAATTAAAGCTATAGGAACAGAAAAAAATCAATAAAAAAAGTGGAGGAGCACCGCTCCCAACTGCTCCAGCTCACTTCGACCACTGAACTCACCATACACTGTGTGACTCTTGTTAGGTTCTCACTGCGTGCCAGTATAGCGTGGACCTGGTCGGGAAGCAGACTGCAGGGTTGCAGGAAAGCTTCCGGCTGCGGCATCACGCAATATTTCGACATGATTAGGAAAAAGTAATGTGCTGCATGTGATGACCGTGAACGCTAGTGCGTAGCCGGAGCAACATTGAAAGGAGTGATCATGTAGTGTAAAAGTAAATGCAAGCATAATGGGAACAAGGACTCCCTAGAGCCATTCATTCAAGTGATGCCGTTCTGCTCCATTCTTAACAATCCACAAGTTAATGGTAAGCGTGTACCAAACCCAAGAAATAGTTGCCCGATGTGGACGCACATGAAAACCTAGATAGAATATTCACCTAATACTCAATTCACAGCTGAAAAACACCTAAAGGGCTGGTATAACTGCTGTCTCCATTGTGTTAAGATCCCTCGTGGTACCGGGGAAACAGCCTAACCTGGGTGCCCCACCCACAAGGCGAGAGGCACCAAGAAGAGGCAAACAATCCCACGACTAGTCTAGAGACCAGTGTCAGCCATAACTAATCACTTCTGTCATTAGTCATTAACCATGTCGTTTGGCAACCAATCAGCCTCACCATACATCAATAGTATGGATAACCTCCCAGGGGCTACTATGCCAGCTTTCTACATGTTCCTATGTCAACCCTATAAGGACAGTCTGAGGGTTGGGTCTATAAAGCTATTATAACCTGCATTGCTCTTGATACTATAAAGTATGGTTACTCATTATGTGGCCCTATAGATGTTTTGGATTTCAACTTCCTCGATATCTAGCCGGTATAGTCAATTGTGAATGATTGTAAGGGTTGCAGTCCAAAACATCTGGAAGACCGCATAATGCATAACGATGTTATGTGATATAAATAAATATATAGAAGTGTTTAGTAATAATGTATGCATTAGCAGCCACAGTGAATAAGTTGCAGGTACACCAACATTGCTGGTAACACTAGAATGCAGCATCCTTCAATAATATGCAAGCTACGTGCGCCAGTCTTTGGGCTTTACTTGTTTGTATACTGTTTACTTGTTTGTATAGCCCACAGACAATTTGGTTGTGGTAAAGGTAATAGTTAACCAATAAAACACCAAAGAAAATAAAAAAATGAAAAAATAGCCTACACATTGTCGAATGAGATTGCTTTCTGAGCATTCTGTGTGTTGCAATTAAAAGTGCACAATAAGTGATTGGTATCGGGCAAGTTCAGACTTTCTGGAAAAGTCCAAAGACCCAAGGGGGGATCAGGAAAAATTACAATATTCAGGTAAGTACCTTCAAAAGCCACTTAAGTGGTATTTAAATGTAGTTGCAATTCTCCAAATGGATGACGAATTTATTTATTTATTTTTTATTTATTCTTGATTTAATGGTGTGTTACAGTTTTTACAAGGTGTGTCTATCCTTAACATTTGTGTCCTTAAGTCTGTTAAAAAGTCTTCTATAGTTTCCTTCCTTCACTATGTGGGTTCTTCTTGATCTATGGCTCTCGTGATTTCTGTGTCCAGGTAAAGACTGTCAAAAAATCTTACTACTGCGATCACTAATTTTATAGATTTACCACTAATCAAGTGGATCAACGAATGTGATTTGTCTAAGGTGTGGACGTTTTTAAACAGGTGGCCTATGTGAATTTGTCTGTTCGTTTTGGTTCCATTACATGATAGGAGTAAATGTCTTAAGGTTTCCACCGTTTCATTTCCTTTATAAAATCAACATGTGTTGTTTTCAGAAAAGCCTCTGATCCATAGGATCTCGTTTGTTTTTAATAGATTTATGTGAATTCTTAGAAAGGTTGCCCTGGTTCCTTTATCTGGGAATTTCAACAGATATTCAACTGTTTCATTAACTTTTTGTAAATTAGCTGGGAGATTTTGAGTGATTTTGTTTTTTGAAGCAGCTTGGAGAGTTTGAATCCAATCCCAATCTTTTAGTCTGGTTTTGGTTTTGTTGGGATTTGCTTCGAGCTCGCTCTCCGAACTTCTGATCTCTTGAAGTAGATCTTGGTTTTTCTGGACCCAAGCTGTCAACATCTTATTTTGTTTGTTTTCCACCTCCTGTCTGATTATTTCAAATAGTCTGATTTTGGAGAATCTGGTTTTGCGGTAGAGAATCAACCCGTTTAACAAGACTGTTGCTTTAAGTGACACTAAGGTTAGTTCTCTCCTTGCAGAAGCGATCAGTGTTGATTGTGGTAGATTCAGTCTTTGTTTTCCAGTAAAAACCTTCCAATCTCGGCCAGATACTATCTGGTATAGCAGGCATTCATTTGGTGTCAAATGTGATTGCCGGGATTGTTTTAGCTTTGTAAAAATTGATTGATGCTTGCATGGAGAATCAACCATATTTTCTATTGATTTTCCCTGCTTGTGCTGTCAAAAGTTTTGTTTTTGGCCAAAGCGTTTCCTGCATGGGTGTTTCTTGCCGATTACAGCTGATGGTCACTCCTGGTTATGTGAAAGATGTCACCTTTTCAACCTTCTTCCCATCAATGTGCCAACGGCCGGCTTCTTTTTGTTTGCGGTGTGTTTCCAAAATCAAAATTTTGGTATTCTTGGTGTGAATTTCCAGATTGTTTGCTCTGGTCTATTCTTGCAGACCGTCCATTCTTCGTTGAAGACCGATTGCTGTGTGATCCAGCAAGATGATGCCGCCTGCGTAGAGCAATCAGCTGATTTTGTCGTTGCCTAAGTTTGGTGGAAAAGTTCTTAGGTTTGCTTTGTGCTGCCCAATGTCACCTGTATAGGCGTTGTATAATGCAGGTGCTAGCGGGCAGCCTTGTTTTACTCCTTGCAAAGTCTGGATTTCACTGGAGAGCTGGCTAGCACTGTTAAGCCGTACTCGCATTGTAGTCCATGAGAATAGGCTTTTGATTGGGTCTAATATTGTATCGGGACATTTCCATGTAGTCAATTTATCCCATAGCTTGTCCCTGTTTACACGGTCAAATGCTTGGCTTAGGTCCACAAAGGCCAAGAATATTCTTGGGCGGCCCTCCAGGATCTTAGCCTTCATTGCACTCAGTGTTAGGATGTTCACTTGAGTCCTGGAGTTTTTGACAAAACCTGACTGGAATGGGTCCAGGCATTTCTGAGGATTTCACCCAGAGTTGGAATTTTTCCAGCAAGAGAGAGCCAAAGAGTTTGCCCAGTACATCCAGGAGTGCTATGGGATGGTCGTTCCCGGGGTCGTTTTTCTTGTAAATTGTGACTACATTCGAGGTTTTCCAGGATGGTGGGGTGCTCTTTGATCTGATGCACGTGTTGAAGATGTTCATTATTAAAGGTACCCAGGTTTCCCAGTTGTTTTTGAGGTCTTGGTTTGTTAGCCCATCTGGTCCCGGCGCACAAGACGATTTTAGTTTTTTAATTTTGTCTTCAATTGTTTCCTGGTCGTATTCAAATTGCCATGTTGTAGTAAGAATCGGATCTTTTTGTGGTTTTGCATTTTCGGGCTTCTTGAAGAGTGTTGTGAAGTGCTCTATCCATTTTTGATCACCAACGTTTGTTAACGCATCTTGGGCGGAATGGCCTGTTGAGTCGATCAGGGACCAGAAGTCCTTTGTTCTCTTGCCACTTAGACATCTTAACATGCCTTCTGAGTCTTCTTGGTATAGTTTGAATTTATTGTGTTTCAACGATGATTTATACATTTTTTTAGCCTGTTTTGCGGTTTGCTTGTTCCTTGTAGTCGGCCATGTTTTGGTCGTTTTTATAGCTTTTCTCATGATTCTTCTTTTTTCCACCAACTGTGTATTCCTGTTATGTAAGTGAGTTATGGTTTTCGAGTGATTCTTCTGTTTGGGGTAGATATAAGGCTGCAGTAGCGGTCTGTAGTCCAGTTTTGCTAGGTCTGAGATGGTTCTCATTTCTCCTTTTTCTCTGTGGTATTGGACTGTAACTTTTGTATTGCTGTACTAGTCAATTTTAATCTCTTATCCTGTGTTTTTAGTTCCATTGGATATTCCATGTGATGGGGTACCGGTAAGGACGGTATCTCCCATCCTGTTAATAAGATGTTGTGGTTGCTTTTAGCGGTCCGTCTGACCTCAAGGTTGGTGGTTAGTGCTAAGATGTTTCTTGAGACAAAAATGTGATCAATGTTTGCTCTCAAGCCTTCGTGTTCCCAGGTCGAGACAGTGAGGTTTTCTTTTGGCCTTGTAGTTTGCAGGTTGTGCAGGTCTCGGGAAGACAAGAGCCATTCCAACTTAGTTCCCCTCTGGGCTGCTGTTGAGGGCTTGTTGTCGGAATGGGACTCTTTTGTCCCTGGTTCGTAATCGTTCTTTCCAGTGTCTTTTGTAGAATGTGGGCAGGTGTCGTTCATGTCTCCACATATCACTATTTGTCCGATGTTCTGTTTGGCTGTTGTTTCATCAATAAGACACTCGAGTTCGTTTAGAAAGGATTTGTCAGGTTAAGCTTTTGGATTCCAGTATGCGTTAATTAGCAGTAAGAGGGTGTTTCTCTTTTTTCCCCTACTGTCAGTGGCTGATTTCCCGATATCGTTACAGCCAGGAAGAATGTATCATGTCTGACTATAGATTCTAGCTTGTAGATGCTGCCGGACCGTATTGCTATCAAAAGGCCTGCTGCTGGTCTACCCTTTGAACCTTTGATAGCCGGTGAGGTGGAAATCTCGAAACCGTCCAGAGTAGGGGAGTTGAGTAACCAGGTCTCCTGGAGGGATAACAAATCAAAAGATCCTATGTTTACATCCCCTGGTTGGGTGAGGTGCAAGAAGCCTTGCATGTTCCAGCATCCCAAAGTCACTGAGTTGATGTTTTGCTCAGTTGTGAAATTCTCTGGTTGGGTTCTTGTGGTGTTTGGAATGTTGTTTCATGGCTAGGATTTCACATGGTGGGTGAGCATTTCTGGTATCCACTCACACCTTTTACGTTCCGTCTCCTTTTGTTTCTGCTATTCTTTTTGAGTTGGATTGTCTATTTTTGGGTTTGGTGGTTCCCTTGTAATGGTGATGTTCCAATTGGGGAGGGGCCCCTGGGGCAATCGGTCTTCGTCCGTTTCTCTATATTCGTGTTCTGTGTTGTTAAGGTCCTTGTCAATCCCCTGTTGACATTGGTGTTCCGTTCTAGAGACACATTTTTTCTTCTACTCCGTTCTTCTTGGTGGCAGAGTGTACCTTTGGGTTCTGTTGTTTTCTGTTTCTCTGCCTGTGTCATTCTGATTTTCGTTACGCCACTTTTCAGCCTTTTGTTGATCCCGATTTTCAGTATGTCATTGATTTTTATGGTTCTGATGTCCCTCCTTTCCTCTGGGGTGTGAGCGGGTCCTTGTGTGGAGGTTATGGTATCGCTCTCCTTCCTGTTGGCGGACAGCCTTTTTGGAGCTTCTCACCGTTGCTCTTTCCCATGTCCCTTCACAGGTTCTTTCTGTTGGATATATCAGGCTCAGGTCATATCCCATTGCTCAAAATTTGTCTGTGGCTGTTGATAGACTGCGTCTCACCTGTATTGATGATATGTGGAGGTAGACACTGTCCATGTGGTTGTTGTCCGTGAATTTGATGATGTCTATGTCATCTGCTGTTCTGAGAGCTTTCAAATTCTCTTTGTGAGTTAGAAGCTTCATTGTTGTTTTTCTGTTTAGTATGACGTTTCCTCCTTCTTCCAGTATTTTTTCTAGTTTAAAGGCGCCGGTGTTTTTCATCCTCCGGGTTCTCGACATTTGTGCTATTTTGATCTCTCTGGAGGTTGTTAAAGTTCACTCTCCTCGGGTGTTTGCAGACCTTTGCGTCAAAGTGAACTTGGGTATGTATTTTTTCTCCCTACTATGTCTTGTCGAGTATTTGTGGGGGTTTCTTGTTGGTTGTGTTGGCTTGGCTTCGATCTTATGTTGGGGCTAAAGCCTCTCCTAGTGTTATTGTGATGACTTTCAGATGACAATAAGTCTGGTGTGTAGTTCAAGCTGCTTGGTCTTCTTAATTTTTTGAGGTTCATCTCTGCTTGTTGGGTGTGGGAGTTTGTCACCCTCTTATTATCCAAGTTTTGGTTTGCTTTTTGCACTCTGTTTCTTCCCGCTGGACCTCTAGGCTTTTCGGATCGTGCAAAATCGTCCTGGGTGTGTCTCAATTTGTAGTTCGTTGTTTTCTTGCATTTGTGCTCTAGTGTTAGTAAGATTGGAGATTCAGGTATCTTGGTTTTAGGCATTTTTCCATTTTGGGTCTGTCTGAGTTTTCTTTTGGTCCCCCCAGGTGGCTATCTACTGCTTTCTAGTCTAATGTAGCGAGGTCTGAGTCTCCAACAGGTATTGACTGATGGCTAATAAATCTGTTATCGACCTGTCCTGGTCTCTTGGAGAGCTTTCTTTTAGGTCAAGTTGCTCAGAAGTTTGTGCTGTGTGTTTGTTTTCTCCCATTCTGATTTTGACTTTTTCGAAGGATCTGGGTTCCCCCTGGTGTGGTGGTTGGTTGTTGTCTCCTCTCCCAGGAGGCTTGGTTGGCCATTTCAATGTTTGATGAGTGGTCGCTTTTTAAGCACTGGTTGAGGGGGTGGAAGGGATAGTATTCGCTTTAGTTTTACATCTTTTGGCGGTGTGTTTTTAGTATGGCTTAGTCCAGTTAATCCCCCTGCTGGGTTTGGCTAGCTTCCATCGAGGCCTCCTTTGGAATGTTTTCCAAGCTCTGCGATTTGTTCGTCATATGTTTGTCTTGTGAGTCTTTTCTAGTATCTTGGGTAACGTCTACATAGGTAGGATTTGGAGTGGATCTTGAAGGGTCTTCTCTCTGGTTTAAGTCAGTTGGTTTCGTGTCATGATCTTTTTGGCCCACCAGGGATGTTACTTTTTCTGTGTTTTCTTTTTTTGTTTGGATTCCCCTATCTATGGTGTTTTTTTGTAAGCTTCTAATGACATAAGGTATCCTTCCAAATATGTAAGTTTAGTTTGCATGTAAGCAACCATGGTTGAGTGATCCTTTAGAGTGTCATTGATTGATTCATAAAGTTTGCTGAAGGGAGCTAGAGCTATAGTGACAGTGGACATTATTGCCAGCAGGTCCGTTGTTTTGCTTGCCGATTCTTTAGATACTGGTTGTTGGATTGAGCTGGATCTTTTGTTTCTGACTGGCGTATTGTAGTTTTCTAGAGAAAGGGTTTGTACCAGTTTGTGTGGCCCCCCATTGTCTTCTTGCAGGGTCAGCTCTAATTCAGGGTTCCAGGTTGGGGTTTCCATGCTGATGTCTCTACTTTTGCACGGTGAGACTTTAGTTGGCTTGTTTGTGCTTGTTTTTGGTGGTTCCAGTTTCTCTATATCGTCTAATGGATTAGCTGGTTGAGGTATTATGCTCTGATTTTCCAGTTTGTTCCTCTTAACCTCTGTAGTGTTTTTTGCTTGATCACTTAATGGGTTGGTACACTCTCATAGCTGAGTCCGGCATTGTGTATCTCAGATGTACTTATCCGGTCAGGGTTGTTTGAGGTAGCCCACTCCCCTGGTTTTCCGAAGTGCCATCTGATGGGGATTACCGTGTTTAACGCTTGTCTACTCTTATCTTGCTCCTTATCTTTTGTATTTTTTTCTTTGTCGTTGAGTGGGGTAAATGTTTGTTTCGTTAGTGAAGCTTCCGCGCCTTCAAGAAGTTCTGAGTCGGACATTTCGTTGGATGCTGAGAGTATCTTATTTATTTGTTTTTGAAAGAAGTTGTCTAGGGGCCCAAGTGTTTTCCCTTTGGCCTTGTTTATTCCGGCCCATTCATCGACTTTGCCCATCTGCGGGCCATCTTCTTTATTCAGGCCTAGCTGCGTTGCCCAGTTGGGGCCTCTGAATTGCATTTCCTTGCTTAGTTTTATGTGTTGTCATAGGAATTTGGGAGGTAATGAATTTATTTTCCTCTTCCTTTTAGTGGGACTCCCAAGTTTCAGGCAGTTTTGCTGTCTTTTTTGAAGTGTTGCTTGTTTTAAATCCTCGCTGTTAAGTCGGTGTGGTTTCCCATCCTGATTTTCTTTTTGTTCTTCTTTTTGTGTTGTAGAAGTATCTGTTTCATCATTGGTGGAATATGAGGTGCCTATTGCCATGCACAATGTATTGGGCAGACTTATGTCTTCTGGTCGAGTCTCCAGTTCTGCCATGGCTAGCACTGGGTGGATTTCAATCAGATTTAATGGCAGTGTTGCAGCTGCGATTTGTTTATTTATGGGTCCCTCAGCCCTAGAGACCGCCGCATCTGGGTCTGTGTCCAGTTGTTTTAGGTCTCTGTATAGGAACTGCATTGCTATGAGGATCCAGTCCCCATTTTTTTACGTTGCTGCCTGTGGTCCCCCACCCCTGCTGGTGTCTGTGGGAGTGGTCATCTCTAGGGTTATTGATGATTGCATAACCATCCCGGGGGGAGTAGCGGCGTGGTGAGCGCGTCGTGAGGGTGGGGCTCATTGTCCCCTACACCTCTAACAGTGAGCGCCCCTTGGTCCAATCCACCCGCGCCCGGGTGCAGCCGGTAGCCCCCTCCTCCCACGCCAAGCCTGCCATTTCTCCCGGCACCGAGACGGGTAGGCCGAAAGCAAAGCTGCGGGAAGATCGACTTTGCTGGGCGTCTTAGGCTCGGCAGGAGACAACAAGGTAGGCGGAGCGGAGGCCGAACCCGGCCCGACTTTAATTTTCCATTAGTTTCGAAAGGAAACATGTTTGAATTACCAGTTTTATGCAATTTGTCATGATTTTGATGCGTACCTTGTGAGTCAGGTTTAGTCCAAAATGAGGGGCTTGAAGTTGTTGGTTGATCGGTGGTCAGAGGTCTCTCGAGTCGAATCAGGATTATAGAGGGGCATCGTCCCATCTTGCCTTAGGCGACCGCTCCGCAGCCTGCTCTGAGGTTCCATTCCGAGCAAAGAGTCCGGAAGCGGGATCGCACCATCGCCACCATCACTGCAGAGACTGCTCAGACTGCAGAACTCTGCAGCAACTCCCGGCCGCTCTGCGGCCTTGTGGAGTTTATGAAGGGCTCCACCCATGACAATAGTGCAAAGGTGAAAAGACTCTGGATCACCGCACCAGCACACTGCTTAGGCTGCAGAACTCTGCAGCAACTCTGACACATTTATAGTATATTTTCAGCAGGCCACAGGCTGATTGAAAGCACTGGTCAATAGCTGCCTTAGCCTAATTGTCCTGCCTGCTGGCCTCTCAACTACGCCTCACCTAAGAAACTGCCTTCTAGTTTCCCAGCTTTTCACCTCTGCCTCAGAACTTAATGTTACCTATAGGAGGCAGTCACCACAACACGGCAACTATAAGCAGTTCAGTGGTTTGTATCAGCAGGAATTCTCTGCTCTGCAACTCTGCACCCCACAAACTGCCCGCAGCTGAATGGGCAGAGTACAGGAAGACATGGGAATCCCCTGACGTAGCATGTCAGAAGCACATCTTCTGTCTTGCTCAGCTCTTTGTTTTTTATGAGGGTCTGGAGCGAGTGATTAAGAGGTATTCAGAGGGACTTGGAAGACTCTCAATATGATGGGGGGATGCAGCAGGAAGAAAGCTAGTGGTTCAAGACAGCGCTGGCCTCAGGTGCGATAGATCTCCAGCTCGTTCCACGAAGACTAACTCTGGGTGTGTTTATTCCTTCTTTCTACAGATTGCTTCTGGCAACAGAGTTATTGAAAATGTTTAATTAATATATTAGCACAATTGTGCAAATCAGGGAGTTGATGGGGCATGTCCTTGCATAGTAAAGCACATTTCATTATCGCAAATGAAATATGCTTTTTTATACAAAGAAAATCCATGTACTCACTTGTGCCTGCATGATACAGGTGCATTGGATGCGCAATGCATAGAAGGAAGATTTCAGAACTTTTTTGTGCTTTGTTTTTTAATTCGGAATTACAGCAGTATATATATTGAAAAAAACAGATGCCTTGCATGTATTACTATCTGTTATTTTCATGGCATTACATTTCAACATGACAAGTCTATTAAGGAGGTTAAGTTTTCTCTAAGCATGTATGCTTTGTTGCAATCCATATTATATGGATATTGCACCAGGGCAAGCATGGAACAAAACCGATTTTGTTGTTATTATTATTATTTCTTTTTTTTTGTTGCTGATTTGTTAGCAAAATACACCAAAAGAGGGCACTTCAAAATTTCGCTGAATTTCCGCCACACAGCCGGCCTTCCCCAAAGGCTTCCACTCAAGGCCTATACCTGTCTTATCCTGCCGAGGCCTGGATGGGCCTGGATGGCCTCAGGCCCAAGCCTTCACTGCATGCTGTCTCCAGGTCCCTGACAGAAGGTAAGCACATGGTTGCTGGTGTGCCCCAGAGTATTAGTCGAGTACTCTTACATTCCCCTCCCCACTAACATACTTCTTGCACTTCTTCTCACCCTCAGCAACTCCAGCCCCTGTACTCAACGCCTCCCCTCTTGCTCAATCCTCTGCTAGCCACACACAACACACCCACTCACACCCACATCCCATGTACTGCACTACCCTTTTCCCCTCCCCCCATCCCATGCACCTGCACGATCTGACTGACACCTGGCCTAGTATGATCGTTGTCTGTCCTCGCCTTTTCCCCCCTCCCTTGCCTGGTTGCGCCTTGAAACACTTGTGTATAGGCACATTATAAATGCCATATCATATCATAAAATATCACTCTGGTCCCGGGCCAGGCTGACTGCCCTGACTGCAGCCTGATAGCACTTCACGACAGACACCATCCACTACAATGTTCCCATTCACCCTCATAATGAGCCCCACTGCACCCACACAGCCTTCTACTAGATGAGACAACCACACCCAGGGTTCTGCTCGCACATCACAGCCATGCTCTCTCTCCTCCTTTCTCCCTCCCTCCTTAGTCACCTGTAACAACTGTATATGTTCTTGGACTACTGCGCTGTGTATACCACTCACCCCCCACTACTCACTGACACTCCTAACCATCCCCCTCAAACTACTCCCACTACAACCCCCACACCTTCACCTAGCATTTAAGGTGCCTTAATGAATGCACGCTCGCTCATTGCTAATGTGTCACACATCCTCGAGCTCATCACTGTCAATAACCTTGACATTTTAGACATCACCAAAACCTGGCTCCATGACACCGCTGGCCCTGTCCTCACCATTGCCATACCACCCAACTATGCTATCCTCCGAAATGATAGAGACATGCATCAAGGTGGTGGAGTCACCATCATCTATAAAGACACACTTTACATCTGTAGCTTACCCTTCACCCCTCTCCCAAATTGCCAATAATACAAAGTTAAGCTGTCACTGATGCCATTACCCTCCATATCTTCTACTGCCTGCCTGGGGCCACCACCACCTTTGAGGACAACCTCACTCAACTCCTCAGTTGTAATCTCAAACCCAACTCCAAAATCATCGCCCTGGACTTCAAAGAGCTAGTCTGACCCTCTTGACAAGGATGCTGCATCCCTCTCCAACTCCACCTCCACCCAAGACTAAAATTCTTGCCCCAAAACACACTCTAGGATGCACACTCAACTGGCTTCTTGACCACAACTGTAACACTATGGTCCTTTCCAGTACCCCTGTGCCTGGTCAGACCACCATATAATTACATTCACCATCCCTCCCCAAAGCAAAACTATACCCCATCCTACCTGGCCCCTACATTATCTCACGATGCATCTGCAACCTCTCCAGTGACCACCACCGACCACTAAACACAAACCTTCCCCCCTCTCAGTTAACACCTCTAATGTAGATATCCTAGTTAACCACTACAATACCTCTCTCACGTTAGCCATCAACACACTCGCCCCTCTCAAAATACTTAATCCCAAATGTTAGAAGTGCACAAGCACATGGATCACCTCTGATCTACACACCTTGCGTTTTGAGAAGCGTGCTATCAAAGCTATCTGGCAAAAACTCCCTTTAGTAGAGAACAAAACTTGTTTCATAGTCCTCTGTAGAAACTACAAAAAAGCCATCCAAGCTGCTAAGGCACTGGCCTCCCAAACTTGGATTGCGAATGCTGAGACCAAATCCCACAAACTCTTTGTTATTCTAAATGAACTAGAATCACCAGTGTCTCCCCCATCAACTGTTATCATGAATGATACCTGGTGTAGCAACCTTCAGAACGCTCTTCTAGACAAAATTGCCCTACTTCAAAACAAAATCCAGTTGCAGCTGTCCACCATTAGAGCTACACCGCAGACCCCTCCCACCCACCTCGAGCATACTCCCTTTTTCAACTTCCACCCAGTTACTGAAGCCAATGTCGCCAACATCTAAAAAGGCCTCAGACCCTCCCAATCTAGAAGAGATACATGTCCTGCCCCACTCATCAAGGAATGCACTTGTCTCCTACTACAGCCGATCACTGCCATTATCAACTCCTCCTTCACCTCCTGCTCAGTCCCTATGTTGACAAAAGAGAATCCTGGATCTTGCCCCTCTTCAAGAAGCCTTCACTTGACCCAGCTTTCTACCAACTACTGACCCATCACAACAGTCCCCTTCCTGCTACAAATCCTTGACCAAGCTAAGCTGCCTACATCCAAATCCAGCAACACCTTGAGCAAAACCACACTCTCAATCGGGCTTTCTTCCTAGACACAGCACAGAAACAGCACTACTCGACCTCAAAAACAAGCTTGACAACTCTAGAGACTCTGGTAACCTACCCCTCCTCATGCTTCTAGACCTGTCTGCTGCTTTCTACCTTGTTGACCACTCCACCCTGTGTCACCACCTCACCATTTCTGACTCCTTTTTGACAGCTGCCAAAGAGTGGATTGCACCCTCCCTTGTTGAACACACTTCTAGAGACATTTCTGACAACCACTCCTCAACCCCAACAGCCTCTACATGCAGAGTACCCCAAGGTTCCTGCGTCTCACACACCCTCTACAATGTATATACCAAGCAACTCTCTGTCCACCTTGACTCACTCAGCATCAGTAAACAAACTACACCAATGACACTCGGATCCTCATCCCATTTACTGGCAACTACTACCTGAACTCTCAGGAAGTCAATTCCATTGAAGCCTGGATGGCCAACAACCTCTTGTGCCTTAAGTATGAGAAAACTGAACTGCTTCTCATCGGCAATCCAGATCACCTCGCCAAACTGAGACAGGCCTACCAATCATTCACCACTGAAACCAACACCATCCACATCTCCCCTGTCATTAAGGTGCTTGGCTTCCACCTGGATGCCACCTTCAGCATGTCGTGCCACGTCAATGCCATTGCCTCTTCCACTGCATACACCACAAAACTCATCAATGCTAGCAGATCCTTCTTATCCACTGACAATTGCCTCAACATCACTCGCACTATCATCGGCTTCATCTAGACTATTGTAATGAACTCTTTGGGGGCAACTTTGAAAAATAGAATCTGTAAACTATGCAGAACAATGCCCTCCACGCTGCCATTGGCCTCAACAAATATGACCATTTCTCTGTTGCAAGAAAAGATGCACAATGGCTAACGTCAGAGAATGAATTAAGTTTGAAATCCTCACCATTACACACTGCTGCATTGCCAGCACTACCCCCAGCTATTTGGCTCAGAGACTATCCAGACCCTTCTCCACCAGGCCAACACATGCCACCTACTGCAACTGCCTGTCCATTGCCAGGTTCAAGCAATCCAAAACCGGTGGTCCCAGTTTTTCTGTCTCTGCTGCCACACTCAGGCTGGTTGACAGGGGGGTTGTCGGAGCCCTGATTCTTTTAGATCTGTCAGTGGCCTTCGACACCATAGATCATGCTACCCAGCTTTACCGCCTTGGCCAGATAGGTGTTTCGGGTCAGGTACTGGCTTGGTTCATCTCTTTTTTGGCTGATATATCTCAAACTCTTTCTCTTCCTCCTTTCACATCTAAGACCTGTCACCTCAGTTGTGGTGTTCCTCAGGGGTCTGCTCTGTCCCGCATTATTTTCAAAATGTATATCTTCTTGTTGTTGCATCTCATCCTTCCTTCAGCGTCATGTGCTATCCGTACGCCAACGACACCCAGCTTCTGATCCGTCTCAACCTTGATCAGTCTGAGGTGTCAGCATGCATGCATAAGTGCCTGACGGCCATGGGGGAGTGAATGGGCCACAACTGGTTGAAATTTAATGGGGATAAAACAGAGGTGATGGTGGTGGGTTCTCTTCCTGACGCCTCACTGTGGATTTCCTCTTTCTGGCCCCCCTGCTTGGGCCTGCTTCCTGTGCCTTCAACTATCATGTCTGACAATCTATCTATGCCCGCTCAGGTATCAGCGGTTTGCCTGACTGAGCATTTTCAGTTGCACATTTTGAAAAAGATACTCCATCTGATTCCTGTAACATTACGTCCCCCCATTTTGTAGTGGCCATGATTTTGAGCAGGTTGGACTACTGTAATTCCCTTTACCTTGCCCAGCCAAAGGGGCTGGTAGGCCATCTACAACGCCTTCACAATCTGGCAGCCCGGGTGTCTACAGGGACCCCCGATGGGGCTCATATCTCCCCCATATTGCAATCCCTCCATTGGCTCCCAGTGGCCCAGCGCATTCAATTCAAAACATTATGCATTGTTCTTCATGATCAGGGTGCTGAGTATTTGTGTGCCAAGTTTGTGTCCTATGTTCCTAATCGCTGCCTGCGATCTGCGGCCACTGGCATGCTGTGTGTGCCTTCTTTTGGTCTCTCCAGGGTGGGGGGGGCAGGCTTTCTCAAATGCAGCAGCGCAGATGTAGAATGGGGTTCTGGGTAATAAATTCTGGGCCGTTTTGCGCAAGTCAGACCTCTGCGCATTCCCACGGGTGTCCTCTTTTGGGAAATACATGGGGTTCCCTGTTTTCCTTGCTGGCTTCGACACCCTAGACCCAAATCTGTAAGTTGCCCACATGAACAAATTGTGCTGTGGCGAAAGGCTTGGGGTTACCAGCGGGTTACCCTTTTCCTTATGCGCCCCCAGTAGGTGCACCCACACATGTGAGGTACCATTTTCATCGGGACACCTGTGGGAACGCGGGACGGTAGGCCATCTGTTGTTGGCGACGTGTTTCGGTGAGTGGACACAGAGAAATGTCTCTCAAATTGGCTGGAAATGCAGACAATTCTCAGACCTTTCCCTCTGGCCACTCACCGAAACACACCACCAACAACACATGGCCTACCTTCCCACGTCCCCACACGTGTCCCAATGAGAGGCAGACCTCTTGTGTGTAGGTGTCGTACCTGAGTGACAATGGGTACATATTTTGTATAGTAACTTCTCTGTAGTGCGCTTAGGAAACAGTATAGTATTGGTATTAAGCCATTTCACACGCACCTTTCCTCACACTTCCCATACATACCAGTCACAATGCAGTTAGACACGCAAGGTGGGATCCTTGTGTAGCACAAGAAGGATTGTCCTTGTGAGCAGTGATGCCACGACAAGGCACCCACCGGATCACTGGCCATTCGTATCCCTTTCGTGTCTGCAGTCAGTTGGCATCCATTTCAGCAGTTTCACTTCTACCAAATCACTAGCACCAGAGCAAGTGTATCTACACATGAGCATATCTACACAGTTATACCATGTGGACATGTGCTTACAATGCAACTGTGTCTCTAGCAATATCTTAACTATCATTTGGCAACAATTGTATAGCAACTGTGTCTGCATGCAAACTTTATGTGCCTGCAATCACATGTGGACACTGATAGCAAGTGCATACTGGCTCACTTGGCTACCCTGCCCTACAGGCGCTATCTTCCACACCAGCTTTGAATATGCCCATAGCAACTATGGGCAAACATTCATATGTTCAACTGTACCCACGCAAAACACCCACCCTGCAACATGGCAATCATTTCTGCAGTGCTGGAAAAGTGCATTCACAGAAATTGCATCTGCATGTTCTTTGTATCTTTACCTAATTCACACACCAATCATATCTAATTAATTCCTACAGAAGACGTGTCACTTACACCACACATAACATTACTCACAGTAAAACAATAAACAAGGCAGGATGTTACGAGGTATGCAAGACACCGCTGCCATATAGTTGGTGTCCAAGTACCACTTTCATGACACTTAGACCTCAAGGGAGGGAGCCAAAGTGGCGTGTATTATTTTGAAAAGACACCCCTTGAGTGGAGGGAACCGTAATGGTGTTCTGGTCTTCCAAAACGCACCGCTTGAGTAGAGGGAGCGGGACTGGCCTTTCTTTGCATGCCAAACCTTAGGTGGAAGGAGCCAGATTCGGGTTCCTTTCCAAAGTACGCCGGAGGCGGATGTGGCTTTCCAGACTTTTTTTCTACGGCAATCCCGAAAAGGAGCAAGCTGCACTAGCGTGCCTTGCCAAGACACCCCAAAGGGGAGTGACCCAGAGTGTCCCACCCTTCTTCTCCATGGCCCGCCTCAACTAGAGGCGGCGGAGTGGCATTCCTTTCCAAGATGCGCCTGCTTTGGAAGAAACAAGCATTGCGTTACTTTGCGAGGCACACCATGCGCAGAGGGAGCTAGACTTCCTTATGAGGCAGACCTGAAGTGAAAGGTACCGGGGTGATGCCTCTTTCCCAGGCAGGTCTCAAGTGAAGGGGGCAGGACTAGCATTGCTTGCCAAAGAACGCCAAAGGGGAGTAAACCAGAGTGCTGTCCGCATCTACTCCAAGGCACACCTCAAGTGGAGGGAGCTGGAGTGGCATTCCTTTCCAAGATGCGCCTGCTTTGGAAGGAACATGCATTGCGTTACTTTGCAAGGCACACCACGCGCAGAGGGAGCTAGACTGCCTTTTCCTTATGAGGCAGACCTGAAGTTAAAGGTACCGGGGGTGATGTCTCTTTCCCAGGCAGGCCTCAAGTGGAGGGGGCAGGACTAGCATTGCTTGCCAAAGCACGCCAAAGGGGAATGACCCCCATGGCACAACTCAAGTACAGGGACCCGTAATGATTACTATTTCGCAGGCACGCCTCCAATGGAAGGAGCCTGATTAGTGTTCCTTTGCAAATCACGCTTTGAGCTGAGGCATCTAGGCTGATGTAAATTTCGTAGGCAGGCCTCAAGGGAAAGCTACGGCTGTGGTTGCCTTTCCAAGACAGGCCTCAAGTGGAGGAAGCAGGACTAGCAATGCTCGTGAATGCACGCTAAATCAAGTGAAGTGAGTTGACATCCTGTTGCATTTTCATTGAAGGTACACCTCCAGGGCAGGGTGCAAGAGTGCCATTCCTTTATAAGACATGCACGATTTCAGTGGCTAAGGGTCCCTTTCAAGGAATGATGGGCATTTCCGGAAATCAGTCGATCTCCCAATATTTTTCCTTTGTATGATACAAAAGGAAACAAGGCTGAAAGCAGAGGGCAGGCTGGGAAGGGCATTGGGGACAGTACACCCGAGTATCCTTCCTCTTTCCTTGTTTCGTACACACCTTACATTTTCGGTACGGTTGTGCCTTCGTGGCAGTTGGAGGAACATAATAACCAAAGTGTCGCTCTTGCAATCTGGCCACATCTTCGACCTCTGGAAAGGAGGGAATTTGTACATGAACATTAGCCAGAGATTGAACAATTGCTAATTCAAAATCCAAAAAGGAGAGGTTGTTTTCTGAAGTAGCTGCACGGTACACCACATAAGCATTGTACGTTGCCATATGCACAATGTGTGTGGCTAACTTTAAGTACCAGAAACGTGACTTGCGTTCAGCGTGGTATGACTCAAGCACTTGGTCATTTTTGTCTACTCCACCCATGTACTTGTTGTAATCCAGAATGCAATTGGGCTTCAACACTTGCTGAGTCTGCCTGCGCAGAGGGACAGCTGAAGTACTTTCATCATGAAGAGTACTTAGCATGTACACGTCCCTTTTGTCACAGAATTTCACTGCTAACAATTCATCCTGCCGCAATGCCATACATTGTCCCTTGGCCAACTTCTTACACACAAGTTGTCTGGGGAAGCCTTTGCGGTTACTGTGGATTGTACTGCATGCCACTGTGCCCACATTGAACAATTCCTTGAACAGTGGAATTCCAGTGTAGAAATTGTCTACATGCAAATGATGTCCCTTGTGGAGCCATGGTGTGAGAAGATCCCAAACAATCTTCTCACTTGTCCCTAAATGGGCGGGGCAGCCCGGAGGGTTTAGGGTAGAGTCTTTACCGGTGTAGACTCTCATGCTGCTGACATACCCAGTGGTACTTTTACACAACATGTACATTTTAATCCCATATTGTGATCTCTTGCTAGGAATGTATTGCCTGAATACTAGGCGACCTTTTAACAACACCAACGATTCATCAATGGATATGTTCTGGCTAGGAACATACACCTCTGCAAATCGGTGAGTGAAGTGGTCCAGAAATGGCTTCAGTTTGAAGAGACTATCAAAGTTTGGGTCCGTTCTGGGTAATGCTGCTGAGTTGTCATTGAAGTACAAGATACGGTGCAGTGCTTGAAAGCGATTTCTGCTCATTGTAGCTGAAAAGAACGGGCAATAAAGTGGTGCTACAGTAGACCAGTATATCGCGACAGATGGCTTGTGTCCAATTCCCATGAGCAGAATGAGACCCCAAAACTGTCTCATTTCAACATCGTTTGTGGGTACCCATGCTTGTGCTCTGGAGTAGGGTTTCAGAGTGGGACCCCTTGACCTCATGAACTGTGCAGCGTATAAATTGGTTTGCTGAACCACATCTGCAATGAACCCATCATCAACAAAAAGGATGAAAAAATCAATAGGCTGAAACCCTTCTGTATTCACTGTGCACCCTGATATACCAGTGAAAGGGGGCAAAACGGGCTGAGCCATTGCTGGAGGCACCCAGAGCGACTCTTGAGTCATGTCAGGAACTGCCACATTGCGTGGCCGTCTTGCACGTCCCCTCCCCCTTACAGGTCCCCTGCGTGTGGGAAGTGTGCGGAAAGGTGGACGCACTCTTCCTTCCTCTTTGTCATCAAATGATGACGATGATGAGTGGGAGGAGGGACTTTCGTCAATGGCCATCTCACTTCCCCAATCACTTCCCTCCTGCCCCTCAGAAGCACTATCTGTTTCAGAATGCATGCACACATCTGTGCCTTGCTCTGAGCCAGACTCCATCACTACAGCTAATGCCTCCACACCAGACATTGATCGCCGAGAAGCCATGAGTACCTTCGCTATGGAACCCTTCACTGCCCAAAGACCAGATGAAGACTGAAACAATACGTATGTGTGCTTCTCAAAGTATGGAACATAGCAGAGTAAGTGGTATTCAGTGCCACAAACCTACTCCACACAAGTACACCAAAAGGTCCAGACTTTGCTCACAAACTGTAGCAGCCCTCTGCAATATGACGTACTCCCTGCACGCTACAATAAACGGAGTACTACTTTGCAAACACTCACGTGAAATACTAAGGACCAGCTGACTGCTTTCCTACAAGTGGGTAGACAGCTACAACACACCTGCACCTGAAAGATAACAAAAAATCTATGGACGATGCCCTCTTCCGCTAAACTTTACAGAAATACAAGCGCGGGACGAGGATTTCAGCCACACTACCTATTCAGAAACAGCCAACATGCTTTGCACCATGCCCTCCTCCATGTGATGCTGGTGGATGGGAAATCGAGGTGAGAAGCAACCATGCAACGTTTTAGTGATTGGGTGAGTTGAAAAGCCATAGGCAATGAAGAAGCAGAAAGGGAAGATAAATGAAGTACACGGCAGCCCCTTCCAGGCAACTGCTGGCACACTTTTGACAAAAACACCTTCTCATTACATAGGGGTGTCTGTTGTAAGGGGAAAGGTCACAAGGACGAAATTAATGCAAGGCCAAGCAAATTGATTTAGGCTGATGCAAGCGGTGATGGGTAGCTAAGAAATAAGCAGCACAGACATACTGAATGCATTGACATGCCATGAACGCAGACAATTGCTAGGAAGTGAGGGTCTCACTTCCAACATACTTACTACCATTTTTATTCACATTTCACATATTCCAGTACGTCCATCAGTTACTATGCAACCCACCCCTAGAATAGCGTCTGGGCAAAATCCATTATGTCTCCAATGAACAGCTCCATGCATGTTTCGGAAAGGTGCACCCCATCTCTGTGAAACATCACAGCACCTTTGATAATGCCATGGTGAATGGTCCGTATTCCCTTGTTGCCCTCTGTCAGTCTAGTGAACTCGCCATTCAGTTTCCACACCAAGCGGTTGATGGCCCTTGTATTCCCTTTAGTTCTCCAATCCATCCTGGGAATCATCTGGGACCAGGCCACCACAG
Organism: Ambystoma mexicanum; assembly: GCF_040938575.1. NCBI lineage: Eukaryota > Metazoa > Chordata > Amphibia > Caudata > Ambystomatidae > Ambystoma > Ambystoma mexicanum. The sequence continues at coordinate 370,526,759 of NC_090922.1, forward strand.
TGTTTGGAAACCTCTGTGCAATCCATTCAAGGTCTGTCATGAGCTGCTCCCGTACCCCCTTCCGTCCCACAAACACAAAATTATTTCCTCCCAGGTGCACCACTATAAGGTCAGGGGGGGCCCATCTCCTTTTGCTTGGGCATCGATGATGGCTCCTCTGAGCTGGTGAAGGCGCATCCCCCCGACCCGAAACCAATGCACTGCAAGGCCATCCCTTCCAGACCCAGAAGTAGGTGGCCCTCGGAAAAGTCGTGCAGCCCTTTGGATATAAGAGTGGCCGAAAATCGACACAACCCTCATCCTCACTAGGAAATGGAAACAGGAAAACCCCCATGATTATGCTATACATACAGTTTACCAGATAACACAACGATTGCGTCAACACATGGCTCTTGTAACAATCCCAGACAAATACTTCACCCACTCGGAACGCACCTCTCATTTCAGATAACAGTAGGTCGACACATAATTGCCACAATATTTTCATGGGAAAGAGGTGAAGAAGATAGTATGTCACCTTGTGCCAATAACACAGTTGTGCTGGCACAATTGCAATCAGTGAAGGTTTCTACTCCTGTGGACCACCAACTGCACTGAACGATGTTAAGGTTACTTGCACATGCTACACCACTATACTTTGGCAGGGAGACTAGTCTGCCAGAGGATATGAAGTTCACAGGAAGTGTGCTTTGTACGCTCTTTGAATATAGGTACCCTGACAGAATGTACCACAATCACCACAAATGGATGCACCTTCAGACACTTTCATTGTGAGTGTTTCGGCCACAGCTCCAGGACCACTGGTGAACTTGGGGGTACTCAACTACCAAGGCAGAGAGGCGGGCAAGGTCACACACATCAACCACCACCACCCTTCATCGCTTTCTGGTCAGCACTACAGCTTTCCCCTCCAGGAAGGGATGGGGACCATGCCAAGGCTCCCTGCCCCCAATGCTGAATTTGGGGGATAAAATATCTACCAGGGGGACGGACAGCCAAGACCAATGAGATCCCCACACCCCCCAATGTCCTGCCCCTCTAGCTACCCTGCGTTACAGCTTTTCCCCCTGCAAAAGGACGGGGACCCTGCTGGGGCCCACTGGACCCACTGCTGGAATTGGACCATAGAAATGGTGAACGTTGCAGTAAAATGAATGAGCTCTGTACCAAGTGTGCATAGCATGCTAAGAAAAAATGACCAACTGCATAACTACTGGAAAAAAAATTGAAAATTTTCTGCTACTTATGTCGGCCAAACCGTTCCTTCTGCAAAGCAGCCACCTTCCTCAATGCAAGGCAAAACCATCACTGGCCCTCGAACCTCCCCACTGCCCTTTCTCACCCATATCACTGACAATGCAGCCACATTTTCTTCCACCCCAGTAACCCTCCACCCCCACATTACCAAGTAATATATGTTGTACTTACGTAAGTCAGCGAAAGCTTTTCAGTAGCTGCAACTGCAAAGGAAACATAAAAGAATTACATTCAGTGCTTTGCCTACCAATCACACATCCAAACTATCTGGCAACTATCTGTACATTTTTCAGCTCCTTCCACCACATACATGACACTTCTCAGTCATATATCACCATAGAAGCCTGGACTGCACAATGATAGGAATTTGGAATAGGACCAATGGGCATATGGCAACCCCCAGCACAAAGAAAAAACATTCCACAGATGGCTAAGTGGCAAAGTTCCCTCCCAGGGAAAAAGCACTGTTCAGCTGGACTGAGGGGCATTTTGTGTGCTACCCCGGCAAGTATGTTACTGGCCACCACAATATCTCCCCAGAGCACCCACTTCCCTTCACAACACCAACACCACAGGCCCAGTTCCCACCCATCCCAATAGCAGTGTGCCGTCCACCCACTATACAATGTTGCAATAACCAAATGTTCATACTTACATAACAATGGAGATGCTTGAACTGCTCAAGACCTGTAAAGGGAAAAACAAAACATAAATTATCTGTGTCAGCCCACCCACATACCGAACCACCCATACTGCCCCCCCTATTGCATTTGCCAGTACGTTTTGGCCACCCCAGCGCCAGATTAGCACACTAATGTGCCCCTCTGCGCCAAGGCAGGTATAGTAAACACAGAACACAATTCAAAATGGTAGGCTGCCCTTTAGCGGGGGCGGAGGGACCCCATACACCGCTGTGGATTTTTCAAACGTGAAGGGGGGTGCACCTCTCCATCCCCACCCCAATTGGAGGGGCGGCCCATCTCATGTAGCCCTCCCCAGGGGCAGATAAGGGAGGGGCTGTCCTGCACTCCTCCCTGGGCTCAGGCGTCTGTTCCTAGGAGCAGATATCTGGTCCCAGGGAGGGCTGCATGACATGGCACCCACTCCATTGTGGGCAGGGGGGAGGGGGTCAACGCCCCATCCCATTAGAAAATTCCCCGACCCTTTGAGGTGCCCCACCGCCCCCATAAAAAGTGGTCCACCAGTTTCACTTTTTTGCTTTGGTAACCAAACTCTCCTTGGTGCAGAGAGGCACATTGGTGTGCCAATCTGACGCCGTTGTGCCCAAACCTTACTGCCCCACCCACTGGGGGGCCTGTCCCACCATTTTTGGGCCCCCCCCTCCAAATGGGTGGCAGAGGCACCTCATGCAGGCCTCCCTGGGCCTCCTACAAATGGCTGCGTGAGGTACACCCACTTCCATTTGGGGTGGGGGGAGAGGACCCCCAAAAATGGTGGGACAGGCCCCCCAATGCATGGGGCAGTGGGGTTTGGGCACCCTGTGGGCAGATTGGCACACTAATGTGTCCATCTGCGCCAAGCGAACTTGGGTAAACAAAAGAAAAATACAAAATCGTAGGCAGCATTTTAGGGGGGGGGGGCTGAGGGCCACCCTAAATTGGCCGCAAATGTTGTACTGCAAAGGGGAGTGGCACTCACCCCCCCACTCCAAATGGAGGGCCGCACCTCATGCAACCCTCCCTGGGGGCAGATAGGGGGGGGCCCACCTCATGCATCCCTCCCTGGGGTCAGATGCCCCTTCCTAGGAGCAGATATCAGCCCCCAGGGAGGGTTGCATGAGGTGGGGCCCTCCATTTGGGGGGAGGGGAGGTGTGGGCGACCCCCCGCTACAGTACATCATTTGCTGCCAATTTAGGGTGCCCCTCAGCCCCCCTAAAAAGCAGCCTATGAATTTGTATTATTTTTTTTTTGTTTACCCAGCTTCGCTTGGTGCAGATGGCCACATTAGTGTGGCAATCTGCCCCCAGGGTTCCCAAATCCTACTGCCCCATCTATTGGGGGTCCTGCCCCATCTTTTGTGGTGGCCCTCTCCCCCCACCCCAAATGGGTGGCAGGGGCACCTCATGCAGGCCTCCCTGGGCCTCCTACAAACGGTTGCGTGAGGTACACCCCACCTCCATTTGGGGTGGGGGGGAGAGGGCCACCACAACAGGTGGGGCAGGACCCCCAATAGATGGAGCAGTAGGGTTTGGCCACCCTGGGGGCAGATTGCCACACTAATGTGGCCATCTGCACCAAGCGAAGTTGGGTAAACAAAAAAAATAATACAAATTCATAGGCTGCTTTTTAGGGGGGGCTGAGGAGCACCCTAAATTGGCAGCGAATGATGTACTGCAATGGGGGGTGGCCCTCACCCCTCCACCCCAAATGGAGGGCTCCACCTCATTGTAAGTAAGTATAAACAGGGCCTGCCAAATAATTGTTTGGAATTTCTTACAGGCTGATCTTGATTCGGCCAGGCCAGTTTGACCCAAAAGAGAATTTCCTCCTTTTCCACAGGACCCAAAAAAGATGGAAACTCTCATAATGTGTGTCTGTCTCCTGTGATGAATCAGCAATGAATCCCCCCAAAAACCTGGCCTGGGACCCTGCTCATGTGCCCAGGGAAGGACAGATGCTTCCTGATGCCGACCCTGGGAGCGGTGATCTGCGGGAAGATCACATGGGGGCAGGTCAGGAGGAGTGGGAAACTCTCTTGTTTAACTTTCCCAAAAGTCCCACGGTACTAATGGATATTCCCAAATAGAAGAAATGTGAAAACTTAATTTTGTTATTGGAGATTACAAGTCCGATAATCGCCTATCTACTGGGATGAGTAAGTGGGCTCAAGAGCAGTGTTGCAGAAGTAGTCAGCTTGTTAAGCATAATGATCCACACCTGAGGGAAGCAGAGAGCTTAAAAGGCCACCTCAGGTGCAGGCCATTAGATGGAAATGGAGCTGGAGTAGTCGCATTAGTAGCAGCAGCAGAAGGAGAGCATGTTGTTGGCAGTCCAAGCAGAAGGTGAAAGAAGGGATGCTGGAATTTTAACCAAGCAGATTTCAGCTGTCTGTCTTGAGAGGGTACTGTCCCCCCAATAAATCTGAAGTGCAGAGGTTGCGCAGCGGAAGGTGTGAAGGAAGACTGCTTTCCCCCATGTGAACCTGATTGCAGAGATTTTGCAGCAAGAAGCGTGCCAGAGACTGTGACTGTAATTTGGTGCACAGCCGATGGTCCCAGGTGCAAGAAAAGCTATGTGACTGCATGACGGGAATGAAGACACCTTCAGCAGAGAAGTGTGTATGTTGAAACTAAGCCAGAAGCAGTTTAAGTACTGCAGCTTATGAATGGAGCAAGACAGAAGCCGGTGAATGTTAGCAAGTTTTCTGATCCCATGCGCGAACAAAGGCAGCCACTGTAGCAAATCAGAATAAAACCAACCATTGATTGTTAAACAATGGAAAGGCACAAAAGTAGTACTTGCACATGATTGAACTTTCTTTATAGCACTTGTGTAAGAGTAAAACACTCTTAACCACATTAATTGAATGCTGTGACTACAGAAAACAGATGAAACACTGGTCATGTGTGCTTAAAAGTGATTCTGAGGTAAAGGTTAACTGTGGAGTTAATTATAAAGCAGTTGGAAATAATGTAGCACTGAAGTTAAGGGACAGAATTTTGATAATTGTGAGTTCTAGGGAACACACATTGCCCGAGGCAAGAGTGAAACAAGCATTGCCCAAAACCAAGATGGGTACAAGTATTGCCAAAGCCCAAAGTGTTGTACACACATTTTTTAAAGCCAAAAGAGACTAACAATAAGGCATACCATTAAGCTGTTCTGGTTGGCAGGAAGCAAAGGGGTGAATGTAAGGTTGTAAAAAGGTGAAGCTGACTTGTTATGATTGTTCCCCAAAAGTTGGTATCACTCACATTGCTAAAGCCAAAAGGAGGAAAAGTAGAATTACATCCTAAAGGCATTTTGGTTGATGGTGTTGCAGTAAGACACGTGGCAGATATGCTGCCCATCTGAAAGGTGAATGTTCAGAGGAAAGGTGCCTTTCCTACATGAAGGTGTTTAGACAAATGTGAATATTGTCTTAAAAGTTACTAAAAAGTCACAATGTTACAAACTATTGAAGCTGTAGTAAAACATTTGGTTGTCAGTAGATTTAACACTTCAGAAGCACAGTTGAATGTGGAACACTACTGGGCAGGCAAGTAGACCCGCATGGTGAATCCGTGCAGAAGTTAACCTGGTAAGAACGTTGCATTCTAAAAGGAAAGACAAGAGCTCCATACATGGCTCAGATTTTAGAAACCCAGAACTGTTCTCAAAATCCTGAGGGCAGCAGTGCATGATTCTCACTGAGGCTGGATTCAGCCACAGTCTGGGAAATATGTCAACTGATATGCACTTGTTGAGAGCTAGCTACACTCCAGTAAAGGGACTGGGCCGATTTGCGCGAAGCACAAAGAGGGGGATCAAAATGAAGCACATTTTAGCCCATTAAAAATCATGAAGAATATTAAGAGTCTGATTAAAATGTTAAGACATGTTCAGTTGTTTTTGTATTGAGGAATATTATGAATCTGTTGTCAAATTATTTTGTACTCTGAACATCCCTAAGCCCAGTATGGCAAATGTTTTCATTTTATGAGTTACTGAGTTCTGCTAGCTTTATACAGAGCTTGAATGAACAAGAGCATTTATCGTGGGATGAATTTGAGAGAGAGGTTAGGAAACAATTCTCACCATATTGTTTCATCCAAGAAGCAAAAAATGCAGTATATGCAATGACTGCACAATTAGATGAATTGCCACAGAACTTCTTGCAAATCCTAAAAGGAGCTTTTTTTCAATTTTTGACACTAGCTGTGACACAGACTAAGTAGAATTGAAGACCATGTTCTTCTATGGCTTGTATCGAGAAGTGGTCTCCCAATTAGCTTGTGAATTCACTAGAGACTGGAGCTTGCAGTGGATTCTCGATCAGGCGACCAAAATGTATGAGATAATCTCACATGAGGGTAGAAATGAGGAGTCAAATCAGCAAAAAGTGAAAGAATCTGCCCCTACAGTGCTAGAAAGAAATCGAATCTGGGAAAAGCATGCCATTAGAGATTGCTCAAATACAGAATGATACACCACATAACCAGAAGGGTGTGGCCACGCAGCGAAAGGCATTCACCTCAAACAACCATGTTTCAGTGTACAGACCCCAGCCAGAGAGTTTCTTACTCTAGTACTTCACCAAAAGTGTGCTTTTGCTATGATATGGTTGGGACTAGCAATACCCAAAGTCAGATGTATGAAGGACCCTACAAGGTTTTGGGGGCCCAGGGTAGACAGGGCCAAGATATGTGGGTAGGGTTGTGGAAAATGGAAATTAGCAAAGGGAACAGTATCAATTAAATGAGAGACAAAATGTAACCTACAGCCCTCAGCCTTATGTTCAGGACTCTCCACAGGTAGACCTTGGATAGAGGACGGTCAGCCCATTCTCCCCACCTCCTCTGTCCTGGGAGTGCAAGGGGAAATACAATGAGAAATCAGTCTCTGGAAAGAAACTAAAGTAGACCTGATCAATATGAACCCGACCAGTACCGGCCTCGAGCAGAGAGGGATGAGTTTAGAGATCTGGATAGATTCCAGTGCTTGGAGGCACAAGTGTAAATGTTAGCTGAGCAGATAGGAGAGCTGTGGGCAGGGCAGAAAGAGTAGCTAGGCAGGGATGCAGATTGATACAAGAGTGACATTGCACAAGATGATAGCAATGACTAATTAGATAGGACTTGTATCCTAGAGGTACAAATGACCCCCCTCTGACAAAACCGCAAATGAGGCCCTGCAACGTTCCATCGATCGCCTCTACAAGGAGAACTGCCTACCATCTATGGAAGCTGGGTGGGTCTGTGGTTTCGACAATGGTTTTAGTAAGGATTTAGAAGCAGTTATCATGGGAAGTGTAAGAAACATGGACATTGATCTTGAAATTCAGGGGAGTGCGATGGGTGCCCCATGCATTAGAGCTGCTTTTCAGAAGGTATCTGCGTCCAATGTCTTTTTTAAAGCTATACGGGCCATGAATATGATTATTATGGCTCTGCTAGGTGTCTTACCACCAATCTTCATGTCTTTACTGTTGGGGTCTACACCATCCTCTGACCCCCAGCTCCGTAATGCCTCAGCAACTTTAGGCGGCTGCAATGAGGCCTTCCTCTTTCAATCCCAAGGATCCCCAGACTGCGTTCAGAGGCACGTGTCTGCCTCATGAGGAGTTGGCTACTCTTTGGGCTCTTGACAGGCTGTCTAAGCCCATGAAGGGATAATCCAAGAAGGGTTAAGACAAGATGATGAGGAGTCCACATACTCTAACCAGAATAATGTGCAAATCCAGCAGCTTCATTTCTCCTTAATTTCACTTTATTCTGAAGGCTCCCCCAATCTCATATCAACCGGAACCCAAATCATTGCTAACCAGGAAGAAATGCAGCAAGTGGAAGTTTGGTTCAGGCATCTGATATTCACCCTGTCATCCATTGATGATGAAAAATCTAATTTACCTAATTTACGTACCTCTTATGGATGAAATGAGCAACAAAATGAGCTGCATCTTCATGAGTGTCTGAATGATGCTCTCTGATGACAAATGTGGCAGCCGATGTGAAGCCGAAAATATCTGATGTTGTCCGCTGTGATAAGCCACAAACCTCCAAAGATGAGTGTATTTCCCATAAAGGGGAAGATATTGAAGTACACCCAGATAAAACTATTGGTTTGACAGTCCCTGTCTGGTTTTCTGTGAAGCCTGGAAAGCCCATAGTATGTGACTCTTGGGACAAGAGGGTGTTGGCTAAAAGTTAATTCCACCTTGCCTCTGACAGCCTCCCTGACAACAACAGGTTGGTCAACGCAGGCCTACCTTATAAACTGCCTGATGCACAAAAACCTCTTGCACAGTTAGCTCCTGCTGCTCTGTCACAAATTAGGAATGAGGAGAGGACAGATGACATAGAACCTGATCGGCCAGACAGTTTAGCCCCCTTGAGAAAATATAACAGTATCTGTTGTTTTAAAGGTCTCTTCCATGGGAATAAGAACTCATACAAGAGAACTCTAATTATGGCTCTGAGTGATATCTTGGGTGTGTCTGATATACCTTTTAAGGTTTTTACAGTGACAAAGATTTGATCAGACTGTGGTCCTCATTACCAGGTGGACGGTAAGGGATTACTGGCATCGGTAAGGACACCAGTGCCGGTAATCCCTTACCACCCTATTCCGAGGTCCCTTAGCGGGTCCCTTCCTCAACGCTTGGTTTTGCCAGGCGTTATGGAAGGGACCCATTAAGGGACTTCAGAGCTAATCAGGCCCGTTATTAGCTGCATCCCCATTCCCATTGAGCCCTATGGGGGCTCGAATGGGAATGGGGAATGGTTCCCGGAAAGGGGATTTACCGGGTCCTCCAAGGTCGGAATGACCGGTAAGTCCCTATTCCGGGGACACGGACCAGGAATGTGGTAAGGGGGTAGCCATGGCACTAATAGCGCCATGGCTACCTCCTACCTCGTAATGATGCCCTGTATGTTTTGTGGTGGGTGCAATGTTCATTTTAGTCTTTCTAACTTACACTTTTGCACCTGTATTTTAAACTGTATAACTGCCCTTTAAAACAGAGGAATCAAAGTGTATCAAGGTTCCAAACACTCTATCCGTCATCTACATGATACCTTCCACTCACAACTTTTAACACTTGCTGAGGTGGCTCCAAATAAGAGTGAGGCGAGCCAAAGTATATATGCTCTTCAGCCTCCCATGTTTGTTTATTTGTTTATTTGTTTTTATATAGCGCTCCTGACCCAGGGGTATATGGGCGCTTAAGTATCAAGTTACAGGCAAAGGTAAGGAACAGTTGTACATTTGTGCAGCATATGTAAAGTTACAAGAAAGCAGATACTGACAAGCAGACATAGTAAAGATGCAATCATACATTAGGCATACAAACATAATTGGTTATTTATTGAGTAACCAAGTGATGACCTTAGTTCTGAAAGGTTGGAAGGTAGGGGTGGATTTGATATCCAATGGGATAGTGTTCCACAGTTGTGAGGCTAGAACTGGGAAGCTGTATCCACCGGCTCTTTTAAGGGAGTATTTGGGCACCGTCAGTGTAAAGTATTGGAGGATCTGGTGGTTCTGGTGTTCTGTCTTACAGTGAATTTGTTGGTTAAGTAGCGCGGGGCTAGGTGGTTGAGAGCTTTGTAGGTGAGGCAGATAGTTTTGAGATCTATTTTTTGTTGGATCGAGAGCCATTTGCAAGAAATTCTTGTGACCGAGATATGTTCTCTTCTAGGAATATTAAGGGCGGCACAGAGTGCATTGTTTTGTAGAACTTGCAGTTTATTAATTACCACTTTGTTGGCACCTACATAGATGCTATTACAGTAATCCAGTTTGGATTATATAAGTGCTCTGGCTAAAAAGAGGCAGTTTTTGGGGGAGATCAGAGGTCTGCAGGCCCTAATTAGTTTACCTGTGTAAGCAGTGGCTGAGGCGGTCATGTTAATTTGTTTGGCGAGGTTGGTATTCGTGTCTAGATGGAAACCAAGAGTTTTTACACTCTTAGCAATGGGAATGGTGTTACCGTCAATGGTGAAGCTGGTGTAACTAGTGCTGAGATTCCGGATGGTATTAGGTGAGCCAACAAGAAGCAGTTCGGTCTTGTCATCATTCAGGCAGAGGCCATGTGTGGCCATCCATGCCTGAATGATGGAGAAGACTTCATTGATCCGGTTGGCGTCCACGTTGTAATTGCCGGATAAGGTGAGGAGTATCTGGGTGTCATCTGCGTAGTTAGTGTAGGTGACACCCAGATGGTCCAGCTTGTCGAATAGGGGCTTTGTAAATATATTATACAAAGTGGGTGAAACACAAGATCCTTGTGGGACACGGCAAGTGATGGGAATGGGGTCGGCCGCTGCTAGGAGTGAGAAGACCTGCATGGTCCTGTTGTCAAGGAAGGATTGGATCCATGTGACCGCAGAGTGGGAGAAGTGTGCTGCCGATGACAAGTGGTTGCACAAGATTTTGTGTTCAACCAAGTCAAAGGCAGCGGAGAGATCAAGGAGAAGAAGGATGGCAGCCCTACCTTTATCTTTGAGTTTGTCTATCTGGCTTTTGAGGTCAACAAGGGCCGTTTCCGTCCCATGTTGAGGACGAAAGCCAGACTGGCGAATTCCCAGTTATTGGTTAGTCTCGAGGTAATCCTGAATTTGTAAATAGGCGACTCTGTCAAGAATTTTTAGTAAGAAAGGGACAGTGGTAATGGGTCTATAATTCGTGGGTATATCTGGGTCAAAGGTTTTTTTTTTTTTTTAACAGAGATAGGACCCAAGATTGTTTCAGATTGCTAGGGACCCTGTTATTGGAGAATGACAGATATATTAATTTGGTGATGAAGGAGGAAAGATCCCTGGCTGCATCTTTTATGATCTGTGCAGGGCAGCTGTCCCCTTTGCAGTTCGATGGTTTCAAGGAAGCTATAATTTTTTGTACTTCAGGTATGGTTACCTTTTTGAAGGTGAAGCCTGAGCTAGTGGCGGTGGGTGAAGGCAGGGTGGAACTGGAGGTAGGACCATGAGTAAGTTGTTGTCGTTTGTTTTCAATTTTAGTTTGGAACCCTGAGATTTTGTTAGCAAGGGCATTCTGGATCCCTGTGCACCATGGTTTGTCCTTTGTGCAGGTATCTGCGGGAGGAATGGGGTTTTCTAATTCCTTTAGGATGTTAAAGAGCTCTTTTGTGCTAGAGCCTGTCTGAGAGATCCTGGAATTAAGAGATTCTTTCTTAGCGGGTATGATTTCATTTTTGTAGAGGGTAGAAATATTAGTAAGGTTAGTTCTGTTGTCTACTGAGGGCACTGATTTCCATAGTGCTTCAAGTTTGCTTTTTTGTTGTCAGAGGGATTTTAGGTCCGGGGTGTACCACGTATTCAGGTGTGCTTTTGGTTTCCCTTTGCGCATTTTTAGTGGGGCAATGATATCGATAGCTTTAGCCATGGAATCGTTGTAAGCGTTGACCATCAGGCTTAAGTCAGTAATAGCTGGTAGAGCGTTCAGAGTGGGGGTCACCAGGGGTATTAGGGCTTCCACTGTGATGTTGCTCCTTTTCCTAGTTGGGCAGGCCGGTGCAATAACAGGCCTTTTATGCACTAAGTTACTGATATTAATGTCGAGTGGGAGGAAGTAGTGGTTTGTCAGGGTAAGCTGTACAGGGTCCTTCAGGGTGATGTTGCAATTGAGGGCGGTTACCCAGTCAAGGATTCTACCCTTTGAGTGGGTGGGTTTGGAACAAAGTTGTAGGAGGCCATGCTCCTCTAACGCTGTAGCCAGGGCATTGGCTGGGGTGTCGAGAGGGTCGTTGAACCCAAGATTGAAGTCTCCAAGTATAATCATTTGTGCTGAAGGTTTGGAGCTTTCTACTACTAGTGAGGTGATATCTTCCTCAAATGAGCCAGGTGGGCCCGGGGGTCTGTAAATTAGATGCAACGTGATGGTGCTCTTAGAGGAGGTTTGTAATTTAACTGTGAGATGCTCACATGATTTGAGTGGGAGAGAGGAGGCTAGTCTAATATCAAGCAATGACTTAAAGATGATAGCTACACCACCTCCTCGAGCGTTGGGTCTGTCTACTCTGAGGATGGTGTAGTTGTCGGGGATGGCTAGGGTAAGAGATGGTCCCACCGCATCATGCAACCAGGTTTCGGTCACAGCGATTAAGTCCAGGTTATTGGTCAGAATAATATCGCCGACTTCTGTGGAATGGGTGACTAATGATCTAACATTTAGTAGAGCTCCTTTTAATGTGGGAGGGGTGGAGTTGATTGAGGTAACAGTGTGAATGTTAGTCTTGTTGGGTAGTTTGGCTGGGTGTTTGCTAGTTCTGTGGTGGGTTCTGGCACTGAGTCTATTGTTACGATCGGAAGGGATGAGGGTAGTAGTTTGAGAGACAGTTAGGTCAGTCGTTATGCAGGGGCTGTAGTCAAGGGTATGGCAGGATGCTCTCGTGTCGGTAGGGTTCCGCTTAGAGCTATCTGATTTCTTGTTGGCTAGGATATCAGAAGAGTGTACGTGGTCAAGGGTGGGATAGGCAGATTGCATGACCGGGAGGAAGGCTGGTGTGGTGGGCAAGAATGGAGTGGGGCAGACGATAGGGTAATGTCTTGGACAGGCAGGTCTCGCTAGACCATTTTTATAGGCTATGTAGCTGTAACCATTGCAAGGTATGTCACTTTGCATGACACAAAAGGGGAACATGATTGCGGTGAGGCAAAGTAGCATAATAGAGAAGCTTGGGCCGAGGCACTGTGCAGAGGATTGGCGAGTGAAGGACATCAGTAGCATGGCTAGGTTAGTGCCAGATAGTAACAATGTCATAGGGCTGGTAACAAGTTGTGGCTGAATGTCAGGCAGGTAGGGTATTGGTGTCGATTAAGTAGCTAAATACAGCTATCGAGGGCAGGCTGCATGCAGCTAACAGGCCGGCTGAACACGGCTGTCAAGGTAGACTAGATGCAGCTATCAAGGTAGGCTAAATAAAGCTATGAGGGCAGGCTAAATACAGTTAACAGGTAGGCTGAATACAGCTATGAAGGGAGGCTAAATACAGCTAACAGGTAGGCTAAGTACAACTCTGAAGACAGGCTGAATACAGCTAACAGGTAGGCTGAGTACAGCTATGAAGGCAGGCTAAATACAGCTATCAAAGTAGGCTAAGTACAGCTTGAGAATCCAATTTGGTGGAGCTAGTAAAGGCATTGCGATTCCATAGAGGCATTGTAATACAGTGCAGTACTAGTGTAATAATGGCTAGCATTTGGTGCAAAGAGCATGCAGGGATACTGTTAGTGTGCAATAGTAAGAGGTCATCCGAGTATTGAACACCCTTGTTAGGGCAATGTTTGCATACGTTTAGCAGTTGCAGTTATATCATAACAGATAACAGTTTGCTGGGGTAGTTCAAAGCGGATGCGCTTAGCTGTGGCTGTTAAGCAGAATAGGTTATGAACATGCGTGCAAAAGTACATACATCTTTGCATATCTGTGGCAAGTGGTTAACTAACTCCTTGGGACAATGTGAAGCGTATAGACTAGCAAGTGAGTTGGAGATAGCACGTTGAGAAGGTAGCATTTACAGTGAGAAGGGTCTGCGGCCCCTGCAGGTAGCGTATACAGGCGCTATAAGTGGGAGTTGAGCAAGCGGCTAACTTTACTGTGTAGGTACTTACAACATAGATATTGTCCAGGGATGTAGGTCAGTAATGGTCGTCATGTGCCATCCCGCGGCAAACAGGGGCAAACAGGGCCTTAGATGGCCTTTGAAGAGGCCGGCTCTTCCGCCTGCCGGCGGATGTGGGGCAGTTAGATGACGATGGTTGCTTAGCAACCACGAGGACGCTTAGCCTCGTTTTGGCGCCACATTGCGCCCGACATTTTGTTTTCCTTTACGAATGTCGGCGCTGATGCAGGCGAGTGGCCCGGGCTGCCCAGGGTGAAAGTGGGGTACTGGATGCTTACCCAGTGGCAGGACATGGAGGTCAGTGGGCAAAAGAGGGGGGCGCCCACGTCAGAGGGGTGGTTCTCCTTCGATCTACGTGGCACGGCGGTTCTCCTTCGGTGCTGAGGAGGTGGGGGCTCCTGCCCTTGGTGCTGCAGAGGTGGGGGCTCCTGCCCTCGCCACCAGAAGGGGAACTGAATCAATCAATCTTGCAAAGTCTCAACTAAAGAGCAAACTCAACAAAATGTTAGTCTTGAGTCAGGGTGGCACGTCTAAGCGTGCTACTGAAGTGGTTTACAGCTGCATGTTATATGTTACCCCTGCAACTCTGAGTGGGGTGGATTTCCTTGCTCCACAATGGGGTATGGATACTCTGAGGGTAGCTGCTTGCAAGTCAGTGCAGGAGAATACCCCGCAAAACACGTTGGCACATTTGGCAAGTCCACCATCCATCTACTTCTATTTGATGCCCTCAGACCCCATAAAACCTTGATCCTGGAAAGTAGCTTGTTTTAAGAGTAAGAGAAATGATTTGGATTTGCAGCAATTTATAAAATAATTCATAGATCATCTGTCACCAAGAGATATGGCGTGTGCAACCGGAAGAGATAAGCAGCAATAAAGAGTTCAGCTCTCCAGCCCTTCCTCCACCCCCACCCCCTGCACTTGTATGCCTGCCCTCTCCTACACCTGTGTGCACTTGCATGATCTGAATGCGCCATGCCGTGAATATCGTATGTCTGTATTTCCCTCGTCTCGCCTACTGGCATGGTGGCACCTTAATGCTCTTTGAAAAACGGCAGATTTGTTGTCAGACCTATATCCTGTTATCTACACTGTTAATTGTATTATATGCACTTGTTCCATGCACCTACTCTGCCTGTGCAGACTTGTATCATTCAGAAATTCAAGGGCTCTGAATGACTGTTGTTTTCTCCCCTTCTTCCCTCCCTCCTTGAGCGCTTTGAAACACTTGCTATGTTTATAGGTGCTTTACGAATAGAAAATACCATACCATACCAATACCAACTCGATAAGGGGCAGGAAAAGAGGGTGTTTGTTGTCCTGTTTTTAAAAAAACTACTTATAGGAATACTTATAGGATCCAAAATTATAGTCCAATCTGTATCACTTGATATTCTTACTGTAAAATGGGAGGTTGATTCCCAAAGTATTCTCGTCATAGTAACATATATTTGAGGCACTCAGAGGAAGCTATAGGTTCCCTACTAACCCATCCTGAAAAACTATTTAAGGGTCTTGTTAAAAAATAAAAATAGATTTCAACTGAAAGACAGACTGTTTATCCGGGACTCCATTTCATGTCTGATCCAATGGGTGGTTCCTTTCTCATTTAGGGGTTTGATGCTACATCATACTCATGGTGCGATAACAGCAGTATGTAGAGGTTCACAGAAAACATTGTTTATATTGAAAAAATATGCTTTTTGGCCGCATATGTCCCAAGATGTAGAGTTGTATACTCAGGGGTGTTTGGTCTGTGCAAAGTTTCAACCTGCAACACATAGAGCACCATTAATGAAAAGAGGTTTGACGCTACCCTGGTTTTATTTGCCCAGTCCAAATATCAGCATGGGGAAGCATATATGCAGTTACCTTTTTAATGTCTAAATGGTTGGAGTGCATACCGGCAGCTGACTGCAGTGCACAGACAGCGGCTACTTTATTGGTGAATCATATATTTGCTAGATTTGGCTTACCTCAAAGTACAGAATCAGATCATGGAAGCCATTTTACTAGTGCAGTGATGACCAAGATGTGGCAGAATCTGGGAATAAAAAGAAAGGTACATATCTCCTAGCGCCCATCTTCTAGTGGCCGTGTGGAAGGTTGCAACCAATCAATAATTTACATTCGTAAATAACATGTGGCTGAAGCAGGGTTCATTTGGGATCTGTGACTCCCTTTGGTGCTAATGGCCTTTAGGTCAACACCATCAAAGTCTAGAAGTCTCACCCCACATGAAATTATGACAGGCAGTTAAATGGTTTTGCCTGAACATTTGTTGTACAAGGCACATGAACAAGTCCTGGTGAATGCATCCACAATTCAAGAATATGTGGATGAATTGATAAAGCATTTGCAGCACACATTTTCATTTTCACAGTGAAACCTGGAAAGGGAAGCTAAGGGTGCCAAATCATACTTTAAAAGAGGGAGTATCAAGTAGGTGATCAGGTATACAAGTTCAATTTTATGAAAGGGAAAAGCAAAAATGCCAAATTGACGATGTCCTGGTGTGGTCAGTTCAATATTGTGGACAAGGTTTCACCCGCTGTCTACAGGATAATAATGAAGGAAGGAGATATGGCTGTAAACAATGTGTCCACATGAACCAGATCAAACAGTTCGACCCAAAACATGACATGAAGAGGCAGGAACAGACTGGAGAAATCAGTATGGAATGAGAGGTCTGTCGTTTTCATAATAATCGAGGTGAGTAAGTCAGAAAATGGTAGTAAGGTAAATTACCCACACAAAGACTAGAAGTGTTCATCGGAGCAGGTAAATAGGTGTCTATGGTGTGGTGTACATGAAAGTGTGAATGAAAGTTGTACATATTTTTAAAAGACGAACATGTAGGAAATTTGTATTAGAAATGTACATGATGCAAATGTCTCTTTCCAGGTAAACAAAAAAAGGTGGAAGGAGCTTGAAAAAATGACATGTGTTTAATACTTAATCTGTCTCTCTCACACTCTTTTAGTTGAGATGAATTAACTTGTTTTATTCATCAGCATCCTCTGGATGAAACCAAGCCCTCGGAATGTACCTTAGTCCCCTAGATGAACTCGAGTTCCCTGTATCAGAATTCCCAGAACCAAAAAGGCAAGAATGATACTTGCAGGCAAGAAAAAGAAATCCAGATGATGACACAGCATCCCATCCCACAGCATCCCATGCAGTGTGGGAGGAGACACTGGGCCTCATTACGGTTCCGGCGGTAACTGTGAGGGGGCTACCAGCAAGTTGCCGCCAGGCCCATAATTATTTACTAGTGCCTGACTACCCAATAACACCAGGGATTACAACCCCATCGGTCCTGAAAGTCAGGTGCTGGTAAATTGTAATTTCCCATTCCCATAGAGCCCCATAGGACTCTATGGGAATGGGGAACATAGAAACACCAGCACCGTTGTTAACAATGCCGGTACTTCAGTGACAGTCCGCATACAGTGGCTGCTGTGCCCGGCATGGTCCGACCTGTCGGGCACAGCGGCTCTGGTATGCAGACCTGTAATATGCCGGTCTGGAAACAACGATGCTGATAAGCTTAATGGCACCATTGTTTCCGGACCGGCAGGCTCACAATGAGCCCCACTGTGTCCTTTTATTCAAAAACATTTTTACTGTGGTGTTAATATCAACCTCACTATGTGTTAGGAAAGATTTCGTAATTGTGGGTAATTTTCCTTCCATGTGGCAACCCCTAAACTTTTTGCTGTTGTTTTCACCATGATCTAGACTTTGCCAGAGAAGTGCAGCCTTCTGCCGCACTCCTATGGGCTTTCGCTCCATTCTTACGGGAAACTGACATGCCCGTAAGACAGTCAGTACTGGGAAACGCTGTTTTCCGTAGTTTCTTTATCATGTTGCAGCTTTCGTGCAACATGACACAAGAGGGCACTGTAAGATAAGTTACTGCTCTCTTGGGTCACTAGTCTTCTACAGACCCTAGATACTCTACTTGGAGTGTAAATGATCGGTGCAAGTGAATCACGGACGGGAATAGTGGCAGCGATCGTTTCTTGTGTTTTTGAGCTCCTTTTGCCGTTTTAAGCGCGTTTCGCGCGCTTAGCCCAAAATGGTGGCCTGGCTCCCAAAATGGCCAGGCCACGAGGCTCTTTGTCCTGTCTGCTGACCGTCTTGCCCCATTCACCTTCCCCAGGTCGAGCCGACCCGGGGCCTTCCTTATTTGGGCATGTACTTTCCCGCGAAACACAGATGCTTTTGAGGGCTTCTACAGGCCTTGTGTGTGCCTCCAGGATGTGGGCTGGGATGTCTGGTCCCAATACACATCCTGGGTGCCAGAGAGTCTAGTGTGGTATGAATGCCTGGGACCACCGTGGTCCGTGATAGGTCCACGTATGGTGTGAGTGTTTGATGAGTGCATCTCCCATTGGGTCCCCTCCATTTTGGCGCGAAGGGAACCGTGGATAAGAGAGGGCTGGAAACGCCACTACCATGTCGATCTCCTGAGTTCTCACGAACAAAGGGATACAGGAGCCAAGTATCCTGCAACCACGAGGCTGAACCGAGGAATCGCTGGTGACCCGCTGAAGGACTGCTCCTCTGCACTGCTGTCGCCTTGTGAAACCCTTTCTACCTCTGATCGAAGCAGAAAGCCTGTACTGGTACTTCGACCCTTGGAATAGTGGGAACAACTATTCTCGGCATCTTCACCATCTCCTGCTCGTAAGCCTTCGGAAGTGTCTCTGGGCCATCCAGCAGACTGACTAGCCTACCCAGGAGTCTTGCTCTGTAACCGCCGCCAGGTTGTGTTGTATTTCGAGTCCTTGTCACTCTCACACAATTCGTACACTTGGCATTCCCAGCTCTGAAGTGAGTAGTGTACATTTGGCTGAGATACACACGGCCGCTCAGTTGCCCTGCTGTGGTAACAAACTGTGCGGGTTCACTGCATTTGGGACACCCTCAACTCAACTCTGCTGCTGTAGAATCTACATGACAACGAGACGTCCCCTGCTCCCCTGAACCTGCCAGCACTGAAACTGACTCGGAGAAGCCTGGGTCTGCTTGCATCGGGGACCGGTGAGTAGCATAGCTAGGAACTGGTCGCCCTCCTGCAGGAGCCCATAGCTTTTCCCCGCTGTGTCAAACAGCACGCCTTTCCGTACTCGCGCTCTGCTTCTGCCCACGGTGGAGGCTGCGCTTGAGTCGTGGAGCTCTGTTCATCTTCATTTGTTCACCGAACTGAACTGCCTGATTCCCTCGAAGAGACTCCCCTTTTTGCCCGTTGGCACCAGCGTGTGCAGGTACTTTTGAGCACAAGGCTCCACTCTTCGCAGGGCTTGGGCTTCCTTTTAGTTAGGTGCCTCTGAAGGCGGACTGGGTCTAATTATTATTTCGCACTGCCTGTTTTCCTCCCCTTCTAGGTGGACTACACATTTCGTGCGTCTAACTCTTAGACTCGTTTGTATTTGTATATATATTGTATTGGTTTGGTATGTGTTGGTTTGCTAGAGTTTTATTGTGATTTCTCGCTACGGTCATTGTTGCAAAGGCCTTGGAATAAATGTGTACATATTTTTAATATAACACCTGTTTGGAGTAATTTGTAAGTGTCCTTGCTTTGTGTGCTCATTGCGGGCTTTCAGTCACCCTCACCCCTCTTGAGACCTAATCTTGACTGCCGCGATCGCTACCCTGATTGGTCTGTCTTGTCCAGAGGTTACCCTGTTCCAAGTAATTAGGTTGGCTTTCTGAACCTCTGCGCCTCCAGGACAGAGTTCAGAAATCCGTCTTAACACTATGTAATGAACCAGTAACACGTCAAGTGCTGGTAGAACCGGAGCCAGCATCTGGGATTTTAGTCAAGGAAGCCCCAGGATTCATTTTGGGAAACAGGAGACTATTATTTCAAAACATTTATACTAGTGTAGATCCAGATTTCATACTAGAAAGGTTTCTTAATGTCTCTGAGGTTAAGTGTGTACAAGTAAAAGAATGGGTGCAAATGCACAGGGAGAGGGTTCAAAGATCACTGAAAGAGATCCTGACACAACTGGAAAAGTATTTTATAAATTAATCTAATTCTAAAAAAAAAAAGATGGGATGAAGAATGGTTAGTTTACTAATTGCAGTACTTGTCATGAGGTAATTGGAGCTATTGTTGGGACAACTGTTTCCATAGCCAATGCAGTGTCAGTGAACACATTAGAGAGCAAACCCTGAGAATCGGGATGATATTTGAATATAATTCAGAAAAAGCTGAATGATCTTAGGTCTGAGCAAAAGGAAGTGGTTCAATATATAAATCAAATCATCCTGATCCTTAATGATCAATCAACAACACTTGCATAAATGTTATTGTCAAACACAACATAATTTTGGAAGACATATTGAATGTGGTGAATTCAGTGGAAGGTCTTTTAACACAGTTCCTGCGGGAAGATCAAAGTGAGGTGTCTCAGTTGGTACAGGGTCCCATTACCTTGTACTTTATGTCACCTGACATCATCCGTCAAATGATGGCATGAATCGCACAAAGAGAAGTGGACACAATTCAAGAGAAGATTGCATATGAAATGGAGAGTGTGATTCCTTTGTATATAGATGTGGCGGGCATGGAGATTGGTTTACTGTTGAGCATTCCATTTATTACTCCCGAGTTTATTTATCGGACTAAGTTGGTACACAATGTGGGTTTCTGGTGGAGTGAAAAATATGTAAAAAATGTAACTCCTGAAATGTTTTTCTTTTTTTTTTAACCTGGGAGCCGGTTTTGTATGTAGTCCCAAAACTAGATACCTGTGTAACATTCAAGAAGCAAAACTCCATATGGCCTGGGAAACCATTTGTACCTGATGCCCATTTGTACCTGATGCAACAAGTGCATTTTGTGTTAGGATATGATATGGCATTTGTAAAGTGTCTGTCAGTTCAGATCATTGCTGAAGGATGTGCAGTGTCTATAAGTAACCCAAAACCTGAGGAATTAGCATATGCAAATTAATTAAACACAGGTGGGTGGTCAGTACTTTTGCAACACATTTTACAGTCACCCATCTTAACCATGTTTCGTTTGTTTTCAAGCCATTACAATACACTTTTTTTTTATATCTGTCCCTAAAGATACCTTGGTGACAGTCATGTGGTTAACATTGTTTCATGTTGAATGGGACTTGTGGGAGGGTAAGGTAGAGATAAGGTAGAAAATATAGAGCTTTTCTTGAGTAATAGGTTTCCCATAGATCCTGACATTGAGTAGTTATTGAAACACAAAAACATGCATACAATCGAACTGGAAATAAATCAGAACAATGTCACAATGAGTACCATGGTTTTGAAAGAAGGTTGTGTTTACACATGGGAAACTTGGACAGAAAAGGGCTTGGTTATCATGATCGCGCTTACAATCAGGTAACACATTATAATGTGTGCCTTGTTGGCTGCTGACGGAAGGAGGGTTCAGTTGACCGGGGCACGTATGTTTTAAGACCCATGTGTGTTAGATTCTGTAAAAAGATAAATGTCACATCCACTATAGAGAGTCATTCATTTTCACACATACTCATAATGTGAGGCAAGGTTCAAATGTGTTGGTGAGGTGTTGCTAGGACTCATACTTTTGCAGAGGGCTATGTGTATCCAAGTCTCTGCAAAAGAAGGGCGTCCGATTTTGGGATAATTAGTGTTGGTATAATTAGTTTATGAATTTCAGCTGCGCACTAATTTCAACGCATGCTGGATCTGCTAATTTCAACAGTGTGCACCAGTTTAAAATAATGCTGACATTGCAGCACATGCCCTGTGCAGTCTGTGTTTTAAAATACTGGCACTGATGTGTAGTTTAGGGTAGATGAAAAAGGGTGGTTGCTTTGGGGGATTAAAGCATTAACATATTAACATTGGAGCATGTGCATGGCTTGAGAGGAATAGATTCTGAAAAAGCAGAATGTAGAGAATTAAAAGCTTGCTTTGCACGGTGTGAAAAATGCAAAGGCCTTGGAAAATAAATGTCTATTGTTCAGGCAGTGCAAACAAAGGAAGAGAGGATGCATGTAGCATTTATTTTTCTGTGCCCAGGAAAGGGTGGGTGAAGCATGCCAAAAGTCAAAGGGCTAGACCTTTTCACTACGGTTTTGTCACATTTTTGCTGCCACAAGTGACTGTGACAAGGAGGTGACATCAGCAAAAGTAGGTGGTTATGATGTGCAGATTCTATATTATCTATAAGATTTCAGCTAAGTTTGGGAAAATACTTTATAAGAAACTGCAAGCTGAGAGGTGGGGCTTTTTACTGGTTGTTGCATCCATGGGACAGCTGTCTTTGGGTTTTTATTTTCCTTGGTCTTGACAGGGCCTCCTCTGCCTATCATATTGCTGAGATTTATTTAAAAGACACAGGGCATTAGACTTAACAAACCCTGGTTGCGACCAAAAGAAGAAAAACCTTAAGTGTGCTCTCGGAGCCTAAGGCATCATGCCAAGCCTGGCTGAGATAGCTGTGAAAGCCGTCGATGCGAGATCTGTTTGTTTGACTTTGCGACAGGCTTTTGAGCTTCAGTCTGAGCTGAAGTGGATAAGCCAGTGGAACTAGGGTGTTTTCATTCACAAATCAAGGTTGTAGGTATAAACAGGGGCTGCCAAAGAATTGTTATGGGATGTATTGCAGGGGAATCTTGATTTGGCCAGGTCAGTTTGACACAAAAGAGAATTTCCTACTTTGCCATGGTACTCAACAAAGATGGAAACTCTCTAAATCTAAAACTGATAATGGGTATTACATTATGCAGGAAATTCCCATATTGCTAACACTAGGATAACGTGACATTTTGACTAACAGAGCAAGAGGGCAGGTAGTATGTAGGACTAGTTCAGTAAGTGTGTCTGTCTGCATAACTGAGTTGCATGCCAATGCATTTCCCATCTACATCCCTAGTCTATACAAGGGCTTAACTGTGATATATACATTATCTATGAATGCAATACAGATTCTTAAAGGACAAATAATACTGTGGAATTGCACATTATGATTGTCTTTCTCTAATAATATGCATGGGTAGATCTATTGGTTGTTTTGATATTAGCTGAGGACAGGGGGCAAATGGAATTGGTGTGCAGACTCTTTACATGGGCAAGGTACTAGATGGGGATTTGAGGTTGTGTTGCCTTGCAAACAATTTTATTCCCTCCCAATGTCAAGTGTTCTTCCTGTGTTTTACATGTGTTTATTGAAAAATACAGTGCATATATTTTTCTCTGCATCTTGTTCCTGGTTTTCGTAAGGTTTATAAAGTGCCTCAAGGCATACTTGTAGAAACTATGTGTGAACTATGTGTGGTTTATTATTGTGTAGTCTGTTTGCTTTGTGATACATAGATTGTGATAGATTGTGGTGCATTCAGTATAACCGATGTGAAAATTCGGTGTGCCTAGCATAGTACAAAGTCTGACATTTCACTAGCCAAAAATCCCAAATAAAATCATAGCAATAAATAGGTGACCAATTAACTAATTCCCTATACTGTAGCAAACACATATCCCTAGATTACAGGACAGAGTGTACACGTGACCAGCATCCAGACTATACATGTATATCTAGGTGTTCTGAGGATTCCCAACACCTGGATTTTAAATAGCCAACTGTTCCCACATTGCTGCAACTGAATTATTTACATGTGCATGCATTGTAGAATAGAGGTGCAAAAGGAAAACAAAATGTACAGGCATATGCTTAGAATTCATATTTCCAATTTGGGCAGAACAATGAAAGCTACGGTAAAGAAAAACAATATGTTTCCATACAACATTCAGTTACCACTGGCCTGTGCCAACAGAGACCAAACTCAAGGGTAAACAGGCAGGATTTCTGTAATTGAAATGGCACTTCCCAAAGTTGGTACAAATTGACTAGTAGAAAGCTGTCATTAATTGTGTTACACCACTGTAATTTGAAGTGCTCAAACTTCAAGTTAGGCCACAACGATATCAGGTAATATTTCCGGCAACAAAAATATCGCTGTACATATGGTCGTCGGGAACGGCAATAGGCAATATTTTTGGTGGCGTGGGAGGCAATATATAAATGATGTGGGGGTTGCGGGGGTGTCCCCCGCAGGGTCCATGTGTTATTTCCGCCGCAAAAATATGGCGATATTTTTGCATCGCAATATTTTTGCGGCGAAAATATCACATGGAACCGCCACAGCGGCCTGCAGCCACAAATGAAACATTCCTTTTGATTTTGACAGTGATGCATTTCGCAAATGTGCATTCAAAACTATTGGCTTTGACACTTTCTCTTTTCAAGTACAAGTGACTAATTTACCAAACATTTTTGAACCTTTCAGAATTCATGACAGAGTTAACCTGTGTTAAATGCACATACAAATGCAAAGTCTATTTAAAAATTCATTTTTCTTTGTGAAAAGTACAAGATAGATATGGCCTGAGCTTAACTTGTCCTTTTACAAACTGCTTTTCAAACCAAGCATTTTTATTGAAATATAGCAGAAGAGTGTGCTGCAATTCAAAACATGAGAATGGTGATTGTTGAGCATGGGGATATTTTGAAAGGATTTAGGTGTACATTGCAAACACACACACCAGTGGGACTGCATATAATGATCATTTTTTAAAATCAAATCTGCATCTGAAGCGGCTTATATAATCACGAAAAACAGACGTCTAAGCTAATATAAATAAAACACCAACCAAGCGAAAATGCTTATTGGTGACAAACTGTTAGAAACATTTTTTTAGGATATGCACTGATGTTTTGCACCAGTTGGCAAAGGTTGTCCTTGTTCAAAAAGTACCCGTTTATATATGTGGCTGATAAAGACAATTTGGATTAATTTGAAATGTAAACAGACAAGATGGTCATTTACATGAATGACATCATCATTTGTTATGATTGATTGGGTAACAAGGAACAGGGGAGGGATTTTTCTTTTATAAAGCAGCTTTTAAGTAGGACTGAATGAGCATCTACAATTTCTCCAAAGGCTACAGCGCTGTGGACCATCAGAGGTCAGAGCCAGGAGGACCACTGATCCCACAAGATTTTCTCCTGACTGGGAAATGAAGCAAGCAAACACTTTGATGAGTATTGTGATGGGTACTGTCACAAATAATCACACTTCTCTGAGGTTTCAGGGGTGTTTATTTTTTCAATACAGACAGATTTGTCGGTGGATAACATGTGATATAGTTGAAAATATTGGTCATGTAGAACATGGTTCTAGGGCCAACCCTCTCTCTCAACTTCCCTGGACTTTCCCTCCTCCCTAGCCCAGAGGTTAGCAACAGGTGTTAACTCTACTTAAAGATGCCATCTGCCACTCTGCTTTCTGATGGCTAACTTTGGGTTCCCTAAATCGATGGCTGACTTGTTCCTTAGGGGCCTTTGAGTTGTCCCACTAATAGCCACTCTTAGTTTTCTAGGGAGTACCGGGATTGTGCCTTCTTCAACATGTGCCACTTGCTCTACAAAAATTAACAATCATCCCTGACCGTCTGCTACCCTAAGTTCCGAAAATGTACTCCTTCCCAGCCACTCTGCTATACCTACAATGATACACTACACCTTCTTACCTCCACCCTTATATGTTACCTCCCTTCTCAACTCACTCTCTCACTACTACCAGTAACTGCTATTACCACACAACTACTCCCCCCTAAGTTACATCTCAATCCATCCTACTACTCCCTCTCTTGCCAATACTATCTCTCTGCTACTATTGCCTCTCTGCTCTTACCACTGCTCCAACTATACTACCAATTCTCACTACTGCCATCTCTCTACTACAGCTACCACTCCTCGCTACCACTACTGCCACTCTATTGTTACTGTCACTTCTCTACTACTACTGATTCTCCTCTCTCTCTACGTTCTCTATTGCCCTCTACTAACACAACTACTCCTGCCACTACTACCACTTCCTTCCACTACAACTACTGCTACCTCCACTACCTTCACTACCTCCTCTTACTATTTTTCTACCTCTTTTATACTCACTCCTCACTCCCACACACAACCACTCTGCATGCCCTGCTCTCCAATAATCTCCGCACTCATTCCATGCTCTCTTTGTTTGGTCTTTTGGACATCCTCCTCCACCCTCTGTTCTCACCTAACTATGTCTTACACAAAACCATCCCAGTTTACCCTTTAAATATCCCACACCTACCCTGGATTAGCCAACCTACCCTGACAAATAACTTACATTTCTCCAGGGGGTGTTAAAGGGGAGGGCTGGGAGGAGGGCTCTAAGGGCTTATAAGTAGTCCTGCCACATTTCTATCCTGGAATGCAAAGAGCCCATAGGGGACTGTTGGTCCAGTTTATCATGGCCCCCTTGTAAGCCTTTAATTGATATAGTACCTGGTGGGCTGTGGTGTTAGTATTAACTTCCTGGAGACCAAATCCCTGATGGATTAGTGGGCTGGTCTAATATAACAAATCCCTGGTGGATTAGTTGGTTGCTCTCTTCCCTGTGCACAGGCTCCAGCCGCGATCTAAAGCTGGAGGCATGTTTGTCGTCAAACCTTTTTCCCTGCTCTCGGCTTCTCTGTTACATAATTGGTTCAGCCTCATCCTTCAGTGAGGTTGCTGCATCTTGCTCACTGTTACTGGCTTCTTGCTTACTGCTTTGCCAGGTCGGTTCATGCCTGAAGGCTTCTCTGTCTTCTTGTTATAGTGCTGAGGCTCTGATGACGACTCCAGCGTCCAAGTACTCTGTTTCTCCTCTGTACGGCAATGGTCTCCTTGCTGCCTGGTTCTTCACTGCAGCTGCTGGCTGCTGCATGGTCCTGCTCTCCCTGGTGTTCCATTGTGGCACCCATTGATAGAGCTAAGGAGGGTCTGGGAGGTGGTTCCACACTCTCCCAGGCACTCAATGTGGTCTTGGGAGTCGGGCTCCCTCCTCTGACAAGACCTTGCACCTCATTATAAGTTTGCCAGGCTGGAAACAAGGGTGCCGGTAAGCTCACCGGCACCCTTGTTTCTGGACCAGCAAACTCTGTGTTTGCCAGCCATGGCCGCTGTGCCTGACAGGTATGACCCTGCCGGGTGCAGCGGCCACAGTAGTCAAACATTTCATGGAAGTGCCAGAACCATTAGCAACGTTGCCCGCGCTTCCATGCCCCCACCCCCATAGAGTCCTATTGGACTCTATGGGAATGGGGACTTACAGTTTTCCTGCGCCTGACTTCCGTGGCCGCCAAAGTTGTAATCTCCCAGTGGCACTGGGAAGTTAGGCCCCATTAAAATATTACAGGTCCGGCGGCAACCCGCCGATAGCACCGGCAGGGCTAGCGCCAGACCCGTGATGAGGCCCCTTGTCACATTAGTAATGGCTGTAATTAATGTATTCAAGCCTACATATTGGCACTGTTTTAATGTTTTTGATTTCTAATGCTTGCTTTAATATTTATGATGCAGAGTGTGAAGGCATCATGAAGCAAGACACAGACAACAGATTCAACGTTTAAACAAAAGATCTTTATTAACTCAAAATGTCTGGATGGTCTAAGGCCTATCTTGCCCTATACTAAGGTGGGATTTCCCTACTTGAATAAACTAAGGATAGTCTGAGTCAGTAAGTTCAACTTAAAAGTCTGTCTGTGTCCAAAACCTGCCCTTGCCCTCACAACTAACCCTAAACTACTAAAGCTAAACAATGTGCAGAAATATCAGCAACCAGAGAAGCAGTGTTAAAACGAAGAATCTGAGCTTCTTCCAACTCCTCGCTGCTCTTGGCTATCTTCCCCCAGTTCAAGACAGTTCCACCAAATGTCGTAGGTGTTCCCTTTTCCAAGTTCAACACTGTTGCAAAAATGGTCTTGGGATTCCCTTCCCCAGGTTTAACAAAGTTCCACACAATGGTTGTCTCTGTGTACCCTTCGCCAAGTTCAACTCAGGATTACACAAAAGTTCTCAGGGTTCCTTTCCCCAAGTAGGCAGCTCTTCTGGCTTCAAATTCACAGTCAGCGCAATTTGCCTTTTCTTTCTGTCACTTGAACAATCTTAGGCTGCCAACCCTCAGCCTCTTGACTTCCCTTGGTTTTCTCCAAGTTAGGGTTCCTCGGTCTAGGTGAGGTTGTCAGACCACACAGTCCACCAATCACAGGTCGAGTGACCAATAACCCTTGGCACTTTGCAACAGTTCATTCTCTCTCATAGGACTTCCTTGGCAATACAGGTTTCCTTTCTGTATCTGTGTCATAAGTCCACATATGCTTCTCGATCACTTTAATGGCTTCTTGCCTTTACTAACATGTGACTTGCACACTTTTCTTCATGGTATTTCTCCTTGTTACCACTTTGCTTTCACACTACCTAATGGTGTTTTGCTTTTTGCTTGTTTCACTTTGTTTCAAATGCTGTCTTTTTAAAGCTTGATCTTGAAACCCTGCTGTTTCATCTGATTGATATACTCACATCTTTTCCACAGTTCAGCATTCAAAACTCATTACATGCTCCAGACCCATTTGTCACGTAGTTACACTTGACCAGTATCCGTCGTAACACACACCATGTCCCTGAAGCACCCCTGCCTGAGTGATGCTTACCTGCCACTCACTGGTGTGCAGCTGCTCCTCTGGGTGCTCAGATTTTGCTCTCAGGTTATTGCTGGCTGCACTTTCACTCCTGAGGAGGTCCCACGAGCAGCACTTGCTTCCTCCAGACTCTCCTGCCGCATTCTGCAGTGTTGGGGAGGTCTATGTGTCCCAATATCACTCCCAATGGGGAACACACGGCATAGGGCTCTGCACAGCTCCTGACCCTCTCGCCAGCCTGCTCTGGTCTCAGGGCCTTGCTGGCTTCTCTTCAATAATCAGTATCCTTTTCACCGGCCCATATTCTGCCTGCTCCACCTCAGATTGCTGCACTCTTCTGCCCAGCTGTATCTCGAACTCGATCTTGACCTGGCTCTTTATTTCTCCTTTTATACACCTGCAACCATTTAGCAGGTTGCAGGTGTGAGCTCTTAGCTTCAATTACCTGACCATATTTATTGGGTCATGCCTGATCCTCACAACAATCATCAGTCCTCAGGCTTCTTCCTTGTCTCAGTGCCAGAGTGGTGAAAAGACAAGTTAGTTTGTACTACTCCTAGTCGTCTCTTC
Source organism: Ambystoma mexicanum (assembly GCF_040938575.1). Taxonomy (NCBI): domain Eukaryota; kingdom Metazoa; phylum Chordata; class Amphibia; order Caudata; family Ambystomatidae; genus Ambystoma; species Ambystoma mexicanum. Next base: position 370,555,416 of record NC_090922.1, read on the forward strand.
CTTGTCCCAGTATTATGGTGATATGAATGTGGGGAAATGAGGGTAATTGATTGGTAGCAGCCTATAAAGGCACAAGGAGGCTAAGGTTGGTTCTCATCAGAAAAGGGGGATACCATGACTCACCTGCGGATATCCTCTCCCCAATCCCCAAGGACCCTCCACTCTGCTAATCCTCCCTCGTATCTCCAACCCCCAGGGTCAGGATCAAAAAAAGATGTCCTTTCCATGGACACCTGAGAAGAGGATTCTAGGGGAGTAGGTGTGAGGACACCTTCAGGTTTCTCACCAGGTCCATGTCAGCCATGACAAGTGTGCCAAGTGGATCTTCCACCAGCACTGAAAATGGCACAATTAGCACTGCACATGCAGATGCATGTGCAGCACCCCCACCAGCGGTGACTGCAACATACCACAGCATGCCGCTGTGGTGATCCCCAAGGAGCAACTTGGTGCCAGTGTCACACAAGGCATAACCCCTGCAGCCACCCATCATCCGCCTGACACTCCATCTCACCTCGGGCAGGCTGCTATTTCCAGCACCAGGCTGAGCAGGACACAGGGACTGATGACAGTCATACAGATGAGGAGGATGACACTGACGTCAGGTCTCCCTGCTTCTGCTCTGGCCCCTCTACACAGTCAACAGCCTGTGCTCTAGCATTCACTTGCTGCAACATGGGGAAGCTGAATGCCATGAAGTAGCACCAGTTCACCAAACAAAACCTTATGGAGAGGCAGGTGCAGCATCTGCAGGTGATTCGGGACAGTATACAGGGATCTTCAAGAAGGATTGCCTGGTCATTGGACAACCAGTGCCAATAGTTGTCAATGACGACTGCAGCATTCCCATCTGTGTGTCAGAGGATGAGGGAGCACACGGAGGACATGTCAGATTTTACCGAACCCATGAACGCAAGCTTGTTCCTCACAATGCAATACAACCGGGGCTAAGAATCAGAACTTTCCACCTCCGTCACCCCCCATGAAGGGGTAATTGCCTGGGATCCCATTGAGGTACTCATTGCACAATGTGGCCTATACAATGCCCGAGCAGGCCATCAAGGTCAAGAGGACATAAAAGTGACATGATGTGATATGATACTATTTCACTGGTCACAAGGGTGGTGGGTGGGAAGGGCTGTTGGGATTTAGAGAGGTGGGTGGGATGGGTTGTTGGGGTTTGGGGAGGTGGGTGATCAAGGGCTGTTAGAGGGTGGGAAGGGGTTTTGGGGATAGGTGCTCACCACAGTTGTTAATAAAAAAAAAATAGTTCACCAGAAGAAATGTGAGGACAATACTTTTTGAGTCAAGGTGATTTATTAAAAATGCGTTTGCATACAGAATTGTGATGCATGTGAAAAGTATTGTGTATAGCAAAAATGTTCTATTCGTTCTTGCAGCACCAGATGGCCGTCAAAGGCTTCCTCATGCTCAATGTGCTGCAGCACTCCGTCTGCGGACAGTGCATCATTGTCTGCTGGGGGAGGCCTGTGCAAATCATGGGGACATTTTGCCTGAGGCAAATGCTGTGCAGCATGGCACATGCAACACAAATCTTGTCAAACTTCTCTGTCCTGTACATTAGGGCTCCTCCAGTATGGTCCAGGCACTGGAAACGTGCCGTTCACAGGCCAAAGTTCTGCTCAATGCATAGTCTGTTCCTGACGTGTGTCTCATTGTTGGCCACTTCCTGTGGCATATGTGGATTGTGCACAGGCATCCTCAGCAATGGGAGTTGGGGGTAGCCAGAGTCACCTGCAATAGCATATGACACAGATGTCAGCCACAATCCAGGGAAGTGGCGTATCTTGTTACATGTCTTGTTGATGGACAATCTCTTGATGCAGTTATGTAGCATTTAAACTACATGATTTTAATTTCCAGTTATTCACTGATGTGTGAAATACTGAAGGGGTACATGTGCATTGTCACTTAGAGATACGCTGTGCACACAACTTACAAGCGAGTTGTGCCAGACATGGCGTTCTTCATTCTCTGCTTGGAGAACATGAGAGGCTTTTCTCCCTCTCTTCCTCCTGCTGAAATCCTTGTGAGGGCTGAGATGGCACAAAGCTTCTCAGTGCAGGTATGGCTTTCTGACTGCATTTCAGAATGTGGGCAAAACTGCATTTAAATTGCCTGGAATTGCCAGTGAGCATCATCAGCTTCTCTCAATTTTCTCACTGCCCTTCTGCACTGTTTTGTTTATCAATCTAAAGTGCCTGCAACTAATCGCCCATTTAGTTATCCCCCTGTTCAATCATGGTGGCCCTCCGCGACACCAGAGTGCCTCTGAAGGTTACCATTGGAGCAGAAATGCACTGGTTCTGATTGGCTACTACTCCATTTTTCTTGCCCTATGAGGTGCCAACAGGCATGGAGTGCCAGCCCCTACACCAAAGGCCCACAATTAAGACCTGTGTCTGAGCCTATTCGGGCCTGGCAGGCCTGGTCGGCCCACGCTTCTCCTTCTCTTGGACCTCTTCCCATGCACATCCTGTTGATCGCACCAGAACCAGGAGCCTGGCTCAACTTCAATGCAAAAATTCACCTGCTGACCGTACTTGTGAGGAGGCAGCTCTCATGATTTCACCTTGGTTCATGTGTGTACTGTGCATTATCTGAAAGTCAAATTTAGAGGGGGCACAGAGATGTGCTGAAGCACATGTGTCGGTCTCGTCCTCCGTGGCTGTCAAAAGGGAACTGAGCCCCCCCTTAGTCCCACAGGAGAGACCAACAGACCCCTGTAAAGACCGGAGGGGGGGTCTGCACTTCCGCTCTCTATATGGTAGCTTCTCAGGAGGTGATGCAAGCTGTTTCTTAAGTACAGTGTAGTCCCCAAGCATCCAAGAAGGAATGTCCACACACTGCATCAGTTAAAACACAGTCTTTATATAATTAATATTCAAGGTCATATACACGATCACGATAACTCACATTGTTCTCCGAAAATCAACAATGGTAAATATATACAATTCTAAAGTGGTACCACTAATGTTATTAGATCTCCTTAAAGTGCATACGGTCAGAATGACGCACAGATCAAAATAAAGAGGGAACCAGCAGTAGAGAGAGGAAGGAAAGCAAGCGGGTTGAGCAATTGGCAGAATACTGGCCCCGTACCGCTAGACACAGTTCTGTGTGGAGATCCCCCCCACCTGGGCAACCTGTAGAAGAAAGATACAAGCCCAGTCCATATGTTGTTCACACTAGACTTTCCAATAGTTCTGCAACCCCAAAGTACCTTGGCGTTGTAGCGTTCCTCGTCGGGGAAATCGACAACCCTTCTTGGGTGTCCTCCCTTTCAGGCAGGAGTCATGGGTCGTTGTACGTCTGACAGAGAACAGGTCGAGCTGCGACAGTGAAGTGCCCCGTCATTCCTAACAGTGCTCGTTGACAGGGAAGCGTAAATGTCCTGCCAGGAAGAGGCGTCCGGGGCACCTCGGTGTCGATAGTTCTGTACCGAAAAGAGTGGAAGAACTGTGGCCCAGCAAGGGCGTCGAGTCGTCTGCGTCTCTGTGGTGTTTGGGTGGCGGGAAACTCACCAGTGGATGCTCCTCGGCGCGTCAACAGTCAGGCCTTGTCCAGCAGGATACAGCGGCGACGATGCGGACAAGAGCGTCCTTGGATCAATGAAGTTCTTAGGCAACGGGAGCACGGCGGCTCCAGTTGGCGACGGCGGTCGGCGACAGTGGCGGACAACAGTCCGGGCGCTTCTCATTGGAGTTCATCAGCATTCCCGTATCGGGTCAGCAGCCTGTCGAAGGTCTGTCTACCAGGGAGCTTAGGCAAACATAAGCTGTGCACAATGGTCCCTCGTAGCTTGGGAAGAGGGTGCCTTACAGGTCCTCTCTGGGTCAGTTCTTGAAGCACAGCAGTTTTCAGATTGCAAAGGAGAGCAACAGCAATTCTTCTCGTCCAGCCGGGTTTCAAGATCAAGCTTCAGTTACTCCAGTTACTCGTCGTAGTGGACTTCAGCTTCTGAACACGATTCCTAGCAGTGAGAGGTCCCCAGATATACTGTTGATCTCCCATTCATTCCGCTGGGTCACACTCAAGCATCCAATCACGACTACGGTCATTCATGCAGACGGGCAGCCAATCAGGCACACAGGGCATTCAGGGCATTCACTTCTCTCCAGACACTCACAACAAGTTATGTGTATTGGAACAAGTACCGAGCCATTCAACACTCCAAGCTGCATTAATACCGGTTTCGGGCAGGGCTGTCTCAACCATTATTTCAACCACCAGATACTAGACATCCACAACATAGAATGTATATTCGTCACACACTCCATTCACCCACGTCCCACCCACAGGCGTACCCACAACATACGGTCGTTGAGAAGGCTCCAGCCAGTCTGGTTGGCACTTCCCCACACTACCATATACAGAACTTCCACCCAACAGTCAGCCAGGGGGAAGGGACAGAGACAGGGCTTCCAGGGACTGCGAGAAGATCAAGGTAACAGGTGATGGAAGGCAAGAGGCCATTTTGTCTCCATCCGGAATCTACCAATTCCAATGACAAGGCCTGGGCATCCCAAAATGGAGGACGCTCAGGGCACCAGTCATTTCAGCACAGAGCTGCCACCAGCTCGTACCCTGCTCTGTGGGTCACACACAGGTGCCCAAAAACATACACTAGGGGCACAGGGTTGCACCCCTACCCAGGGGTGCCATAAGGGTATCCCATGGGTCTGTTCACCAAACCAAAAGAGAGAGAGCTGCACCACCAAGAGTCCCACATGAACTCCTGCACGGAAAACACAACAGAACACACGATAAAAAGCAGTAAAGGACAAGGATACAGAGGCCCTGTCCCTCCGATGCATTTCCAGCATCACAACCCACCTGCACTAGCTAAACCCCTGAAGCAGCACCTGAGCACAATTTCGGGGGCCCAAGCCCCTATAATGATAGAGATAAGGAGCTTGGCAGAGGAGGCAGGGCTCCCGGTCGCCGCGTCCCACTCCTTGGCTCCAGGTGAGGTCTGCGAGAACTGCAGTGCAGACGCAGTAAGAGGGCTGAGAACTGCAGGGGGCTAGGAGTTAGCCACATACTCCTTTGCTGACTATTTCTCCTCCCCAGCTCCAACAACCTGAAGACCTGCAAACCCAGAGCGCGGGGCGCCCATGCCAGTGGGTGAGAACGGTGAATAGCTGAGCCATAGAGGTCACAGTGCCCACCCCCGCCTGTTAACCACTGCAGTCATTGTGAGCCCCCCATGTGGAGCTTGAGCAGAGGAGAGGTGCGGGGGAGCTCTGGAGCAAAAAAGACCCACAGGCCCTGTCCCATCATCACTGGAAAGGCCCTTTACCTTTGCATTGCCCCCCTCTGCCTTGATCTCTAAGAAGCCTGGGGGGCAAACTAACTCCAGAATCTCCCTTAGGGGGCCCCTTTCATGGCAACCAGCCTGGTGAAGGAAAATGTGCCCCGAACACCCCAGACCCTGTGGTGGGGGCACAAAGTAACAGATTGTGATCCTGCAGCCGGCAAGGGGGCACCGTCCCTCCTAAAAGAAGTTTTCTGCCGTGGTAAGGAAGGCCAACACTGACTGAATTGAACCTCCAGGCCCCTGCTGAAGTGTAGCAAGAGCCAGCAATGCCCTGCCCAGGATCGTGGCCTGATACAGGCTCATCCCCCTCTTGTTCTCTCACACACTGGTGGGTGCAAAGCACAGGAGCTTCTCCCTTGCCTGTCACCGGAGCAGTGAAATCAAGCTCCAATATCCCTCGTCTCACTGATTGTAGCACCTGGCCCCGCGGGTAAGGGGTCCCCAGGGGCGAACATGCTAAGCTCCTGCCTTCAAGTGAGACTCTCAGCATCTTAACCGCGGGAACCCCGGAGACTCTGAGCACCCTCCGCACCGACACTGCGACTTGGTGACATCTGGTGCCCGGACTGTGCTCCGGACATCACTACTTGCTGGGGGCCCCCCATACCTCCCAGGGGAGTCCCTATTGCAACAGAGGAACCCATTTAGCCATGCATAGACATTGGTGGGCCCCACATACAGGTGTATGCCTGCTGCCTGACATCTACAAGTACTGACTTGTCCCAACGGTCCCTGTGAGGGGTCCTCCACGCTAGTTACAGCCTACCTGCGTAACCGGATCACCAAGGAGGGGGTGACAGTGGGCACCCTCGGGCCTGCCGTAGCCCAGTGATGTATTAGAACCTACCTTCAGCTACTGGAGTGGCCATAGGGATGTCTGTACTGTTCACCCCCATCAGATTCACATTAGACTTTCTGCTAATCTCCCACGTGGCCCATCGTGGTCGGCCCCCCACTTCATTGCCTCACAAGTAAATTCCCTGAGCTGAGGCTGCCTCTTAACCCGGGAGACCAACCTGTGTGATATCTTCAAATGAGCCTGGCAGAATCCCTAAAAAAAATGTGCCACGACCCACCTCCCTCACCACAGCAAACTAACATGCCAACCGCCTTGCAAGGCTTAGATGAGAAAGCTCAGTCAGTGAGTAAGGGCATGGCAACCTTATTGGAGGAGATCATGGGTTTTCGGGCAGGTATAGGCAAACGCCTTGACGGCCTAGATAAAAAAGTGGACACTATGGACGACCGAATTCAAGCACTCAAAGCGAATCAAAACTCTGTCGTTCTCTTAGAGACCCAGTTTGATATGCGCCTGGCAGACTTACGTTAGGAAACAGGGAACGCCGCAACAACCTGAGGGTCCTGGGCTTCCCTGAAAGAGAAGGTGAAACACAAAGCGACATCATAGCCATGGTTAGAAAGCTCTTTGATGAGGATAACACCAATTAACCTACAATTGATAGGGCCCTCAGAGCAGGAGCAAGAACCAGGGTCAAGAGGTCGGTGCTTGTAAGATTCCACTAATTTTCAGAGAAGAACAACATTTTAGAACTAGCTAGGCAGAAGGGCCCGATAGAGTGGGAAATATCTATCAAGACCTCTCAGCATTCACTCTGTCAAGACGAAGGCTGTGTGGCCCCCTAACAAAGTGGCTCCAGGCTAGGGGAGTTTGGTACAGATGAGGATTCCTGTTCTCCTTTGGGTGAGGGGACACTGGATGGCAGCGCAGAGTCCCAGTGGAAGGAGCTGTCGGAATCCCAGAAAGCTAATGGCTTTGTGGAAAGGCGTTGTGTCTGCAACAACAGGAAGTTTAGGAAGTTGACCCTGGTGTCCTCGGTAGCTCCCAACGGTTGAGAATAATTACCAAGGAACACACAGAGAACTGGCACCCTTCTGCCCTTCCTGGACCGGTGAAGATATTTGTTGTGGTCTTGAGGTGGAAGCTGCTCTACGATTCTGGCATGATCCAGCTGAACCTTGGCCTGTGGGCCAATCTTGGCCAACAGGTCTGCCATGTGTCAGAGCCGGCACCCCTCAGTGGATGCTCTGGGTCCGGAAGCAGTTTGGCTCAATTGGGGGGGTGGTCTTTCTGATTCCCTGTTTGGAAGTAGTGGGGGGTTATATGTGTGGGTCCTTAATTTTGTTGGGCTTACTGGGGGGTTCTCAGAGGCATTATTAGGTTTCACGCTAAGCCCGGGGTGGTAGGGACTGGTGGTCTGGCCCAGCAGCAATTTGTACGTTTCAGCCAGTCCAGGTGCTCGGGAGGGGAGCAGGGGGGGTTGCTATTTCTTATACTGTTTCTCATTACTCACATGCTACCAAGCTCTATTCCGCCCCACAGGGGGGCACCCACATTTTCACAGAGTCTGAGCCTACTGAACCCTATAGGGAGCGAACAAAGCGCAATTAACACTGGGGAGCTACTGACTCAGCAGCTCCCCATAGATGGATGATGCGAAAGACACCCTGGCACTGGGTTCGCTCAATGTAGGGGGACTGAACTCCCCTCACAAAAGATCCCTAGTGGTAAGGGAATTCTACCGCTTAAAATTGCACCTCATGTTTTTACAAGAAACTCACTGGGTGCGGGGAAGGGAGCCATCTCTGAGAGCCAAATCAATACAAGATGTATTCCACGCTTCTGGCCCATCCAAATAAAAAGGGGGTTGCCCTTTTGGTATCCAAGAGGTCGTATTTCATGCTAAAAGTGCAATTTAGGGAACCAGAGTGTCATTACTTGATGGTCAAGTGGGAGGTCAGGGGAGCCATGGTCACAGCAATCTATTGCCTGAATGAGGCTCAGAACCACTATTAGTACAAAGATAATGTCCTTTGCAGAGGGTGCCTTAATTGTGGAGGGAAATGTAATATGGTCCTGCACCCTGAGAGTGATAGAAAGGGCGAGACCTCTTTCCGAAAGGTTAATGACATGCTGCAGCTGTCGGACATGCACACGAGGGGGAAAGGGCGAAAACCTTTCTTCACATACTCTTCAAAAGTTCACTCCACGTTCTTGAGAATTGACCACATCCCGGTGGACTCTGACATGCTGGAGCGAGTAACCGAGTTTACAGTGGAGACTGTCCTGTGGTCGGACCATGACTTAGTGAGGCTCTGAATAGAAGTGCCCCGACACCCCAAGACAAATCAAGGTGGGCATGCAACAATTTCCTGTTACGGGAAAAAGTGTTATATCAGCCTCTTCTCTCCACGATTAAAGAATACTTTGAAATTAACAACAATGGGAAGGTTGGTTTAGCGGGGGTCTGGGAGGCATTTAAGGCTACGTTAAGGGGGATCCTTATTGGAATGGGAGCTAGGTGAAAAATGGAGAGAGAAAGCGAAGAGAAGCTTCTTAGAGAGAAAATCGAGCCCATCCAGCCAGGGGGGTCAGCTGAAGTCCCAAAAATTCTGGGTAGATGGGCAGAGCTTCATCAACATAAAGTGAAATTAAAAGCCCTTATGGTCAGTCAAATGGAACGGAAAGTAGCCTTCTTGAAACAGAAGTACATGGAAAAGGGAGAGAAGGCTGACAAAATCCGAGCATGGATGCTGAGGGAGCTTAGGAACAGTCGTAGAGTAGAAATCTTGTGCTCCGCCGATGGCTAGAAGGTTCCTGAGGATTCCCAGATAGAAGAAGAGTTCTGCTATCTGGGAGACGGGTCTGATGCGGACCGTTTCCTGGATCCCCCCCGGTCCTGCGCTTTCAGCCGGAAAAAGCAGATCCCCTGGAAGCACCCAACACTGCCCAGGAAATAATAGATACCATTAGTGGAATGAATGGGGGCACCACTCCTGGGGATGATGTAAGGTAGCATTTTATAAAACTTTCCGTTCCACTCTGGCACCCTTCATGGTGAAGCTGTTCAGTAAGAGCCGTGAAACGGATACCCTCCCCCAGTCCATGCTAGCAGCCCTAATCGTAGTTATTCCTAAGGAAGGGAAGGACCCGGCTCAGTGCCAATCCTACGGGCCCATCTCCCTTCTAAATACTGATGTGAAAATTATAGCAAAACTCCTGGCCAATAGGCCGGCCCAGCAGCTGCCCTTGTTGGTGCACAAGGATCAGGTAGGGTTCATCCAGGGCAGGCAGTGTGTGGATAATATTAGGAAATGCATAAACTTAATCCATGAATCCACACACAGAGGTATGGGGCACACCTGGTTTCCATAGATTCAGAAAAGGCATTTGACCTGGTCGAATGGCGGTACATGGGCAATGTATTGCTGAGGATGTGGTTAGGAGAAAAATGTAGAGGATGGATAGCACCTCCATACAACTGCCCAACGGCGAGAGTGTCAGTCAATGGTGCTGCCTCATCCCCCCTTCAGCTCACTAGAGGAACTAGGCAGGTTTGTCCCATTTCCCCCTTGTTGTATGGCCTGGCTATGGAGCCCCTGGCTATCACCATTAGATTGGACTGGGGGATTGCTGGGATTCAATGGGGTTAGCAAGACTTTAAACTGTCGTTGTTTGCTGATGACATTCTCTGATACTTGACTAACTTGTTGGAATCTCTTCCGCGCCTCCTGGAGCTAATACAAACCTTTTGGGGGATTCTCGGGCCTGAAAATAAACATCTCCAAATCAAGTGTGATGCCCATGGGGGGAAACGACTGGGGTACTGCCTGTTCGAAGGCAATAGGTGGAATGAGAGTCGAGCGTGGGTCCTCTCCATACCTGGGAATTCACCTCCCTAGAGACTTGAGTTCTTTGTATGACTTCAACTACACCCCATTCCTGGGAAAAATTAAAGCACATCTATTATGGCGGGGCCCACTCACACTCTCCTGGTTTGGCCAAATGGTTTCAGTAAAAATTAACATCCTCCCCTGTCTTCTCTATCTTTTTACGTCTTTCCCTGCTCCTTTACCAGACTCCTTCTTTGCTACACTGAAAACCATGGTGTAACACTTTATTTGGAGGGGGAAGTCAGAGTTAAATATGCAACCCTGACCCTCTCTAGGGACGTTGGGGGATTTGGCCCTCCAGATTTCAAATTATATTATAAAGCAGCACAACTATGGGTAATGATGGAACACACGAGGGACGATATGGGCACCTATTGGACATACATACAGGACATCTGTACTTACACAAAGAAAGTGAGAGGCCTCCTATGGTTGTCTCCAAGGAAATCCCTCCCCATGTTAGATCCTAGCCCACACTGGCGATCCTCTGGGAGGTATGGAGGTATAATAGGGCAAATGCACTCCTCTCTTCGTGGCCCTCGCCCATGCACTCACTGTGGGGCCCTCCTCTTGACCTGGGCAACAAAGGTATGTATAACTCACAGCAATGGCAGGCATGGGTCTTCAGAGAGCCAACCAATTGATTAGGGAAAATAGCTTTATCAAATATGAAAATTTAGTTGAGGCCATGTGCCCGACCCCGCTATCGGTCTTTGAATACCTGTGGGTTAAGGACACCCTAATGGACCCCAAGTGGCATAAGGACCTCTCCCGCCCCCTCAACCCCTTAGAGAGAATAATTGCAGAGTCCACCAAAAGGAAGGGAGTGCTGTATAGAATGTATAGAGTATTAGTTACAGAGGATCTTGAGGGGAGGCAGAAGTTCAAGCGTTTCTGGCAGGAAAAGGTGGGTGCAGATATAACAGGTGAAACCAGGGGTACAGTCTGCAAAGTAATGCTTGCTGGGTCCCTCTATACGGCAGCGATGGAGCATAACTTTAAAATCCTCCATGCTTGGAACCTCCCCCCGGCTAGGCTATCTAAAATGTTTGCGGGTGTCTCTCCTCTCTGCCCAAGGGAATGTGGCCAACAGGGAACGTGGTACCATATGTGGTGGGAATGCCCGTCCTCCAAAATGTATTAGCCTGAACTCTTGAGCTGGATCAAGGACATGGTTGGGGTCTCCCCAAATGTGCACTCCATTGAACTTTTGCTTGGTGTCCCTTTCTGCAAACGTGACACATCTAGTTTCCCGAAAGCAGTGGAGGTCATGCTAAGGGCCGGAAGCATCGCCCTGGCTCAAATATTGAAACAAACGACCACCCGACCAGAAGGGAGTGGCTCGCTAAATTGTGGGGTATCTTTACATATGAAAAACTCTCAGCGATTACTAATCATAAGATGGACAGCTTTTCGTTCGACTGGAGTGCTGTACTGTTACAAGAAGGTTGTGATGCCCTTAAACTTTAACATGTGGCCTTCTTTAGATTAGTGTTGTTCGCCAGAACCTTGATGCCAATTGAATTGACTGATATGTTATTGCCCCGTACACAGAACTCACATGGCCAGTTAGAGCTAGAAGGTCGGTACTCATTCCTATTCTGCTGTATGTCCACTTCGAATCATGGGGCTTGGTACCTATAGTGCGTGGGGAGGGATGGGAAGGGGGGTAAGGGTAAGGAAAAAACAGTTTGTTGTCATTTGCTGTTTTTGAATGAATCACAAAGTTCTGATTGATGACAAATGCTCAATGAAATTAAAGTGAAAGAAAGTCGAATTTAGGAGTTTCGATCTGCAGCCACCTTTTTTCATGTGGGAACAGTGCCTTATTTGAAAGTCGAATTTAGGCGTTTCCATCTGGAGCCACCTTGGTTCATTGGTGTACTGTGCTTTATTTGAAAGTCGAATGCAGGCGTTTCCATCTGCAGCCACCTTGGTTTATGTGTGTACTGTGTCATATTTGAAAGTTGAGCTTAGGCATTCCTTACATCTGCAGTCTACATCTGCAGTCATCTCCTGATTTGTGAATTCTCTTTTCCCCTCACCCCCGTCTCCTTTTGTATTTGTCCCATGCATTTAAGTCTGTTCCTTCTTACCCTTCTCCCACTTATCCCCTCTCATCCCTCTTTCAGGTTTAGCTATTGCCTGTTCTAACTACCTTCAGGCACTTGTAATATTTTTGTCAAAATGTTAAATTTGTCACATGTTGGTACATTTTTTTTACTCTCATCTTTCGTCCTATGTTGTACCACTAAACGCTTAGCACTTGCACATTGTTGAATGTTCCAATGCCTATTAACAATGTTTCAATACTCACCCTCTCTGTGTTTGAGTGCTTTGAAACTTTTTTTGTAAATGTATAAGCGCTATATAAATGATCAATAAATAAATACATTTGTTATTCTTGTGCGTTTGTGTATTCCTGCCATAATGGATTTGATGCATTGTTTGCAGCGTAGATGTCATCAGTGTCAGCCAGTATAAAATTGTCATTGTGCATTGTTGAGCTGTTGCATTGGCCATGTAGGTATGTGTGCCCTATGCATTGTGGTTCCTGTAGTCATCTGTGTGTGCAGGAGTTACATGTTGGGGCATTATGCATTGCTGTCATACTACTGCATAATCCTGCTCGGCCTAATCCTGTGGGTTGGAAGTTCTCATGTGTGGTGTGAAAGGGCAGGTCCTGCATGTACAGGACCTTCACAGGGCATGAATTGATCAGTAGTATTAATGTTCCACACCCTCCCCTACACATGGCATTCGACTAGTGCTGCAAGATTGCATTTTATGATGGCTTTTCTACTCATCCAGCATCCATGTTCATTGCCCTCTGTGGATCTCAAAGTAGGCAGGCAGGGTGCTGTCACCGAGCACCAAGAAATTGTGGGTGGATCCAGGGAAGCAGGCGCAGCAGTGTGTTTTTGTCAGGTCAGCGTTGCAAGTAACCTGCACATTCATGTAGTGGAACTGCATCCTGTTGTGGTATGCCTCCTTGGAAGCTTGGGGCAAATAACACCACATGGGTGCAGGCAAGCACAACAATTATGTTTCACATATGGGCTGCTGCATGGAAATGTGCCTTAGTTGCCTGTTCCTCTGCCAGGCTGGTGGGCAGTGAGAGCTGCAAGTATGCATGTCACATGAATGGGGGGGCGTGGCTAACTGCCATGTAGAGCGGACGTGTCTCCTGTGAGCTCCGCACCGATGTGCCATCATAAGCTGATTTTCATGCATTTCTGCTAACTTTAAAAAGCTGCAACTTGCACCATTTGCGCCGGATCTCATCTGCTGTCGCTTGATCCGTCTTTCAGACGGTTGGAGACAACCAACACCGACGTACGTCGAGCTAGAAGAGCTGGAGCAGAGAATCAAAATGGCGGCTCCCGCGTCCTGAGTTTCAAGGGACCCGAGCGCGCCTGCACCGCGGAGGACATCATCCATCGGGGCCTGCCGGGGAGCCGGAACAACCGGCCAGCCCACACCGGGATCGGGAGAGAGATCAACCGCGCTCCTAGACAGAGCGACCCGCCCCCCGAGCCTCCATGCTGTGGCGTCCTGCCCGTGGCCGCGGGGCCCAGCGGAGCCCTGACAAGACCTACGGCCGGCCAGAGCCGCGAAGGTGAGTGGGGCGGGGGGTAACCAGCGACTGAGGACTTGCGACCGCATATCACCGGGGCCTAGTCCCCCCTCCTCCCTGCCAACGCATATCTGCGCCTGGGAGTGTCGCCGAAACTGACTCCACCACCTTGCGCCCCCCAGCCGACACCGAGAGCGACTCAGGCCTGACGTTCCACATCCACAAGATCTGGTGAATCCCCGGTCTGCTCAAACCTGACGCCTGCTTCTTCGGGTGCGTGAAGCCCCGCTTCGACACCTAGATATTGCTGCCTCTCCCCCCCTTCGCCTTCATCTTGGCCCTGGGCCCCGTGGCAACAGCTCGAACAACCCCGCCGCGCCTCTTAACGGCGGCCTACCACCGACGCCCCTGGCGCGAGAGCACTGTGCCCTCACAGGATGGCTGGTAAAAGTAGCAGGCCCAAGCAACGGCAGACCACCCTGGACAAATACGCCGCCAGCGAATCCCCAAACCCTGAGAGCACGATTTGTGTGTCCACAAGTCTACAATCGGACCATACAGCACCGGCGGCACCTGAATCCAGCAGCACCCAGCTCCTCGAGGCCATCAAACTTCTACAAACAACGATGGAGCACAAAATCGATTCTGTTGCAGTTGACCTGGGCCTTCTGCGCCAAGATGTCCGCTCCCTGGCCAGCAGGACTGACGCGCTCGAAATACAGGTCAAGGAAAATACAGAATCCAAAACGCAACTCCTCCGAGACGTAGATGAGCTCCAGCAAAGAGTCAAGAATTTGGAAGACAGGGCGGAAGAAGCGGAGGGGAGAGCCTGTTGCAACAACATTCGTCTCCTTGGGCTACCTGAGGGCATCGAGGGCTCCGACCCCACTAACTATATTGAGAACCTCCTGCAGCAAGAGGTGGGAGCTGGCAAACTCTCCCAAGGCTTCTCTATTGAAAGGGCCCACAGATCCCTTGCTAAAAGACCTCCGCCGGGCGCTCCACCCAGGCCGGTGATCGCGAAAGTCCTTAATTACAGAGATCGAGAAGTGATCCTAGCCTTTTCTTGAGCAGGTGGTCAAATCAAACGAGACTCTGCCACAATTGCAATCTATCCTGACTACACCTTCCAGATTCAAATGAACAGAGCCCAGTTTATACATACTAAGGCCAGATTGAAGGCAGCTGGGTTACGCTACATGCTCCTGTACCCTTCGAGACCCAAAGTGCTGCACAACAACAGGGCACACCTTTTTGAAACTCCGGCACAGGCCAGAGACTGGATGGATGGACAGCAAATTCCTGACATCGAAGAAAAAAAGCGGAAACCTAGATAACGTTTCTCCCGTCATCCCGACAGCATTTAGGCAGCCTTCACCCACCACTGGCAGGCGGAATGAGCCCCCTACTCAGCTGAACGGATCCTGATACGGAGACACTTGAGTCATGGTCCACTCCTCCCCCTGGAAATGTCTTTCCTTTCTTGTTTTTTGGGTGTACATACCCACCCGTAGGGCACCTAGTGACCCAAGCACGGTCCTATGGAGCGGAAACGGGATTGTCATAACGAGGGTAACCTCGCTGGGCTAGTTCTATGTTTGGGTTGTTTACAGTTAAGGGGAGAGGGTGGGAAACGGGGAGTTATTACTACAGTTGGGAACCGCAAACGAAAATCACCAAGACCACGGAAGCACTCGTCAAGCATTTCAGCA
The DNA here is from genome assembly GCF_040938575.1 of Ambystoma mexicanum. Taxonomy (NCBI): domain Eukaryota; kingdom Metazoa; phylum Chordata; class Amphibia; order Caudata; family Ambystomatidae; genus Ambystoma; species Ambystoma mexicanum. The sequence continues at coordinate 370,570,738 of NC_090922.1, forward strand.
TCAATAAGACTCAGAGTCCTGCCGGCCCCACTCGTCCGACTACGCAACAACTATGGCTGACACAGTTAAGATCGTCACATGGAACGTTAGAGGTCTAAACAGTTTTGTCAAACAACGACGCATCCAGTCCTACTTGAAGAGATGCAAGGTCGGAATCGCCATGCTCCAAGAGACTCACCTGTCAGCCAAAAAGCTAGATGCCTTGGCCAAAACTTGGCACGGCACCCTAGTGGGTTCCACATACTCCTCCTATGCCAGAGGGGTCCTGATCTGGATTGCCCCCACGGTCCCCTTCAGGCTCACCAGCACCAAATCAGACAATGAGGGGAGAATGGTTGTGGTTTGTGGTTCCATTGAGGGTAGAGAACTGTGCCTGGTCAGCACTTACGCAGCCAACCATGACGCAACTACCTTCTTCCACTCCCTCTACACACGACTTACCCCGTATATGGACAGAATCATGATATGGGGGGGCGACCATAAATGCACCCTCGATCCTTTGCTGGATAGATCCGACGACAAACACGACCGCCCCTCCCCTCCGGCCAAAATACTTTCCAGATTAGTCCACCAGCTACAACTAAGTGATATTTGGAGGGACCAGCACCTGGGGCAACGTGAGTACTCCTTCTATTCCCCCCCACATGCCGTGCATACCAGGTTAGATTATATTTTTCTCAGCCAGACACAGCAGTCCATGTTTGTTGACGCGCATTACTTGCCGAGGGTACTTTCCGATCATTCTCCCCTGCTGGTTACCTGGGAGGTGTTCCCGCCTAGACCCCCCATACCCACGTGGAGATTGAGAGCCGAAGCTCTACTTGATACATCATTCAGAGAGCACATTAGAGACGAGACCGAAGAATATTGGGAGAACAACCTACACAGCGTTAAACACATAGGCACTGCCTGGGAGGCATATAAGGTGGTCATGCAGGGTGAAATGATCACAGCAGCCGGGGGCGCTCAGAGATCCATCACAACCCTGCTGGAACAGGCCGAGGGAGACCTGCGCACCCTCAAGGGCAGGGCTGACTCATCTCCCGATCATTTACTTACAATTTCCGATCTTAGACAAACCTGCCTAAAGCACTGGGAAGCCCTTGGTAAACTAAGCTACGCCAAACACACAGAGAGATTCCATGCCCTGGGAGACAAGCCCGGGAAACTCTTAGCCTGGCTCTACAAAAGGGAAACCCCCAGGCCGCCCATATGCCACATACTCGCACCAGATGGCACTACTGTGCATACCCAACTGGAAATCAACTCGTTCTTCTCCAGCTTCTACCATAATTTGTACTCTGAGACCCCCCCCTTGGACACGGGGATCGAGGACGCCCTTGACGTCATCGATTTGCCAAAACTAGACCCGCATATGGCCGAGACCCTCGATGAGCCCATCACTCCCGATGAGGTCAAGGTGGTGATCAGAACGCTACCGGCTGGGAAGACCCCGGGCTCGGATGGCCTCCCGGGGGAGTTCTATAAAACCTATGAGGAAACACTTGTTCTATACTGGCCCAGGTCTACAATGAGGCCTTCGAGCGTGGCGCCCTCCCGTATTCCCTGAGCGAGGCCGTGATAATACCCTTACTCAAACCTGGGAAGGACGGAGCAGATTGTGCCTCATACAGGCCCCTCTCCATGCTAAATGTAGACTGCAAGATCCTCACTGCATTGCTCTCCTCCAGACTGCACAGGGTGATCCCACTGTTGATCCATCAAGACCAGACCGGATACGTCCCCGGACGATCCATTACTGAGAACCTGCGCAGGCTGCATCACGTTATTTATAGTACCGAGGGAAGACCACAGAAACTTGGGGTGGCATCACTAGACGCCACCAAAGCTTTCGATTCTGTGAGGTGGGAATGGCTATATGCTACCATGGCAAAGATGGGAATTGGTCCCGTATTTCTAAAATGGACCCAGCTGGTTTATGCCAACCCCACGGCAAGAGTCTGAACTAATAGAACCTTTTCTGCGAAATGGTCCCTGTACAGAGGCACCCGCCAGGGATACCCCCTATCCCCCATGCTGTACATCATTGCAGCCGAGCATGTAGCAGCCTACCTGAGACAGGAATATGGAGACGGGGGCATCACCATAGATGGGACAACTCACCTCGTCTCCATGTACGCGGACGACACCCTCTTATATTTGCAGGACCCCGAACACCTCCTACCTTACATTCTTGAAACCCTGGACAGCTTTCATAAGCATACCGGGATCCAGATTAACAAAAATAAATCTTGCCTCTACCCCCTAGCCGCACTACACAGTGATCATTATGGGTCCCTCCCTCCCCTAGATCTTGAATGGCAGCCAACATCGTTTAAATATCTGGGGATAACCATACATCGGACCCCTGGCACGGAACATATACTCAACACCGTAAGGGCCAAAGACTCCCTTTCGAAGTCCATGGAGTTTTGGGGGCGGCTTCCGCTCTCGGTGGCCGGGAGGGCGGGCCTCCTTAAGATGGTCGCCCTGCCCCGCCTGTTGCACTACTTCACTAACATTCCCTTCTACATCCCCCCGGCGTTCTTTAAAGACCTCAACAAACTCTGTAGGGGCTTCCTCTGGCAGGGAGGCAGGCATAGGGTGGCGTTGGAGACCCTCCAGAGGCTATACGAGAGGGGTGGGCTGAAGATCCCCAACTTCGAACTTTACTTCCTAGCCAGCCAGCTAAGACACATTGTGCGGTGGATGGCCGACGAGAGCACAACAGACACCTGCCTCCTCCAACCGGCCCTCCCCCAGCTATTGCTCAGGGATCTGCTGTGGACCAAGAGGGGGGCTCTCGTACACTGCCCTTACCTCGTCAAGCTGGGACACCGACTCTGGAAAAGGGCCTGCAAACTGGTCGGGTCTGAAGACCCATACTCCCCACAGATCCCCATTGCTGCACTCATGTCCAACCATTCCTGGGGGCAACTTGAGACCCGTACTCAATGGGAGCCCCTGGGGGTGGCCACACTTGGGGACCTGATCCAGGAGCAAACGGTGTTAGCCTTCCCTGGCCTTAGTGACGCCACTGGCCTCCCGGCCGGGCAATTCCTACTGCACAGAGCGGTCATACAGGCCCTAACTAGCAGGTGGCCCGTCGTTGGCGACCTGAATGATGAAAATTAATGCATTGAAACGATTCTTAATGCCTCCGAGGGGGGCCACAAAACCTCACGTATCTACGAGGCCTTACTATGGGGTTCCACCAAAGAGGACCTCAGATGCCGAGACAAATGGGAGGCCGAACTGAATCTGGTTTTCAAAGACAAAGCATGGGGCGATATAACCCACTACCATAAAAAAATCTCCCGGAATGCCCGATTACAGCTCATTCAACTGTACGTCACGAACAGAGCGAATCTCACCCTGGAAGCCATATCCAGATTCACTGCTGCGACCACTCAATCATGCCCCAAATGCAGCGAACCCAAGGCAGGCCTGACCCACATGTTCTGGGGATGCCCAGTGATCATAGAATTCTGGACTCAAGTGAGGGATAGAGTGGCTGGTGCAGACATTGACATCGAAGTGGACGAGCCCTCGGCCTGCATCTTGGGCAGGTTTAGGCGCAGCAGGGAGACCAAACCCCTCAACAGGCTGAGAGACCTGATTTCCATAACTGCCAAAAGGCGCATTGCCATGGGGTGGAAGAGCCCCAAAGGCCCACCTATGCCCCTATGGTGGGGGGACCTTACAAAGTGGATCGCTGCGGAAACCGCGGCATGGGAGACTGCGATCCAAGTGCAGAGGCTTGACTCCAGCGAAGAGCTACACCGCTGGGTGGCCTTAACTGTACCCTTGTTGTACCCTGAATCACAGGAGAGCGAGACAGCTGGGGAAAGCGACCCTGGCCCGAGCATGGACTCTTGACGAACTTAGTACTTACTGTGGTCTTGGTGGGGAGGGGAGGGAGGGAGGGGTGGGGGATAGTTGGGGATTTAATGTTTTCCTCTGATATGCTCAATCATTTCCACTGATACCTGTTTTACTCTTTGTTATTGTTTGTAATGAAACTAATAAAATATATTTTAAAAAAAATAAAAATGCATTTCACATGAATGCCTCCAGCACCTGCCCGAGCACTAGTAGAACATTGGACTAGGACATTCCTTGCAGGATGCCCACAGTTTGCTGGAAGGTGCCACTGGTAAGGAAATGCACCCACACAAGCTTTAGGAGCGCAGCTAGGACTGTCTTGATATTCATCCTGCTCTGGGTGCTTTTGTGGATGCTCTGCAATGGTCTTCCTGTTCAGCCGGTAGAGGATAATGAGCTGGACATCCGTCAATGTCCAGGGTGAGAGCTTCTCAGGGAATGGGAGTTCACCTTGCATGGCGTCTCCTCCTCTTCCTCTCTGTGTCATGTGCCCTGTGCTGCTGTTCCTGTCTCTGCAGCTCAATGTGGAGCTGCATGTCCCACTTAACGACAGTTGATGGCAGTAGGGTGTTTGAAAGGCTTTTTGGGTCAGGTGTGAGCCTTATGTAGTCTTTCAGAGTGGTTTGGGTGCAGTTGTGACTTGTTTTCCATCACCTGTATGCATGTACCTCCACCTTTTAAGTGTAGGTAACTGCACTGTGTTTTTGGGGAATTACTGCCCATTTTCAGCAGTATTTTGGCAGCATTTCAACTTGTATTGTGGCAGAAATACAATTTTGCTTATTGTGGTAATTCTGCTGGCGGAATTACTGCCAGATTTCAGTGATTATTCAAATGGTGCTAATTCCACTGGCGGAATTAGCACCCATTTTCCCATACCCCTGATTCAGCGTTGCAGTAAAAGTGGTGGTACTGCACACTGATATAAGTTGACATCTTGTAATGAGGCCTAGTTTTCACATACATGGGCCTCATAACAAGTATGGTGGTATCCCACCCAGAAACCTGGTTGGATACCGCCAGACCATAATATTGTTCCCTCCACTTGGTCTGCCAGAGTTACCGGCAGATTACAAATGCTGTGAAGAGTTGTTAATCCCCATTCCATGAAGCCCCATCAGTGTTCATAGGGGGATTACCAGCATTACCGGCACCGGTAATACCGACTGTATTTTGCCAGTGAGATACTTGAATTTCCTCCAGCTCTTGTCTTGAGGGAAATCAGGCCCACACCAGAAAGGTTGTAATACGTCGTTGTGGAAACATGCCAGTAAATGATATTACCGGCACGTTATTTCTGCACCAGCAAACTTATAATGAGGTCCACTGGGAATTTAACATCACCATCATCACACAGCAGCTCTGTGGGGATGCTAACATAATCATCGCACTCCATCTCAGTGAGGACATGGACAACAGTATTATGAAACACAATCGTTTTTAAGACTTCAACATCACCAACATTAGATTTGACGTCTATGGAGACATTAAGATCATGATAATCACACACTATCACTCTGTGATCTGGAAGTGCTATGTGTTCACTGGAAAAACACGTGGAATTGGAGGTTTGTTAAAATTGAAGTCACTGTACCCGCAAGATTTGATGTGACCACAAGCCACACAATTAGCTAGAAAGGCAACAGCAGGCCGCATTTCCATTTAGTGAGCACACCGAATGTAGCCAACTTTAGAACAAGTTCAAAATACTGCTGACGTCGCGTGGCACATTTGTAGTTGTGGAAAAAGAAGGTGAGATGAAAAAGAAAATTAACAATGTGGAGAGGCACATTAATACAAATTTAAGGATCAGTTATGACCAGCCAAATAAAAACTACACCCAAAACCCCAAGACAAAACCCAACTGGAACAACCCAATTATATAGGCTGATACAAGTTCAGAAACAACTAAAGCACTATAATAGGGGCTGAAAGGGGACAGCATCTCAGGATCAGAAGGACATGTTCCTTGTCCATTCCTGCCGAGGCAGGGAGACCTCCACTTGGTACAATTGTCCACTTTGCTGGAGGAGTACTTACTCTCCAGACACTGATAAAAAAAAGGTGAAGTCTTCCAGTGATCTAGGAAGGACCCAACGCTGAGATCTGAAGAACCAGAGATCTGTGAGAGACCTGCAGAGGAGACTGCTGAATTAGAAGTCTGTGAGAGACCAGAACAAATTAATGCTGAGAGAAAAACAAGGTGTAGGAGAGACTTGAATCATGAAAGGAGTACTGAAAGATAAACCATTATCTGCTGGAAGACAGAGGAGCTGAGGTGAAGCCTATCTTAGAATCCTGAGAAACCAGAGATCTGGAAAAGGTCCAGGACTGCATTGGAAAAGTAGGGAAACTGAAGAAAGGCTACATACACTGAGTAACAATGGAAGAACCTTCACAAGAATAGTTCCCTTTCCTTTGTGTTAAATTGTAGGGCTAGACATAGTAAAAAAAAAGAATTTATTTTGTGGACACATCTGTTGGCCAAGAATTGGAACACTTGTATTTTAGAATAGGGTAGCCTGGAGTATGAGGACTTGTTAAGGTAAGGTTTTCAAAATGTCTCTTTGTCAGACCTTTGAGACATATTTGTGTTGCCTACGATGTCCCAGGGACAAGGATTCTAAAAACTATGTTTGAGTTTAATGATTTGTAAAAATGCCACTGGAAATGTTTGCCATCTGAGAAATATATAACTTTGCTCCATCCAGGATATGGTTTTGCATAGGAAATGAATTATCATTTTTATAGACTCACCTAGTTCTATACGCATTTGAGACAACACGTTTCCGGACTTAACAAAGAATAAATATCTTTGTTGGAAAACACACCTATTACATCACTTGTGTTATTGCTCAACCTTCTACAAGTGGTGCAAAAATGGGATATTCAGCCTATTGTAAAATGACCCCTACCCAATGTCCCATGACTGAAAAGATATGGAAATTCAACCACATCTCCCTGAATACTAAATTAACATGGCAAGTCACTCCAGGCTCAGCTGGGCTTGACATGTACAGTACACTTCAGATTACCATTTTGTCAGGAAGAAGGGTCAAGATCAGACTTGAAGTCTATCTGCCCACCAGAACATTTGGTGGGAGAGCCACTAATTCCAGTTTAGGGGTTAAGAAAGCAAGCGTAATTGCCTATGATTATCCAGAGGAAGTACAAGTGGTCCCAGCCAACAAAGGATATGACAACTGCAAAATCCAAGTCTGATGCCCAATTGAGGAGGTACTCCCGCTGGTAATACTGAACCCCAGAATAGAGAGGAAAACAACCTTGGATGAGACTGTGAAAATTACGGTGTGTTTTGTCATTTGGCAATGTTGCAACACCTCACAGCTGCTGACCCTGTATCTCTTAGATCGGGGGTCAAGTTAAACATCTCTGAGACCCCCTCTCCACAGTTCACCATTGCCAGATGTGTTCTAACAACTCATCAATAAGGCTGAAGGAGCAGACTTGCAAGGGCCTTATTTTGTAGGGAAAATTGAATAGTTATATGGAATCCAACGCAACATTAAGGCTACCCGCAAATTGTGAGGCCCTTTGCTGTTTCCAATCCCATTCAAAGGACTGACCATGGAAATGCACCCCCCCATCTCGACACAGGACATCAACGTGTTGCTAAGACCCGGGATTACATTCTCTACTGTTTTGATCGGTCTGGAGATTACAGCTGTTAAGAGCTACATAGCTTCTTGCCACATATGCCAAAAGAACTTCAACAATCTGGTAACAAGAGCCCCTTTACAACCACTACCAATAATTAAAATACCATTCTCTGGAATATCTATGTAAGTAGTTGTATACCTATACTCCTCGACGCAAAGGAATAAATACATCCCAGTCATGGTAGACTGTGCTACCCGTTATACAGAGTAATTTCCCCTGTGGCCAATACCAATCAACAGATTCTTCAAATATCTTCTGTATTTTTCCTCAGTTGGATTACCCAAGGCCATTTTGATGTACAAAGGAAATTCCCATGTCCAAGTTAATGGGTGAGCTGAAGGAGATAATGGGCACTAATATCTTGTAAACTAAAGTTTGTCATCCCCAAAATGATGACTTGGTGCAGAGGATACCTAAAACTCTGAAGTCCATCATCAGAATACTAGTCAGTAAAGACAGCAATAACGGGGACTTCTTTCTTCAAATAGCCTTGATTTCCTTACAAAAGCCTCACAGAGTTGTATTGGATTCTCACCCTCCAAGTGCATTTACAGAAGAGAACTCAAAGATGTTCTGTACTTGCTATGAGATAGCTGAAAAGCTCAGGGTAACCAGATCGAACATCTGGACCATTTCGATTAAGATACCTTTTTTACTTTCTATGACCCATGCCATTTTGCAAGTAATTTGTTATATAATGTTGGAAGTTAAGTAAGAACGTCTATAGTGTTAAATCTACAGAGACAGGCCTTTTTTTTTAGACATAAGAATAATTTGGAGGGGAGCAAACACGTTTTTGTCAAATGTTATTGACAGGTTTCTAGCTGTAGAAGAATTAGGAGGATTTCCCCAGGAGTCAGACCATTTGAAAGGAATGGAGGTTAGCTGTTGAGGGCCAAAAGAGATGCTTTCAGGTTCAGAAGGTTTGATACACAGGTTGTTGTCAGCGGTTTGTAGGATATTTTGGTGGAAGGATTAGAAAAGATAATTGTTGGAGGCATACGATGTGATTAGTGGGATCTATGAATTGTCAGAATAAATCTGTAAATGAGGTTTTGAGTTTATCAACCTTTCAAGATGGCTAAACTATACGTTGAACAACCATGGGTAGATTCAGAAACTGTGGAGAACACATATAGAAGGTGGAGGAAGAAATGTCACTCAATCCGATATGCTATGAAGCGTCTGAGAGGTTATTTGAGATCCTGTTAAGAACAGTGTTGCCTAAGCCAATGGCAAAGTGTAGTCTATTGATGAGGATGCCATGGTTGACAGCGTCAAGTGCAACTGAAAAAGTACATGTGAATGAGTGCAACATATGAGTTCTTTTTACGTGTTTTTACAGGATCTTTTTCGGTCATGAAGAGTAGAGTGGCTTTCATGCTTAGTGCATTAACTATGAAGTGTACATTGTGGAGAATGTGGTTCTATTACAAATTACTCATCAATTGGGGACAGAGGGTCATGATTATGTCTAGGATTTCTCCAAAGAAGTGAATATGAAAAATTAGTCTGAAGATTTATGAAATTGCAAAATTTTCAGAAGGATTACTTGAGAAGGTGTGTATTAGTGGCAGACCATAGTGAGAAGGGATCATCAGACCACTGACATGAGAGATATTGCAAATGTTTTAAAGTGGCTCAACCAATAGGTGCATGAACTATTTCATTAGAGAGTCTGAACATGGACAAACTTGGTTGACATATGTCTTGTGGCCCTTAGCAACGATGAGGCTATCCGCTTTAGGGACAGGAGAGAAGTTCTGGAAGGTGCAAGGGGTAGGGGAAATGGATGTGTGCTGAGTTCATTTTATTGCATGGTTGATTAGTCTAACATTTTCTTCTAAAGGGTGGTTGGTAGCCAAGGGTCACTATGGGTTGAGGGATGGAACATGCCTGTGAGGGTTTGCTGAGTTGCAGGTAAGTCTTTAAAACCTCAGAGGTATTAGTACTTACATTCCTAATGTGGTTATGGAAGTATATTCTCTTTTTAATTCAGCGGTTTGATGATAATTCTGATTTAGAACTGTTCAGTGTAGTTTCTCAGTGGGGGAGCGAGATTTGAGTACCATGTTCCTTAACATCCTCTTCATTAAAGCTTGGTCTTTGTCAATATAATAGTTGGCTTCCTTGATGAGTGGCTCAGCCTAGTGGATGTTGCCTGGGTCAAAGACCTTAAAACTCAATCATTCAATATAAATTGCTCAGAAGCAGGACAACATCAGCAAATAGCCCTTCAGAGAGTGAGGGAGGCATGTTGTGGTCTTTATTGTTGACTGTACTTAATGTATATGTTTTGGTTCAAACACATGGTTTCAGAGAGTGAGGCTGGTTTATGGTCAAAGTAATTATTAGAAGAAAGTGATCAGGCAAGCATTGAGGCAAATGATGGGTGTTGCTTAGTGAGAACATGAAGTTTTAGACTGCATCTGGTCAGTGACCCTCCTGATATGTTGGATTGGATACCAACTGGATACCCATGTTTTGAATCTGACACTGTGCATGAATAAAAAGAAAACTACGGAATGTCCTACATGAGGGCTAATACCAGGGGTGTAAAATGAGTGAGGATTTTCAGGGATGTCTAGTTATTGGTCTGGAGTTTTCCAGCATTCTTTTTAATGGAGCTGGTAGGAATCTTTCAAACCAGAGATACAATCAGGTTGAAGGAGAAAGCAAAAGCCTCTCCACCTGAATGTTATAAAATTGTCAGAGTAACATGTTTCTTTCAAGGCAATACTTACAAGGAAAGGAAACCCGGTATACTACTGTCTAATCACAATTAGCAGTGTATACTTTGTCTATATCCGGGAGGATAGTGATAGGAGTACAAGGAGACAAAGTTATGAAGCAGGTACTAAAGGTGTAGGGTATAAACACTCTTAGTAAAATATTAAGAGGGACCAAGGAAGGTTAAAAAAGTCAGTATCGAATTTTAATAATAAACAGTCCGTCAGATTTAAAACATCCAATTAAATAGATAGGTCCATAATACAGAAGTTGTCACATCCCATATAGAAAGCAACAATAGGGAATACATAGCAGGCTCCAATGGCCAGTTAAAAAGTGATGTTATAGCAAAAATACGACCACTGAGGGTACTTCTCAAACAAATAGTACGGTACCCACCCAAACATGGATAAATATGTCAACCTAATAGTACGGTACCCACCCAAATATGGATAAATATGTAATTTATCCATATTTGGGTGGGTACCGTACTATTTAGGTTGAGAAGTACCCTCAGTGGTCGTATTTTTGCTATAACATCACTTTTTAACTGGCCATTGGAGCCAGCTATGTATTCCCTATTGTTGCTTTCTATATGGGATGTGACAACTTCTGTATTATGGACCTATCTATTTAATTGGATGTTTTAAATCTGACGGACTGTTTATTATTAAAATTCGATAATGACTTTTTTAACCTTCCTTGGTCCCTCTTAATGTTTTACTAAGAGTGTTTATACCATACACCTTTAGTACCTGCTTCATAACTTTGTCTCCTTGTACTCCTACTTCTTTCAAGGCAATGCCATCAATGTCAAATTCAGCAATTGCTTTTGTGATATTGGTTGCATTCTTAATTGTGGAGCACACTTGAGGGAAGTGAAGCCACTCTTGTGAATGTTTCTGAGAGGAGGGTCTTTGTCAATGCAGACCAGGCTGTGCTTAAGTGAGGTAGAGTGAAAGGAAGGGAGGGACTGGGTTAAAATCATGGGACATTGGACATTATAGTTATAAATAGAGCCAGTAATTGGTTTGTGTGTTCTCTGAATGTACGGCTAGAAGAACATAGGAATCTGAGCCATTGTGCAGCAATAAGGGATGGTGGGGGGCATAATTTAACAAAGTAATTCACATCTAACGCAGTACTTGCCATTGACACATGAAATATAGACCAACACACTATCAACCTAGTAAGGGACTTCTGTTTGATCCATTTATTTTACTGCATTGCTGATTGGCCTTATGACAAACCAATGGCACCCATCCAGTCTCTCCATGGAAACCACTCCCATTCTGCAAGGTGTGGTTTTAGCAGAGTGTATAGTGACATATGATGCTGCCCTGGTGCTTATCTATGTTTTTTTGCGAGGTTCTTGCTTAGTTTGTTAGTAGCAAAGTTGTTTAGCCTTTATCTTCCAAATAAGAAACAGACTTGGGAGCTAGGTTACAATCCAACTTCTTCCAATACCTTTTTGAATTGGTCTTTGTGGCAAGTCAGAATCAGGAGACCCTACAAGCTGACATTTTGATTTCAGGATTTCCTTATTGTATTTCCCCAGAAACCTAAACTGGCCCTAAGGTTATTTGGCCTCATTCTACTTAACAGAAAAGGAGTCTAAAAATAGCTTGTCAGGATGTCTTAAAATAACCAAAGTCCACCATCCAGAAAACTGACATCTGCCAATACCACAATTAAAAAACAAAACGAAGAGCCTAACCTCAACAAAAATTTACAATAGGGACCTTTTCACAACAACGGACATTTTGGATGGTTTCTGATCCACCACAACTTCTCTGTATTAGAAAAGGGGTTATTGGCCAAATTGCAGAGCTCAAATAAATATGTCAAGTTTCTATTCTGCCTTTCTCTTCTCAGGCTGTATATCAGTCTATGATTAGTCGATTTCTCCCAGCCCTACCAGTGATTTGGTCATTGATCTTGTGTCTTCCTTCATATTTGGAGACCTCCTGGTTCATAAGTTCACATCTCGTAGTCTCCTGGGGCTTCACAACAAGGAATCTTTTAATGTTTTCGTTGGTAAGGTACATCCTGATCTTTTTCGTTCCCTTGGGTCTCGGTTTCACACCCCAGCTTGGGGACTGGTTTTGGTTACCATGCCTTGTGGTTTGGTTTTTGATCATCCTGCTTTTTGGTCTGGCTCCTGTCACCCTGCTTTGGGATTGGCTCTCTGTTACCCCCAAATTCACATCTGGTTTTGGTTACCCCTCTTTGGAATTTGTGTTCGGTAATCCCCACCTTTGGTTCCAATATATGTTACCCCGTATTGCAATAGAGTCTCTGTTACCAAGCCTTGGGTTTCTTGTTCTGTTACCCCACCTAGGGTGCTGCTTTCTGTTACCATGCCTTAGGGTCTGGCCTTTGGCAGCATGCCTTGGCATCGGGACTCTGCCTCCCCTCTGTGGGGACCACCTTTGCTTTTCACCCCTGCCCTCGGCTCCCTGGAACACCACCTAACCTTTGTCCTTTTTGGATGTTCCTTTGGGCAGGCATGCAGGTAAACCAATGCTGTCTCTACTTTCAGTTTCTTCCCAGAGTTCCACATCTGGCAGATCTGGCACTTGCTTCTTGCTGGGTTCCTGCAGTGCTTCAGTTTCGGTTCCTCATTGCACCGCTTGTCAGCGGCTTAGATGGTTCTGACTGGTTGATAGACTTCTGTGTCAGGCTTCTTCCTTTGATGTCTCACAAGGGACGTTCTGCATTTCATAGACTCAGTTGCCACTGGATCCTTCATGGCAGGCGGGTGCTCATTCCCTGCCACACCTCCAAGCAGGAGGCCTCTTCTCCTCGATAGCTCTATGTGCTACCTTCCTTTCTGCAGCGAGAGCAACAGTGCTGATTGGGCCTTTATCCCTCACTCCCGCTCTCTCATCTGTGATGTGGACAGTGTCAGAACAGAGTCAGAAACCATGCTAGCCACATGTGCAGGAAGTTGCAAGTTATTATGCAAGATAGCCTACATAAACATGAGATAAGGGAAGATAACATATAACCCTGTTTAGGGATTGCCTGTCCACTAAGCGGGGACCCCCCACCCCGCAGTGGGATTCCCATTGCCCTGTCCCTTAGGGGAGGTTAAGCTTAGCAGGCTCATCTCCCTAGTTCTAAAGGGGATGACTCCCCCTTGGGTAGAGGGGATGTCTTGCCGGGACTCATCACACCTTGTTTTGGTAATTTGTTGTTTGTTTTGACCTGTTGAAACATGAAAAAAACAAAATACATAATTTAGACAATATGGTTAGGTGCTTGTAAAAACTTTAGGCAATCATAGCAACTGCAATAAAAATAACTGGACATAATTCTTCAACTGATCAAATTGCACAGGTTTAAAATCCCATTACATCCAGTGCTGATTATAGTTTCTTCCCTGCAAACAGTTACATTTTTATTTTTACAGAAATACAGACTAGAACAATATTTTTTTCTTGATGGCTTCACTCTCTTTTCACAGCCTTTTTGATTTTTTTTCCTTCGCATTTTTGATTACCACTTACTTGTAACATCCATTTCATATAAAACTAATGGTGTCATATATTATATGGACGGAGTGCTTATGTACACTTGGAGCACCAATAGGCCCTGTGGCTAGTTAATCAAGGTGTTACATGCAGCCAAAGATAAAGTCACTGGGCCTCATTACGCGTTTGGAGGTAGACAAGTCGTGTCTGGGTCCGGGTTCTCTGAATGGGGATTTACCAGGTCATTCCAACCTTGGAGGACCCGGTAATTCCCCATTCAAATAACCCTTCCCCATTCCCAGATCTACCCACCACTCTCTGCTTTGAAAAGTATCTGACATCTGACGTGCAAAGAGTTGGAGCTTGAAGACCAAAGGTCTCTAGAAGGAAGATATTTAGGGAGAGAGAGGGTTGGATGTAGCGGGGTCCCAGGACCCAGAAAGCCTTGTGGATGACGCAGAGGGTCTTGAATTTGATCCTTGCAGCATCCGGGAGCTATTTGCGAGATTTTAGGGCTGGAGAGATGCGGTTACTGGGCTTGAGGCCAAGGAGAGCAATTTGTTACCATGCAATAATTGTGTAGAGTGGCTCATACACCCAGCTTGATTACTGCATCGAATGTATCCTCCCAATTCAAACCAAGGCCACGTTGCAGAGGTCTTATTGTGATGCTTGACCAACACTTTTCTTCTTTATTATAAGTTGACAATGCTAGAAGGAGCCCGCCTCGCAGTTATACACATTAGGCTCTTGGAACACGCAAGGCTTTAGTCATCTGTTCAATAGTGAGTGGTTGGGTGACTTGTCTATTGCTTGTCTACAGGAGACTTGGCTAAGTGACATTCCGACAGTATTGGATTTTCAAATTGCATTAAATCCTGCCATACAACCCAAAAAGGGGCGTCCCATGGCTGGCCTCATAACTTTGGTAAGACGCTCATCAGGTTTTGACATCATCAATTCAGTAAATCACTCTCCATTCATCCAGGAGTCAACAAATGTAAAACTGGACTCCATGTCTCAAATAATTGAACAAATGACCATTATAAATGTATATTGGAACCACGGAAGAGCGAGGAAAGAAGAGTTTATTGTTGCAATGTCCACCATTATTGACCGCATACTTGTAGATCAAAAGGGTTCCAATATAATACTTTGTGGCGACTTGAATATCGATTATTTGAACTTGAAGACGTCCCAGACTAAAAACTTATCGTCAAAATGGATGAAAGAAATGAATGTACGAAACTTACAAATGCTGAATGGACACACTCAAGGTGACATACCGCAGACCCCGATGTGGAATAGGGTGAATCACGGTTCCACAATCGATTATATATTTGTATCAGTAGACCTCCATCAACGGGTGAAAACACTAAAAGTGGCTCCAAAGGAAAGTAGCGATCATGATATGCTAATCATGGAATTCGCAAACATTGTGAGAAATGTCAAAACAAAATGGTCACAGAAGATCAAAGTGGAATCAAGCAGAGTGAGGATAAGGTTAGCTGAAGAAGAGGTTGTTCAGATATCAAAACAATACTGTGTGGGGGGAGCCTTGCTCGAATATGCAGGTTTATTGTTCGATTTCAAAACAAACAACTGTGGATCAAAACATTTGAACATGAAACGCCTTCACTGTTTTGATTTAGATATACTAAAACAAAAAAGGTTAATGAGACAGATAATTCGTCAAGCTCGGATAGCTGACAAAGGCACATGCGCAGTGAAGATAAAGGCTGCCAAACAGCGGTACAAAAATTGGATTAAAACACACAAGTGTTTAATGGTACAAAGAGATTCAGGGAGAATGCTAGAAAGCCTTCAAAATAAGAACACCAGAGAATTTTGGAACATCATTAATGACACACAAGCTCCCCAGGCCACTCTACAAACATCTATGGTTTCGGAAGCAGTGTGGATAGCCCACTTGAATGAGTTATATGAAGAGAACACAAGCCCAACAAAGTTGTATGTTCCAACTAATACAAAATGGGCTTTAACATTTTCCAAAGATGACATTGTAAGAATAATCATCAAAGCAAATTACTCACGTGCACCTGGGCCAGATGGCTTGACAAATTTCACGATTAAACAACACCCGGAGTTATGGGCAGATATCTGTGTGACTCTCTCTCAGAGAGTAATTGACCAGTGTCAGACGCCAAACTCATGGAAATCTGCCGTGATTGTGCCGGTGTTTATAAAGGGCGACAGAACGTACCTGAAAAATTATCGACCGGTCACTTTACTTGATGGTTTGGGGAAGATATATGCAAGCATGTTACAACTCAAATGAGTAAAATGGGCCACACTGTCGAACCATGTAGGTATTAGACAGACTGGATTTGTTAAGCAGGTTGGCTGTTCTCTGAACCTATTGCTGCTGAACTTATTGAAAATGGAGGCTATAAGATCACAAACAATGGTATATCTCGCCTTCATTGACTTTTCCTACGCATTCAATACGATTGATCGGGGATTGCTATGGAATAAAATGAGTGCATGGGGTTTCCCAGAAGATCTATTGGCTGCAATAAAAGAACTACACACTGGAACCTCAATTAGAGTACGACTAGATCAAACTGGCACCCTGTCATCATCTATTAAAACATTTAAGGGAGTTAAACAGGGTTGTCCCTTGGCAGCTGCGATATTTAGCCTGTTTTTATCGGACACTGGTAATTTGATCGAGGCAGTAAAGTCCTTCCCCCCAAAGATGCACAGATCCCGTCTAAGTTGGCTTCTTTACGCAGACGACCTCATATTGATGGACTTAACAGCAATTGGTCTGCAAAGAAAAATCAATGCAGTGCAACAATATGTGGCCGAAAATTGTCTGCTCATCAACACAAAGAAATGTGAAATTCTTGTCCTAAAAAATCTTAAAGGTGGTAGGACAAGAATGACAAAGAGCTCATCCTGGTTTATGGGGCATGAAAAACTACTGATATCATCTAGTGTAAAATGTCTTGGCATGTCTATTAGTTCCTGTCTCAATTACGGCCCATGGATAACGGTGATAAAACGCACAAGCAAACAACTAGCAAATCAAGCTCTAGTGTTAAAGAAGAGATTTGGAAGGTTTTCTCTTAAAGTGGTTTTGAGATTTTGTCAACAAAAGGTAATACCAATACTAACGTATGGGGCAGAAAATGCCCTGGGATGCTCATGGGAGGTGTGGTCGAGGCTTGAGAACATTTTTTGGATAAAAGTACTGGGAATATCGAAAGGAACATTAACGGCTTCAATTCGTTATGAACTATCGCTAATTTCTATCCACGCACGAGTATGTTGGAGTATGTTATCTCTATACTGGAAAACAAAAGTATGCGAACAAATTCCGCAATTTGTAATTTGCCATAGTGCGACCTCGTCAGCCCCAGGTGTAATGGCAATGTGGCCGAAACGATGTGAAAATTTAATGACATTAATCCAGAGTTGTTTCCAGGCAATCCGGAAGCAGCGAAAATAAAAATTTGGCATGCGGATTGGGAGCTGACATGCTCTGAACGGGGGGCATCTAAGATGTTGAGTGATGTTCTACCGGGGGCTCAGGCATTTAACAGCATGCAAAAATACATTGAACGATTCCCAGATCCAAACGCCAGAAGGTTGTTCATGTGTCTTCGGCTTAACATGTTCAAAATCAAAGAACGTTTGAAAGTATGGTCAGTCAATGCAAACTTGAATCCCATGTGTCGATGCTGTACACAGGAAATTGAAACCTTAAAACACTTGGGGCCTCATTACGACCCTGGAGCTAATAGGTTAACAGCGCGTAAAAGGCTGCAGCGCTATTAACCCATTAGCGCCTGATTACGAGGTTCCTTTACGGTACCCGACCTTAACGGCTGGTCTACACCAGCCGTTAAAGTAGGGACCCGCAAAGGGACCTTGGTGCTTAGTATGGTACCGCAATTTGCGGTACCGTACTTAGCACCTTCCACATTCCCATTGAGCCCTATGGGGCAAAAATGGGAATGGGGAAGGGCCATGGAGGAAGGGGGAATTACTGCGCCGCCAACCTTGTAATGGGGTGGTAATTTCCCCTTTCTCCATGGCGGAGTCTGTAAGTTACCGGCATGGACGATGGTGCTATTTGCACCATGGTTTTCTGCCTGGGTCGTAATGAGGCCCTTGGTGTTATTTTGTAACAATTTACGAACAGAATCAACCCGATATCTGGGCTCTTGGCGCGAGTCTCATCCGTCTCTTAACGCAGATGAGTGGTGGCAACAAATGTTTAACGGAACAGACATGAAATTGATACTGCCATTGACACACTTTTTGGCAATAATTGAAAATCTTCTATTGGACTAAGTGTGTCATATTTGTGGTGTGTCACTCGAAACTGTGTTCAGAGTTTAAGAACATGAGAATGTAAAAAGACCCTGAACAAAAAATCTGTTTGGTAAAGAAGTAGACTGCAAAGAGATGTAATGAGTAATAATGAATGGTTTTATTTTAAAGGTTTGTATGTAAACCAATAAAATTAATTAAAAAATAATGAGTTGACAATTCATGGGAGTGTTTAAATGATTTACTTTTTATTTCATCTTTCTCTATAGTCTAAATGTATTTTTCAACATGGACAGAAACATGTTCAGACATCGATTTGGTAAAAACTGTCCTTCATAAAATGATCAAAATAAAATAAATAGGAAGAAACAGATGCTAATGTAATCTAACTAGGTTCGTTCCAGGAATGGTCCAGTGGCACTTTGCTAACTAGACACTTACTAGAGTATGATTTTGTTACTAACTGATTTGAATTTTAATGCAGGAAGAATGGAAATCCTTTTCCAAAAAAGCTGCTTATTATTTACATTTTCTTGTGAAGCATACTGCAGCCTACAGTATTTGAAACTGACCTATGCAAAATAGCCGCCAAAATCTAGCAAGACTCTAAACTACATGCGATTACTGCATTATTATATTTATTAACAAAAACAGAACAATTTCAGGAAAATATTTAGGTATTTATGTTTGTGCTACGGTTAGGGGTCAGGGAACTTCAACAATGGAAATGCTCAGTGGACGTGGCCAATTGTGCAGGTATGTGGTGTATCTCTGCACATGCTCTGTACCTGTATGAAACAGTTATCATTGGAGCTGGACACTCACAGATTCAGCAACAGTAGCACAACAATCAAAGGCAAAATTAAATACATGTTCATGTTCAATCAACAATGCATCTCTATTGGAAAACAGCAAAGGGACATAAGCACAAGGAGAAGCAAAGAAAGAAACTAGATTTAAAACGATGGTAATCTTTTCTGTTGGATTTTCCATTCCCAAAATAAATGTGCTTTTGATCTGCCAGTCTCTGTGCTTGGGGTTGCAAATGTAAACACAATGGGCATAACTATGCGATTGTGAGTATTTCCTATGGAAATAGCGAACTGTACAATTGTTACTGCATGTGGTAAGCACGTGGTAATTGTAAGGAACCACTTGATTCTGCGTCATGTCGAATCTGAAGTTATTCCCTATTTTGGGGGCCAGTAGGACTCCATTACGATCAGCAAATACTGCATGTGCTAATTATTGCATCCGGTTAGTATCACACATGTTAATGATTTTGTGTGGATTTATAGTCACCCCGAGTGCGGCGAATAGTCCCAGACGTGGGTCCCATGCCTTCTGGGCCTACACACCCAAGCTACTCCCCACTAATGATGTTCAACGAAGCATGTCCGGAATGCTTGTGGTCTCGTGCAGACATGATGTGATCAAGCAGTTCCGGCTGGACTGACACTTTTGGGGAAGGCCCATGCATAGTTGGCATATAGTCTTTCCCTTTTCTGTAATGCCTTGGCAGGCAAAGAACAATGGTCTGAAAGGTTGTCCAGATCAACGCCATAAGTTTAGATTAATTCTAAACCTTTCAGCCATCACATCTTTTGTGTTGCTAAGGAGGTAATTGCCTCCAATCCAAAGCAGGCATAAAATATGAGTTTTGGAAACAAACCTCAGGATTTGCCATATTGGTACAACATCCAGTATTCTAAAATACCTGCGGGCCTCATTACAGGTTGGACGGTGTGGGTTAAATGCAGTGGTATTACCGTATACACCACATTACCGCACCACCCAACTATAGGTTTAGTGGACAGTTGGAGGATTCACCTCCACCCATTAGCTGGAGGTAAATCCACCAGCTTTCTGTAAAAATTCAGTGAAATTACTCCAGCACAATTATCGCCACAGAAATTCTGTTGAAAATGCCCCATTGAGGCCTATGGGTATTTACATCACCACCGGCACTTGTAGTCCACCGGTAGTCCTGCTGGACCAAGTGGCAGGAACAATAATACAGTTTGGTTGTATGTGGGAAGATTTACCACCCAGATACCACCAAACTCGTAATGAGGCCCTACTTTTGAAAGTGAGCGTCACCCCCAATGGGATATAATAGTCCCCAATGAGAGTCAATGATGGACACACCCCTGGAGGGAATGAGACCAAGACCAAGTGCGGTTGAAAGTAAAAGTCTTTTATCTAAATCAATATAGGGCATGCAAAGGTCTCTGCAAACTCCTAGAGCGCTCTGTCTGACAATAGCGAAGACAGTCATATTTATTACAAAGACACGCCATACGCAAGATAAGCTATAGGAGGCACATAGTCATGGGGATTGGATGGCGATGACTAGCTACTATGTACACTGTAGGTGCGGTGCTCCATGTTTGGTGGAGATCCACGTGGTAGCATCACAGAGTGCTTGGGTCAGCTGGGCTCATCAGGGTAGAGAGTCAGGGTACGAGCTGTCCATGCGGATACATTTCTACAATACTAACAATTTGCCCTTGTGGCCACTCATACGCATTCATCACAAACTGCTATGTCAGGTTACCATATAAATCCTACAACATGTCAATCTAACGCTGGGGGGGACATAGGAAAACAGTATATAATACGAGGCTTTCTTAATACATCACCATAAAAGTTCCCTTAGCAAAGGACACAGTCTCAGGAGTCCAGGTGTCTTATCAGGGGGCACTGGTTAGGCTGCCTTTATTATTCTATTCTGTTAAATGCAGTGAGTGATAGTTTTACGGTATGTTAGCACAGGGGTGGATAAATGTCTCCATGGTCCGTTAGGCCTAAGGCAAACTGAAATATTATTGGGTCAGTGGGGGCAAATAGCTGGCACCTCAAAGGCAGCGGGATTCGGGGCCGGGTGGCTCATAATTCTTCTCGGCTTGGTCATCGCGGTACACAGTGATTTTATGATGGCATCTGGTGACGGGGGCATGGGGGGAGGTAAATACTGCGGGCCCAGGAGGAATGCGGGGAGGTGCAGCTGTAACGGTTCCAACAACAGAAAACTAGAGGACTTCAAGCCCTGCCGAGCCTTGGGGGGAGGAGTGGAGTTGGGTGTGCAGCTCTCCGGAAGGAGAGGGAGGTGGCCTTGTAACTTTTTGCGGGTCCCTGTTTACTGAACAGCATGAACATTATTATAGAGACGGGTTGCTTAGACTTGGGGGCCTTGTGCAAATTGGATATCCCTGTAACCCGCGTGTGCTCATGTTTTCAGGATCAAGAGAGAGACAGACAATTATCATTTAAAACCCACAACGTTTTTCATTCTGTTGCTTGGAGCCCATGAGGAAAATGAACATAAAATATGAGGTAGAACAAGGTTGGTGGGTGCATCGATCCCGGTGACAAATTACAGCATACCACTTTTGATCGAATGACAAGTTCAACTAACAGTCCAGTCAACATCAGATGTGGTTCACTGCTTCAACAGGTTCACATATGTCGCTTACAATCATATCATTCACAGGCTTTTTATACATTGCTTTCTTAACCGTTTTACGATAGCAGCACTCATGGGTCAGTAAAGGGTAAATTTGTGTGCATATACGTTTCTCATCTTTACACAGAGATATCTTGGGGTGAGCAAGAGTCATACCACTTTAACATGGCAATTGGCAATGCAGGTTTTAAACTTTTTTCGCAAATGGCTTAGCAGCATGAATAAGACTGGGAGGCACAGGGATTTGACATGCAGGTTTAACATTTCACTCGTGGGGACAGGATTCGGGGGTCATGAATGCTACATATCATGAACGTGGGGGTCTGTGGGGGTCATGGTATCTTTCATAGTTGCTCATGGGAACGGGCATTCAGCGGAGCTGCCATGGAGAGGAGGCTGGGGGGGGAAGTGCAGGCTCGCTGTTCACGATCAATTGGGGGTGAACTGCAACTTCTGCAGGCGGCCCGTTCTACAGAGGCCTGGGTTTAGTATACTCAAAATGGAGTCTAAATGCATCACAAAATGGAGTCTATGTTATGTTACAAGGTGAGCCGTACAGTCTCACGTGTCGATCCGCAGCCATCCTGCATCCCGAGCCCAGGTGCATAGGTGGATGCCAACGAGTCATAAGTCTTATGTAGGAGAGTGATGTGGGGGAGGGGGTCCTAAAGACCTGTCCTCCCATACATTTCCCCCCTTTCGTTACTTAAGTAACGAATATTGTAACTCACCCAACCTCTGGCATTTCTTTTCATTAGCTACTGCCTCGTCCCATGCTGGTGTCCCATTAATTGGCATCCAGGCTCTACACACCCCCCGGAGACCCTCACCTGCCCGTGCATACTCGTCAGGGGTGCAGGTCATGTATATGCATCTCCCATCCCCCTCTAGATCTACCCATACTTCCTTGTGCCACTCTCGTTGTTCCAGGGGCTCCTTTATTGTCGTGTGATTCAGTCTATCCACTATATCCCCATCATATTACAAAGCCACCATTCTATATTTAGGTTCAGGATCCTCACCTGTTTGTACTTGTGCCTCCTGCATAGTTTGCGCTGTTCCTCTAGTGCTGCCCATTGTCACCATCATCATTGTACCGTTAGGGACTGTGTTTGCGCAGCACCGAAGACCTAGCTGGCACACACAAAAAATCAAGAGCAAAAAAACGATGATGGGTATTAACATTTTGACAGTCAATCCGAGCCAGGAAGGTACCCATGAAAAAATGTTGGCGAACCAAGTGCTCGGGTCCACTCCACCTTCCTTCTACATCCGCTCTCCGAAGTTGTGCACCGCCGTGATAACGGGTGACAGTATGCCATTGTCCCTATCTGCAGAAGGCATGAATGTGCAGCATGCGCTCCCGATTTTTCGGCAAACACCTCCATCCATCGCAGTTAACAGGTCTCGGACATACCTGTTCTGCATTGTCATTAGCCGTAGGGCCCTTAGCTCCACCTTGATTATGTTGAATCCTTCTTCAGTGTCGTTGGTCAGTTGGATCAGCTCCCAGTGCATTATTTGCAGCCATTTTGCATTGGCCCGTGCTTGGATACTAGGAACGAGGGAGGCAAAGAAAGTTTCAGCGGAGTTGAATAGCCGGAACCTGTCAGGGATATGCGGCAAAAGTTCTGTGGAGGCTTTGGCTATGTAGTTGGATGCCCTTCGTTTTCTCAACATCAGGCTTTGGACGTTGTCCGCAGATAGGGCATACATTAGCGTTTCTTCCATTGGTTGCATGTGTTCTGGAACTTGGGTGGCTTGCAGTCCCCCTCCCCCTTCGATATGACTCTCCAGAACCACCATCAGGGCGGAATGCAGCATTGCCAAAAAACATGTGCCCCTCTAAGATTGTGGGAGGTGCAAGTATGCCTGTTTAGAGCAGAACCAGTAAGTGTCCATAATGGCTGCTGTCCCTTTCTTCATATCTGGGATGATGAGTGTTTTGTTACAGTTCTTGTTTGTGCACAGGTTAGTTTTCCCTTCACCGAGGAAACACAGTTCATATGTAATTTCTTTTTGCAGTTTGAAGGGCTTCTCCAGGGCTGTGACCCAGGTGAGCTTTGTGATCTGCTCGGCCCATACCGGTGTGCATGTTTTCTCGATCCATTGCAGTTTTTCTGCCACCAGCCCTCATAATGCTGCTGCCTTGCATGTCACTTGTTCTTCTTTCCATTTGTTCTATGAAAACAGTGTTCCTTGAATTACCAAAAAAGATTCTTTCAAATATATCACTCCTTTAGGTCTTCAGTAGCATGTTTTTTCGTTCTGCAGCATTTCAAAAGAAACTGTGTGTGCCTGGAAGGTGTTCTTTATTCTACATAAGGTGAGATGAAGGAGACACTGGGGGTCAGCAAGAGGCAGTTCTTGGGGCAGGAGCACCTTAGGGGTGCCTGATGCATGGGGTATCAGAGAGCATACGTAACAGCTCTCGTTGGTTGTCTGTTTGGCAGTGGAACTCATGTCTGCGTACCATTTATTTGATTGGTGCGGGTTCCTGGGGTCTTCTATTGTGTCTAGCCCCAGCCCGGAGTATTCGTCATATTTTTCGCCTCCCAACCTCCCTCCTTTTCGTATTACTTTTGAGGAATAATATTCTCTCATGCTTTAATGCCTGTTGTGTTGTACTTTGTTCACCAGCCCCCCCCTTTTCTCACTCGTCATTTAGGCCTTGAAACCTTTCAGTCATTTCCGTATTATATTCTTTTATGCTTGCCTGGGATTCATATTTTATGGACCAATAGACTGTTGATGTCACAGCGGTAGAAGTGGTATCATATAACCATAATAAAACAGAGGAATTTTGATCATTTAACTCATAAACACTGAATTCAGAGATGTTGTGTGCCTCAATTGGGCGTGGGGTTACTGACATATCGTTAGTTTTATTCAAATGGTGCACGCTATCATGGTGGGTTTCATATCCCCATTTGAGCTTGAAGCCATCCTATATGAGATAGGTTCCTTGTTTGATCATACTTGTTCCGTTGATCATGTTTGTTCTGTTCCCTGTGGGATGTTTTAACCCATTAGGCTCTGCCCATTGACATCCCTGTGTGCTGGTGGCACCAGAATCAGCAAAATGGCAGCAAAAAGCCCTATGCGCGCTAAACCTATGAAATTGCACTTTGAAACCGCAAAAGATGGCCGCCAATCTACTTTGCCTATGTCAGTAGTGGAAGGAGACCACGCTACTGAAACCTGTCACTGGACTGCCTATCAAGGAACATGGCAACTGTATGAAATGCAGTGCTTTATTGCAAGGAAACCCATAAATTGCTCTGAAATTCTTTTTTCTTGGTTCCTGAAAATACAAAATAATAGTTGAAAACATCAGAAAACATCAAACATCCTTGCTGGGTGTTACCCGTCACTTTATTTAAGCAATCAACAGGAGCACACAATGCCAGGAAAAGCAGAATTTATCATCAGAATATCTACATTAAAAAGTGTCCTTCCCTTTGAAAATCTGTTAAGATATGGGCGGAGTACCGTCAGCCGCCTGTATGACAGCTGTCAGGAATTGCATTAGAAAATTAAACTTGTGCAGGTAAAATCAAATGGTTGGAATTAAGTGAATTGCTATCAAAAGTTATTTAGGTTGCAACTATTTAATCTTTCTGTTTTGGAGACTGGAAGTAGAGTTCTGTTTGCCGTTTTAAAATTGTAAGTTTAATTTCAACAAAGAAAAATGTAACAATTGACTTTAAAGTAAGCCAGATTCAGCAAAACTACAAACAAGCTTCCCCCACTGGGAAAGACACCTCCCTTCTGCTTCACACCGAAAGGCCAGGAAATCACATTCAGGAGTTGATGGAGAGGGGAGGAGATTTGGGCTGCTGCTCCTGGGAGAGACAAAGGACTTCCTTGGCTGAAAGGGTATGCAGATTAAGGTGTCAACAGTAGCTCCTACTAGAGGAAGAAGGCAGGGATTGCTCTTGAGCCATCAGAAACTTTGGGGGTGGAACAGACAGTTTTGTTGATTCTCAAAGCACAGAAAAGTATATTTTTGAAAAGGACTGACAAAGGACTGTGCACATTTATAAAAATTGTTAATGTGAATTCTTGGCGTATGTTTTAAAAGTTTTGTAGCAATTGTATTGATGTCAGAGGCATGACACTTCAAATGATTATACCCAGATATCATGCATGTGCACATATGTATGAAATTGTGGATAAATCAGACAATTGGGTCCCGGACAAAAGTGTGAAAAGTTGCCAAATCCAGACCCAAGATCTCATAGCGACGGGGCTTGGATAAATACTTACTTCCCAAAATAACTGATATAGATATGCTATTGCTATCAAGTTTGTAGAATTGTAAATATGTATTATATGAAAAGTAGATTTCATGTGCAAAAGCAAACGGGAGGTGTTTTTCCCTGGATCATAAAACACATTGTCATGATGACACTCTGTTTTCTTCTCAAATCAAGGGAGAGGAAAGACCCTAACCAATGGACTACCTAGGGGGTGTGCCTATGATAATTCAGCATACCCACCCCTTTAGGAAACACTTAAATAGAGACAGCTTAGGTTCTAGAAACACACATTCACCCACCAACCGACTGCAGGTGGAGCACTTTGCAAGAGAAATCCTTATTCGAGACTCCAGACTCCAGAAAATTTGAAAGCAGAAAGGCCCATTTCCAAAGCTGAACCATTCTCAGCTTTGCCTTTAAAAATCCAGAAACCAGATTTTACCCCAGACCTCTAAGGGGAACCAAAGGACAGGCTGGCTGTGCTGTAGCTGCTTTCCTGCTAAGAATTATTGCCAGAATCCAAAGATCCAACCCAGTAGAGCTGAGCTGTGACCAGATAGCTGTGAACCAGAACCAGAGCCTGTGAGATCCAGTCCAGTCCCACTGTGCGGTGTCCAGAGTACCTTGCTGATTGCAGACCATAGCGCCTTGAGTCCAGTCCGGTGTGCCTAGCAGTCTGTCCCAGAAAGTATCCCTGACCATTTCCCTGACGGGTCCATTCAAACCATCTAGTGAGTATCTTTAGTATAGGACTGTCACCAGTCTAGGTACTATCTATAGTCATCCCTATCAAAATCCAAATCTATCTTATATCCAGAACAATATTGTTCGAAATTCTTTTTGTCTTGCCTGAACTCTCTCTCTTACCCTATAGTCCTTTTATAATAGTAGTCTTAAAATCATCTTTGCGCTGGTATATATTTTCTGAAGAAAGGCGAGTGTCTCGGCAGGCGAAACCAACCAGAGATATCCTGGGCCAGTGGCTGTGCTGTCGTGTAGTTTGCATCTTCATAGTTTACCCCTAGTGTAAGGAAACCTTGTTTGTAATTTTAAAAGTGCATTCCTGTTTTGCAATTTTGCCTCTTTCTGAAAAAAAACAACCTCTACAAAAACCTTCATAACTTCTTCACCGTTTATGCTAGAAACGAAATGTAATTGTCTTCTTGAAGGTAAGACCCGCATCTCAACTGCTTATAGCTTTTCCACAATTGCGCTTAGCGCGCGTGGAAAAGTTTGCCACAAATCTATAACATGTGAAATAGCTGTTCATTGCTCCCGACCTCAAAATTAAGTTTTCAACTTGCTAGTTACTCAATAATCATTGCTAGTGTTTGCCTGATACCATACAAAGCGGCTCCCAATAGTATTGAAACAATTTCAGTGAATTAAATCCATTGTCAGTGTTTTTCCCTTTCACGCAAAGCCAACTTTAAACCATTTTTGACAAGTTTGCCAATCAATTCTGTTCTTCTCTGTGTTTGCTTGGGGGGAAATTGGGATTGATACTATTTTGTTGAATTCTGTATTCCTGAAACCTTTTTTCTCTCCTTCCATCTCTTTATATTGCATATTGGGGGGATTGAGTAGTGTCCAGGGGGAAAGAGTAATCATATTGCATTTTGATTGAACCCACATATAGGTATTATTTCTATGCTGCATTATTCTTCCTATCATTACTCCTGGTGATTAAAGAGAGTGTTAGTGTGGCATCACCCCATTGGTGATCATTGTATAATCAATAAACTAGTGTGATATATATTGTGAAATCCATAAAATAAATATGTTTAATTTTGCAAACCAGCCTGCTTCCTGGTTAAATGTGACCGGGGGGGGGGTTCAAAGAGAGGGGTGTGATATAAGTGGTACATCATTCAGAAATAAAAGAATTTATAGACATAAATAAATAATTAAGGGTTTCAATTGTGTATCCCACTCTAGGCATTGACTTAGGTGAAGTGTCGGGTTGAAATCACTTACAAGATTGGGTGCTCGTCCGGGATTTCTGAATTAGACATACCACTTGTGACAGCTTAATACAGTGTGCTAACTGACGGGGTACATAAACCCTGTTGGGCTACCACACTGTGTTACACTGTGAAAAGCACCCCTCAATAGGAACGCTCTAAGGAATTGGGTCTGAGTTGCAAAAATAAAATAAACTCCTGTAAATCAGAAAGGAAATTAATATTTCCGGAAAGGCAACCTTGGTAGAAACCAATATGGCAAACAAACATCTACTGCACAAACTATTTGTCAGGGATGAATGGACAGCGCAGGATCAGAATGTGTGGTTGCAGGGAATTAAAGAACAGGCCACTGCAACAGGATTAAATATATGTCAAGTTCAGGGTCCATTACATATGGCACTGAGTGAACTCTATATGGCCCCTAAGGTAAAGGAAGAGCAAAGTAAAATGTCCAAAATAGCGGCATATCTGTACCTCCACATTGGAGCAATAAAGGACAAATATGCCGAAGACCAAGATCTGGCAAACAAGCGACTGCAAGCATTAGAAAAAGCCCAAACTGATCTGGACTCTGCAGAGCAAAGGCTACAGAGGAGCCATGAATCAGAAAATGAAACCAGGCAGTACCTGATCAAAATAAAAGACGATATGGATATTCTGCAGCAGGAGAAGGTAGAGCAGGATACCAAAGTGCTGGCCCTGCAGAAAGAGTGCCAAGAAGGTTTGGACTCTCTACTACAGAGCCAGACAAAGCTGAAACAGCAAATACATTTTAATAGAGCATGCGCAGAGCAGGTAGTCACCCTGCAAAACCGCCTAGACCAAGAAAAAGAAGAAAATAATAAATTAATTCTCAAAGACCTGGACACCCAGGCAGAATTTGATGAGGATTGCCAGAAAGCTGGTGCACTCCAAAAACAAAGAAACGGCCTGGCTGCACAGAGGCATACTCTTATTCAGGAAAGGGACACCTTAGGCCAGGAGGTCAGTTATTTAAAAGAGAAGATGGAAGAAAATCACCTGGCCCTTCAGGGACTGGGTGACCTCAAAAAAGACCATGAAAAACTGTTAGAGCACACAAGGAGGGTGGTAGATGCTCTAGCAAGGAAGGACCAGGCCAGTAAGGACAGAACTCAGGAGGTAACCCTCCTGCAGCAAAAACTGGCCCAGTACTGAAAAACAACCCAGGAAGCACAGAGAGACAATGAGGCTCTCTGTGAGAAAAACGACAAGCTACACAGACAGGTAGCGATGCAAGAACAACTGATAGAGACTAGCAAGGCCTTGATAAAGGAACAGAAAGGTCAGGTTCTTGCATGGCAACAAGGAGCAGGGGCTGAGAGAGATGAGGTTCGCTGGGAAAGGGAACCTGAGCATAACCCCAGGAACCCTAGTACCAGAGGCCTTCATCTCTTCCAATCCATGGACTCTGCCACCCCAATGTCCACTGGCGCACATGAGCCAAGGGCTACGGGAATGACAGACTTCAATCCAATGAGGAATATGGGGCTCATAGATCAGCAACTCCCAGGAATGGATGGGCGGGCATCTGGGTATGGGTTCCCAAGTACTAGGGCCATATTCTCTTATCAGGGAGACTCCAATGAGGGGAGGGTCAAAAAAATTGATCCTCAAAAATACCAGGTACCCAGAGACCAGAGGATACATTTAGTGGGGAACTCCATGAGAGTAGGCCCATTAAGGACATCCTGAAAACCTCTGCCCAGCTAGGACAGTGGGGGGGTACTCAGCAAATCCTGGGAGCAAGGAGGAATCAGAAGACTCCTTTGATCACCCCAGGACTCAGGAAATTAGGCCCCCACATTCTGCCAGCCATTCCCAAGCTCGCAGAATCTGGGAGAGCCTAGAAGACCAGGCAGGGAACTCTGGTAACAGTGTCTCTGAGTCAGAGGATGAGTGGACCACGGTTACCCGAACCAAGAAACCAACAAGGGCAGAAGGGTCTTGCTCAAGGATCCCTTAAAACAGATAAAGGCCATTTGGAGCATCATCACGCCCTATCATAAGACCACAAAATATTCAGTTTGGGAGCACCGTGAGCTCTTTGAACAAATGACGGAAACCTTCCATTTGAAGGACAGCCAAAGCTGCATTCAATATGTGAATTGGACCTTTTCTCCCGAGTACTGAAGCTTCTTTGCGGGGCTGGAGGATCAGAATCATTCTAGATGGTCCACCTATAGGGTGGCCATCTTGAAACATTTTTCTGTGCACAGGAATCCTCAGGAGGCTCGCAAGGCAGCCTACAACTTGCAATGTGGGAAAGATCAGGCCCCGCAAGAATTTGTTCAAGAATTAAAGCATGCCTTTGCGCAGACCACCAGAAGGGTGCGCACTGACAGCAAAGAGTTTGTGAATACTTTCTTTCACGCTCTCCCCAAGTACATCATGACCCAGCTAGTGAGAGACTTTCACGAGAAAAGATCACTAGACTGGGTCATTGAACAAGCCACGTGCATTTATGAGGTGCAAAATCCTGTGGAAAACAAAAATAATCCAAAAAGCCCCAGAACAACCAACACCCCTGCTGCTGCTAAAGTGGCAGAGGTGAAGGTTGCCCCCATTTTAGTTTTGGAGATGGGGGGCCTAAGAACCTTCCTGCACAGAATCAAATCAACCCCAAGCCCAGGAGGCCCTCAGGCCAATCACAAACAGGGAGCCAGGGAGGCAACCCCACAAATGGGACCCCTAACTCCCCTGACTACATTAGCCCCCGCTACAAAGGGAATAGACCATTCCTGGGTTATGTGTGGACTCCCCCACTCCAAGGGGGTGGGGATCCAACCAGACAGCAGCTAACCCAGGGAACTTCCCTCCTCATTTCCCCCAGGAGGGCACTAACCCCCCAAATACTGGACAGAATTTCTTCCCAAGGTACCTGTAAAACTTTCAACCCCAAAACAATCCATCCTTCTTTCCCCACTTTCCTGAGCCCAGACAACCTAATCCAGGAGAGGGGAGGCCAAGGGTGGAGGGGTACCCAAACTTTCCTAACCCAGGGTATTTTGGGAGAAGGGATAGCTACCCTTCCCAGGATCAGCCCAGCGGAGACATGAGAACTCCTTATCAGCCTGAGCGGGTGTCACAACTAGAGCGCCAGGTCCAAAACATGGCACAGAATCTGGGTCACATGCTGAGGGCACAACAGAACCCTCAGTTGAGCATGGCGGCACAGAATACCTCAAATCAAGGACCTGGTGCTCCAGAGCAATGACGGGGGAAGAACCCCGACAACCCACCGGTTCCCAGGGAGGAGGCACAAGGGGAAGGGGGGTATAAAGCCTTGGAAGAAGCTTCCTTCCCCACTTGTAAAAAGCCCCTGGAAACCCAGGAACCGGACCAACATCTCCTGCCCCTGAAAGTCTGCCACCAAAGGAGCAGTTGGGGGGGTGGGTGAAATAAAGAGTCCAAAAAGACCCATTTTGAGGAGGAGGTACAAGTCTTCCAGGTTGAAGGAGAGGGGTCCTCAGAGGATTCTGGGAAAAGGATATTTTCCTTCAGAGATGGGGAATCTCCTCTCAAAGATAAATGGGTCCCAAAGGATCCAAATCCAGACTGGGTAGATGTGGGGAATGAGTTACCACCGCCCATCATCCAACCACAGAATCATCAGCATGAAAATCCCCTGGTTCAAACCCATCCTGGTGACTGCCTCCAAAAAGGGGGTGGGGCGGCCCAGGACCAGAACCAGGGGAACCCAAAACTTCCCCATATCTAGCAGTCACCCATTTCTTTCAGATTCCCATGACACCAAACAGAATCCTGCCCAAATCACCTCTCTATCAGTGTCCAAAACCAAGAAATTAACCCACCAGTTGTCCAAAAATGTACATTATCTTTGCCCTCTTGAGGAGAAGGAGGGAAGACACTGGATCTCAAGCTACCCTTCTGTCAAAAGGGCCTTTGACCAACTGAATTCGGAAAGGGGGGAGAAATACCAAATTCTTCTCACCCCTCTTCCTGGGCAACTTCGGAACTTTGATGGCAAGGAAATTCCCATCGAGGGCACTGTGGATTTGGACATTAAAATTGGGCATCACAAGGTGAAGCACACAGTCATTTTTATGACTCCAGAAGGCACCCCTTGTTTATTAGGGAATGACATCCTGTGAAGATTGTCACCCCTAATAGATTGTGTAAAGAAGGTCCTGTGGACCCAGACTAGCCGACCAATAAAGTTGGAACTGAGTGTCAACAATGTTAGTTTAAACGGCACATGCCACATGGTTGAACTAAAACCTGACCAAATAGAATTTCACTTCCAGAACAATAAAATCCCAGACGTGACAGTAATAGCAGTAGGACGACAAAATGGTGATGGGGGGTCCTCTCTGTTTCTGAAAATCAACCTTCCTTCCAGTCTAAGGTGGCATTCTACACTGGAAGGAAACACTCTGAAATTCTTTACAAATTCTCAATCAGAAAATCCCACCCTATAGTCCAGAATGATGAAGAATCAGCTCAAAGCCTGGCTGATATTCAGAACATTGGAGAGCAGTTGTTCATCCCTATTCAGTTAAATGAGGGGAAGTTGTTCTCGCCCAAGTGTTGTGTCAACAACAGTAAAAGCTTCATCAGCGAAGCCATGTTCCGCAAACTCCCAAAGGATCCAGCCATTCCCACATTCAAACTGATAGACAAAGGGGAAATGAACCTGGAAACACCCAATTCCAAACTGATAGACACATGGGAAATGGACCTGGAATCACCCAATTCCAAACATCTTCTGCCTAGCAGGTGTAAGCTCAATATTTCCATATGCAAAAATGAGTTTAGTCCATAAATGTTGAGTTGTGCGAGACGTTCCTGCCGCATTTTACTTAGGTAGTGACATTCTCAATCGCTTTGCCATTAGTTTGGACCTAATAAACTTTAAAGCTTGGTTCTGATTAGTGGGTAATCCCATGGGCTTTGATGACCCAGAGAAAGCATGTAGGTCAGCTCAGCTGCTGCCTTATGCAGTTGAAATTCAGATTGGAGAGGAAGTCACCATCCCAGAAAGGACCCAACAATTCTCACTGGAAGTGAAAGTTAAAAGAGGACAGAAACTGGAAAGCCCTGATGCCTATATTCATCTTAATGCTCACTTCCAACAGCAAGGGTTGGGGGTAAACCCATCACCACTAGTCAACATAGAACATGACACTTTTCCAATAGAGGTGGATAACAGGGACTTAAAGAGTATCACTCTAGCCACAGGCACCATTATTGGAATGGCGGTTGATGACTGACATTTTTCCATAGATTTAGGTAATGAACTGTTAGGACCAATCCCCAAAGACTGTTTTGACACTGTTAGCGATGATGACACAACACCAGACAGGATCTTCTCTCGGGCATGGGGGGAATTTCCTGGTGTACACTTCCTGCCCTTATGGTAAGGAAGAAGTGACCTGTGACTTCAGGAGGGATGAGGTGATATTCCAAGTCCGCAAGGACTGCCTTCCCTACCTGAAGCCACCGGTCCAAATCAGCACATTGACCAGGGACTTATCCACCCAGCTGGAGGAGGCCGCTGAGATAGCAAAACCGGAAGTCTTTCCTGGCTTCAGGCAGATGGTTGAAGAGAGAGTCAGCCTAGCTGATGCCTGTGAGACTCTGGAGCAGAGGCAACAATTGAAACAAGTTTTCTTAGATTTTCAAGATCTCTTTGCGGTGGACTCATATGACTGTGGTCGCACCGACATCCACACAACAACAATTCCCACGGACCCTGGCATGACTCCAGTGTTTGTGAAGCAATATCGCTTGCCTCTTGCATCAATGGCGTCCCTTCCTGAAATAATTAAGAACCTTGAGTCCCGTGGGATAATTTGTCCAGTCCACAGCACCTCCAATAATCTGGTGCTGGGGATTTTGAAGCCAAACAGCCAGTGGATATTCTGTACCGACCTAAGGGAGCTCAACAAAAGGGTCCATACTTCCCAATCACCTCTTCCCTACATTGACCAAGGGCTGGCCCAGATCCAGGGGTCACAGGTATTCATTGCAATAGACCTGACCAATGGGTACTGGACTGTACCTGTCAGTAGAGAGGACCAATACAAGCTGGCTTTCACCTTCGGAGGGCAGCAGTACACATGGATCTGGACTCCCTTCGGATACATCAACTCCGGCAATGAATTTAACATTTTTCTACCTAAGTCCCTGCCCGATGTGGGTGAAAGGCGTAACCTGGCCTATGTAGATGAGGTTTTAGTCAAAAGCTCAACTGTGGAGGAACACATAGCGGAGATCCGTTATGTCCTGACACAGTTGAGGGCTGCCGGAGCAAAACTCTCCTTTCAAAAGGCACAGTGGTGCAGAACCCGTGTCAATTTCCTGGGGCATGAGATTACTCCTCAGAGTCTCTGTCCCCAGGAAAAGAAAGTGGAAACCCTCCAGAAATTAAAAGACGCCACAACTCTGCGGGAACTAAGGAGCCTCCTTGGACTAACTATTTACAGTAAAACATTCATTAAGGTCTATTCAGAGATCACAAGACCCCTGATCCATCTTTTGAAGGTGGGGGTCAAGTGGGAGTGGGGTCCAGAACAAGCCGAGGCAGTAAGACAACTCATAAGAAGCCTCTCACAAGCACCTTGCCTAGCTTACCCTGTCAAAAACAAGGAGTTCTTCTTGGAGACAGGGTTCTCAAATACATGCTTGGCTGCAGTATTACATCAAAAGCATGTCAAGGTCAATAAAGTAATCTCCTATGTGAGTAAAACGTTATCCTCTGTGGAGGAAAAATTCAACAATTGTGAGAAGGCACTCCTGGCAAGGTCAATAAAGTAATCTCCTATGTGAGTAAAACGTTATCCTCTGTGGAGGAAAAATTCAACAATTGTGAGAAGGCACTCCTGGCAACGGTGTGGGCATTGAAGAATTACCGCCCGTTTATCCAGGGGGAACACATCATAGTGGAGACTCCCCACCAGCCTCTGCAATATCTCCAAAATGACAGAATTCGGGCTGAAAATGTGAGTAATTCCCGAATTACTTCCCCGATTCTGTCAATGCAAGGCTTTCCTGTGGAGGTCAGATATGGCCAAAACAAGAAGAGTCCCCTCGCACAAAGTCTGGCTGACTTGCAAGATTGTGCCAGAGAAAACTGTCTCGAGGACGAAAGTCTTAAAATCAAGGACAACATGGAGGCATACCTTAATTCCCCACACAAACTTTTTGAAGAAGCCAAGTGCGAGGGAATGCCCACTGTCTATGTGGATGGATGCTCCTACCATGTTGACAACAACAGGGAAAAAGAACTTGTGGCCGGCGTAGGGAATGCATGGGTGAATGATGACTCAGACCCTCCGCTATGTACAAAATTGGTCCCCGAAGTAGTCAAGTGGCAGAGTTGCTGGCTGTGCATCAAGCCATCCTCACTGCTGTCCAACACCAACTCCAAAAACTGGCCATAATCACTGATTTGGATTATGTACGGAACGGATTCGTGGAGCACCTGGTTAACTGGAAAACCAGAGGCATGCTATGTGCTAATAACAAACCATTGAAACATGAAAAATGTATCCAAAATATTGATGATCTGGTCACTTCGAATGGGATGACCATCTACTGGAAAAAGATCAAGGGTCATTCTAAAGTAGAGGGACTAGACAAAACTGGAAATGACCTAGCTGATCAGCTGGCCAAAACCGGAGTCATCCAAGGGGATCTTCTTGAGATCGAGTCCCTGTTGGGGGACATCCAGGTCACTGCTATCACTAGGTCCAAGACAAATGCTCACAATTAACTCTCAACTGCACAATGGAGTAAGGAGACCCCATATGCTGATTTGATTACGGCTCAAAAGGGGGATCCAATAATTGGTAAGTTTTATCAACACATTGAGGACCCTGAGACTTTCCCCTGACGGATACTGATTACATAGGGAAAGAGGACCTCAGAATGTTGATGAAATGTCCACATATGTTCCGAATCCAAGACGGTTTGTTGGTGAGGAGATCCCTAGCTGGCCACAATCAGTGGGTGGTCCCTACATCATTTCCGAAGCCTGATGATAAGTCACGTCTATGATGCGGCCACAGCCGGTCATCGGGGGTTTCATACAACACTTGAAATCATAAGAGAGGTTGCATACTGGTCACACATGGGGCAGGACCTCGACCAATACTTGAAGGGGTCTCTTGTGTGTGCACAATTTCAGCCAACATCCCTCACACACCGTGCTCCTCTCCAAAAAAGGGGGATGACACTGCCTTCGTCAGATTTACAAATCGATTTTATCAGGCCTGTGATTCGCTCCTCTAGGGGGAAGAAGTACATGTTGACCGTGACATGCTTGTTCACTAAATGGGTGGAATGTCTCCCGGCCCCAAATTGCAAGGCTGAAACAGCAGCTGCTCTGATGATCAACCGCATCTTTTCGCGTTTTGGACTACCCCAAAGGATCGGGTCAGACCGAGGTAGCCACTTGACTAGTGAAATAATGACAAAGATGTGGGAGATACTTGGGGTCAAAAGGAAACTACACATTGCCTACCGGCAAGCCTCTAGTGGTGCAGTGGGGAGATACAACAAGACAATTGTGAGCATATTAAAAAAGTTTGTGGCAGATTCTGGGCCCAGTTGGCAGATCAGACTACCTCTTGTCCTGATGGCCATCAGATCTACCCCTTCATCTGCAACTAAAATGTCACCGTTTGAGCTGATGACTGGACGAAGGATGGTGCTTCCCCAGCATCTGCTCTACAGAATCCAAGAGCAGACATTGATAAATGCCTCCACAACTCCTGAGTATGTTGAAAATCTGAGAAAACACCTTCAACATGCTTTTGCCTATGCTCAGCGAAATCTAGAAAGATCTGCAGACAGTATGAAGACCCACTATGACCTTAAGACTACTAGAAAAGAATACCAAGTAGGAGACCGGGTCTACTTATACAATTTCCAATGGAACCAGTCCAAACAGCGTGCATTTTTGCCTAGCTGGAGGGGTCCTTTTGAAATTGTAGACAAAATCTCACCAGTCGCCTATAAAATCTGTATCCCCAAAGGCAGTTTGGCAGAGGGGGAAGATAAGTCGGTCCATATCAACCAACTGAAGTGTTGCCATCCAAGGCACACTCTGCAGCAACTAGAGGATTCACCTGGAACCACAGAGGGGGACAGTCCAGCTCCCTAGAATTCCAACTATAAAACTATTCCCTCTGTATACTCAATATATTGAAATAGAAAAGATTGTCCTGATATGTCAAAATGAATGTATCTGCCCCACTACATGAATAGTGGTGGGTAAATGTCTACAAATATGTTCTGCTTTGTCATCCTAGGACTAAAACCATGGATTCTAAGTGTCAAGGAGGACCACTCGGGGACCAGGAGGAGAGATCCAAGGGGCCCGGGGTATCACTCCATACTCTCATCCGGAACCGGCGAGGAGAACTTGCCAATCTACCACTGATGAGAGAAGCGGTCACCTTTTGCCATTTGGACCAGAAAGAAAAGAAACTGCACATCCCAATCTCGTGACTTCCCCTTGACGGAAGGTCAAAAGTAAAATTGCGAGGGGGGCTTGTGGGATGTTTTATCCCACTAGGCTCTGCCCTGCGACATCCCTGT
This sequence comes from Ambystoma mexicanum, assembly GCF_040938575.1. NCBI lineage: Eukaryota > Metazoa > Chordata > Amphibia > Caudata > Ambystomatidae > Ambystoma > Ambystoma mexicanum. Next base: position 370,608,092 of record NC_090922.1, read on the forward strand.
GTGCTGGTGGCACCAGAATCAGCAAAATGGCCACAAAAAGCCCTATGCATACTAAACCTATACAATTGCGCTTTGAAACCAGAAAAGATAGCCGGCAATCTACTTTGCCTGCGTCAGTAGTGGAAGGAGACCACGCTGCTGAAACCTGTCACTGGGCTGCCTATCAAGGAACATTGAAACTGCATGAAAGGGCAGTGCTTTATTGCAAGGAAACACAGAAATTGCTCTGAAATCCATTTTTCTTGGTTCCTGAAAATACAAAATAATGGTTCAAACATCAGAAAACATCTTACGTCCGTGCTGGGTGTTACCCGTCACTTTATTTAAGGAATCAACAGGAGCACACAATGCCAGGAAAAGCAGAATTTATCATCAGAATATCTACATTAAAAAGTGTCCTTCCCTGTGAAAATCTGTTAAGATATGGGCGGAGTACCGCCAGCCGCCTGTATGACAGCTGTCAGGAATTGCATTAGAAACTTAAACTTGTGCAGTTAAAATCAAATGGTTGGAATTAAGTGACTTGCTATCAAAAGTAATATGGGTTGCAACTATTTAATCTTTATGTTTTAGAGACTGGAAGTAGAGTTCTGTTTGCCTGTTTTAAAAGTGTAAATGTAATTTCAACAAAGAAAAATGTAACAATTGACTTTAAAGTAAACCAGATTCAGCAAAACTACAAACAAGCTTCCCCACTGGGAAAGACACCTCCCTTCTGCCTCCCACCGAAAGGCCAGGAAATCACATTCAGGTGTTGATGAAGAGGGGAGGTGATTTGGGCTGATGCTCCTGGGAGAGACAAAGGACTGCCTTGGCTGAAAGGGTATGCAGATTAAGGTGTCAACAGTAGCTCCAGCCAGAGGAAGAAGGTGGGGATTGCTCTTGAGCCACCAGAAACTTTGGGGGCGGAATAGACAGTTTTGTTGATTCAAAGCACAGAAAAGTATATTTTTAAAAGGACTGACAAAGGGCTATGCGAATTTGTAAAAATTGTAAAATTACAGTATTGTTAATGTGAATTCTTGGTGTACGTTTTAAAAGGACTCAGAACTCTGTGCGATGTTCTAAGAAGGCGTAGTGAAAATTTGGGTTTTGTAGCAATTGTATTGATGTCATAAGCATGAAACTTTATGTTATACCCAGATATCATGCGCACATATATATGAAATTGTGGACAAATCAGACAATTGGGTGCCGGACAAAAGTGTGAAAAGTTACCAAATCCAGATCCAAGCTCGCACAGCCACGGTGCTTGGATGAATACTTGCTCCACAAAATATGTGCTATAGATATGCTATTGATATCAAGTTTGTAGAATTGTAAATATGTATTATATGAAAAGTAGATTTCATGGGCAAAAGCAAAGGGGTGTTTTTTCCGTGGATCATAAAACACATCGTCATGATGACACTCTGTTTTCTTCTCAAATCAAGGGAGAGGAAAGACCCTAACCAATGGACTACCTAGGGGGTGTGCCAAGGATAATTCAGCATACCCACCCCTTTAAGAAACACATAAATAGAGACAGTTTAGGACCTAGAAACACACACATTCAACCACCAACGATTGCTGGAGGAGCACTTTGCAAAAGAAATCCATATTCCGGACTCCAGAAAATTTGAAAGCAGAAAGGCCCATTTCCAAAGATGAACCATTCTCAGCTTGGCCTTTAAAAATCCAGAAACCAGATTTTACCCCAGACCTCTTAGGGGAACCAAAGAACAGCCTGGCTGTGCTGTCGCTGCTTTCCTGCTAAGAATTATTGCCAGAATCCAAAGATCCAACCCAGTAGAGCTGTGCTGTGACCAGATAGCTGTGAACCAGAACCAGAGCCTGTAAGATCCAGTCCAGTCCCACTGTGCGGTGTCCAGAGTGCCTTGCTGATTGCAGACCAGAGCACTTTAAGTCCAGTCTGGTGTGCCTAGCAGTCTGTCCCAGAAAGTATCCCTGACCAGATCCCTGAATGGTCCATTCAAAACCATATAGTGAGTATCTTTAGTATAGGACTGTCACCAGTCTAGGTACTACCTATAGTCATCCCTATCAAAATCAAAATCTATCTTATATCCAGAACTGTATTGTTAGAAATTATTTTTGTCTTTATTACGCTGGTATATATTTTCTGAAGAAAGGCGAGCGTCTCGGCAGGCGAAACCAACCAGAGATATCCTGGGCTGGTGGCTGTGCTGTCGTGTAGTTTGCATCTTCATAGTGTACCCCTAGTGTAAGGAAACCTTGTTTGTAATTTTAAAAGTGCATTCTTGTTTTGCAATTTTGCCTCTTTCTGAAAAAAAACAACCGCTACAAAAACCTTCATAACTTCTTCATCTTTAACACTAGAAACAAAATATAAGTGTCTCCTTGAAGCTAACATCCGAAGCTTTTCCAAATCGCTCTTACAGCGTGCAGAAAAGTTTGCTGCAAATGTTTTGTTTGGCTCAAATCTATAACCTGTGATATAGCTGTTCATTGCACCCGACCTCATAATTAAGTTTTCAACTTTCTAGTTACTCAATAATCATTGCTAGTGTTTGCCTGATACCAAACAAAACGGCTCCCACTAGTATTGAAACAATTTCAGTGAATTAAATCCATTGTCTGTGTTTTTCCCATTCATGCAAAACCAACTTTAAACCATTGTTGACAAGTTTGCCAATCAATTCTGTTCTTCTCTGTGTTTTCTGGGGGGGACATTGAGATTGATACTATTTTGTTGAATTCTGTATTCCTGAAACCTATTTTCTCTTCTTCCATCTCTTTATATTGCATATTGGGAGGATTGACTAGTGTGCAGGGGGAAAGAGTTATCACATTGCATTTTGATTGAACCCACATATAAGTATTATTTCTATGCTGCATTATTCTTCCTATTATTACTCCTGGTGATTAAAGAGATTGTTAGTGTGACATCAGCACATTGGTGATCATTGTATAACCATTAAACTAGTGTGCTATATATTGTGAAATCCATAAAATAAATATTTTTAACTTTGCAAACCAGCCTGCTTCCTGGTTCAGTGTGACTGGGGGGGATTCAAAGAGAGGGGCGAGATATACGTGGTACATCATTCAGAAATAAAAGAATTTATAGACATAAATAAATAATTAAGGGTTTCAATTGTGCATCCCACGCTAGGCATTGACTTGGGCGAAGTGCCGGGTTGAAATCACTTACAATCCTCCCCCCTCATTTATATTGTTACATATAAATGTAACCGCCCAATATAAAACCAGGCCAAACATTAGTGTAAAAAATATTACAGCCCATGCAAACAGGCCACATTCATAAGAATATCTACGCAAGTCAAAACTTACATTCCCATTCCTGTCTGCCCTAACGCTAGTCGTGGCAGGGGCCTCATCAATTGCCATGGTTTCTCCTATATAGTAAAACATAAAGGTGTGTTAAGCATCCCGAAAGGTATCAACATATATTTACTTCAACATTTTTACTTGCTTGTTTTAAAGAAAAAGGTGGTGGGGTAGTTAAGAAGACGGGTTGGGGAGAGAGAGAGAGAGAGAGAGAGAGAGAGTGAGAGTGAGAGTGAGAGTGAGAGTGAGAGTGAGAGTGAGAGAGTGAGAGAGTGAGAGAGTGAGAGAGAGAGAGAGAGAGAGAGAGAGAGATTTGTGCAATTTATTGTCAACATTCTGTACAATCCAGTAGTAATTCATTTAATACTTCTTCTTATTATTATTATTTTTTTATCACTGGCTACTGGTAGAAGTGATACATTTTTATTTTTAATTATTACGTCTGTATTTCCTCCTCATCCACTCTCCCTTCCTGTCCCTGTATGACATTGTCATAAGCTTTCCGAATGTCTGTTAATTGTATCCAATATCTCAGCCCTTTCACCTTAACAGCCGTCGGTGTGCAATACACCACCTCGTATGGGCCATGAAATCTTGGAGCATTCCACCTACCTACGAAACGCCTCACATACACCATTTCCCCTGTCAGTAGTTGGCCTGTTGGACTATTTGTACTAGGTGCTGTTGTCTCACTTTCGTCTTCATTTGTGAACGGGGGCGCGAGCTGTCTTGCTATCATACGGGCTGCTTTTGTGAGCTTTGTCAGGTAGTCATTAAATTCTTCACCTAATACTGTAGCACTTCGATGGGCATCTGAATGCCTGCAGAGTGGAGAATTTGCCGTGTGCATGTACCTTCCTGTTACAATTTCATGGGGTGACAGATGATGATCCTTGCTGGGCTGATTCCTCAGCTCAAATAAGGCCAAAGGCAAACGGTACACCCAATTTTCTTTTTAGTGTAAAAATAGTTTCGACAATCTCGCCTTAAGGAGGCTGTTGATCTTCTCAACCACGCCATTACTTTGTGGGTGATAAATAGAGCATAGTTTATGTTTTATACCTAGTAGGGCTGTTACCTCCTTGAAGAGATCATTTACAAAGTGTGTGCCGTTATTGGAGCGAATCGTGTCACAAATCCCCCAGTGCGGGAATACTTCCGACACCAAGAACTTTGCAGCACATTTGGCATCCGGGTGGGCACACGGTCCTGCCTCAACCCATCTAGAAAATGGGCACACTACTACGATCATGTAGCGTGACCCATTGCACCTTTCTCCCATGTGTGCATAATCAATATGCAGTTCTCTGAAGGGGCCCGATGGTTTAGGTAATGTTCCCTGCAGTGTCCTCAATGTCATTCCGGAATTGTATATTTGGCAGGTTGTACATTCCGTTGTAAGTCTGGAAAGTTATTCCTGCATCCCTGGTATAAACCAATTCTCTTGTATCTCTGTGGCAATGTGCTATTTTGTATTGTGAGCTTCAAAGTGAAGTTGTTGGAACGCTATTTCTAGTAGCTTGCAGGACATAACCACCTTACCTGTGTTTTTCTGGCGCCATAGGAGGTCTGTGGGCGACTGGCTGCACCATCTTTTCTCCCACAACTCTTATTCCTCGTTTGTTGCCCCATCTTGGAGTTCTAATATTTGTGATACGGGCATTGTACTATACCCGTCTGGGAGATCTTCCGACACGTTTTTCTGTATCAAGTACTCACCTGTCCTTTCTTTCATTAAGCAAGATGCCTCCTTGGTGGCGGCATCTGCTGCCGCGTTCCCCAAAGAGATGAATTCAGTGTTGTTTGTATGGGCCTGGCATTTCACTATAGCTACAATTGTGGGGTCTTTTAAGGCTTCTATCAACTCCTTGAGTAGTTTGGCGTGTTGCACGGGTGACCCATCTGCCCTGTGAAATCCCCTTCTCCCCCATCTGGTCAATCCCCTGTGTACTGTAGTAGTCATGTAGGCTGAGTCTGTGTAAATTGTGACAGCACATCCCTTGGCGGCATGTAAGGCTTCAATGAGTGCTACCAGTTCAGCAGCTTGTGCTGAGTAATGGGCTTGTAATCGCTGCTGTACTAGGACTTCATATTCATCATCCTCTAGTTTTACAACAGCTATTCCCAGATGTTTTTCTCCTGTCTCTGAGTTTATTGATGCTGACCCATCTATGAAGTATATTTCGCCTTCAGTCAGTGTGTTTTCACTTACTGTGGGTGTGTCCCCCTCCTCTCCTCTGTATGTTGCACAATCATGTGCTTGCATGTCTTCCACTGTGCATGCTTCTGTGATGAATGTTGCAGGATTGACTGTTTTGCATCTCACTAAGTGAATGTTAGCGCTGGACAGAATAATTTCATATTCTGTGGCTCTCTGAGTGGTTAATGTGCTTTATGATCTTTCCAATATGGCGAATAGAGAGTGTTCCACGAACAGTGTCACAGAACATCCCATCACGATTGTTGCATTTTTTTCAATTGCGAACGCTGCAGCTGCGAGAGGTTGTTCGCAGGCGAAGTGTCCTTGCTTTACTGCGCCTAGTGTTCCACTGTAATAAGCCAATGGTTTGTGCCCCAAGGATGTCTTTTGTGTCAGTACTGCTGTCATGAGGGTTCCGCTGCAATGTGAGAACAAATAAAACTTGCGCTCATAATCTGGGTTTGCGAGTACTGGTGCCATTGAAATTAGTTCTTTAAGTTTTTTGAAGGCCTCATCAATCTCTGTTGTCCATTGTATTTCTGTTTTTTTTTCTTTTTGAGCTTCCTTGAGTCCCTGCAATAATGGCTTTGTTTGTTTGTTTAGTATTTATTATGCGCACCGGACCCTATGGTACAAGGGCGCAGAAGGTAAGAGGATGTACAGCTTAGAACTGGGTTGCAGTTTACAGGTCGTAGGTTACAGTTTAGCGCAAGGTTACAGGTTACAGGTCGTAAGTTACAAGCGTGTTATGCATGTGAAAGGTAACAATTATGTCATGCATGTGGGTCGAGGCAGGCGGTAATAGGTTCATGCACTCATTTAACATTTGTTGTCGTCAATCAGTTAAATCACATTTTGCCTGAATTTGGTAAAAGATTGTTCTAGTCTGACAGTGATAGGTAGTTCATTCCACAATTGCGCAGCTTTGACTGGGAAACTGGCTCCGCCTATAGTGGCGAGTTTAAATCGGGGTACTTGAAGGTGATTGGTGTTGGCGAGTCTAGTTTGTCGTATGGAGTGTGTTCTAGTGAATCTGTCCTTTAAGTATTGTGGGGCTTTATTAGAAAGTGATATGTGTCTGAGGGATGCAGTTTTGAGTCTGATTTTCTCGTGGGTGGAGAGCCATTTATGATTCCTTCTTGTTTCTGAGATATGTTCTCTCTTGGGAATGTTCAGTGCTGCTCTGAGAGCATTATTTTGCTGTATCTGAATTTTGTTGATGGTGGATTTAGTGGCTCTGATGTACAATGCGTTACAGTAGTCAAGTTTGGAGATAATTAGAGCTCTGGCTAATGTTATGCAACTGTGCTGAGATAAGAATTTTTTTCCTGCTCTGATTAGTTTACATGTGTAAACTGTTGAGGAGGCTAAGGTGTTTACCTGTTTGGAGAATGATAAGGTGGAGTCGAGGTAGATACCTAGTGTTTTTACTTCTTTGGCTACTTGTATACAGTTGTCATCGATGATGAAGGAGGAGTAGTTTGTACTTAATTTATTGATAAGGGAGGTGGTACCTAGGATGAGGAGCTCAGTTTTATCATCGTTCAGGCATAAGCCATGAGTTGCCATCCATGCCTGAACAATGCTGTTGATTCTGTTCACCAGTGCGAAGTCCCTTTCGTAGTCCTCTGAGAGTGGGAGGAGGATCTGGGTATCATCAGCATAATTAGTATACGTGATACCCAGATGATCCAAATCATCAAACAGGGGCTTAGTGAAAATGTTATATAACGTTGGTGAGATGCATGATCCCTATGGCACGCCGCAGGTGATGGGGATAGGGTCTTTGGCTGCTGTCGGAGAAAGTCCCTCATAGTACGGTCACTAAGGAATGATTGGATCCACACTATAGCCTCAGTGGAGAAATGTGCTGCTGTATCTAAGTGGTTACACAAGACTCTATGATCCACTAAGTCAAATGCAGCAGATAAATCTAATAGGAGGAGTAGTGCTAGTTTTCCAGAGTCTCGTAATTTGTCTATTTGGGCTTTTCGGTCAATCAATGCAGTTTATGTGCCGTGCAGTGGGCGGAAACCAGATTGACGGGAGCCTAGTAGTTGGTTTTGTTCCAGGAAGTTCTGTATTTGGATATATGCCACCTTATCCAGAATCTTCAAGAGTAACGGCATGGTTGTAATCGGTCTATAATTAGTGGGTATAGCCGGGTCTAAAGTTTGCTTTTTAAGGAGAGGGAGCACCCATAATTCTTTTAGGTTACTCGGGATGGTCCCAGTGGTGAAGGAGACATTAATCAGCTTTGTAATGAAAGGTGCTAAATCTCGCGCAGCATCTTTGATGACTTGTGCTGGGCAAAGATCTCCTTTGCAATTGGACGTGTTTAGGTCAAGTATAACTTTCACCACTTCTATTATGGAGACTTTGGAGAAGTGGAATTGGGTGGAAGTTTTAGAATTGGAGGGTGTTTTACTAGTGGGCAATGTAGTGGTGGCTAGTGTCTCTCTTTTTAGTTCTATTCTATTCAAGGTTTAGGACTTTGTTAGATAATGCATGCCGGATTTCGGAACACCATTTTTTATCCTTGAGGCAGTTATCTTGAGGCGTTATGGGATTTTCCAGTTTCCTAAGTATGGAGAACAGTTCTTTCGTGTGTGCTGCATACTCTAATATCCAAGCTCAGCAGTAGTTACATATGCCGAAGAATTTCGCATTTCCTTCACTGTTTTTGGTCTGCTCACTGCCTTGATGGCAGCCACCCTGTCTGGTATGATTTGTTTATCATCTTTTGAAATCAGTTGTCCCAGATACAACACTTGTTGTTGGCAGTATTGTCATTTTCCTTTATCTACTTTGTAACCTTTGTGGGCCAACAATGTCAAAAGTGTAATTGAATCTTTCCTGCACTCATCCTCATTTTTCCCACAAATCAGTAAATCATCCATGTACTGGATAATTGTGCTGTCTGTGACCACACTTCCTAGATCTTCGTGTAAAATCTTGTTGAATATACTTGGGATTTTACAGTACCCCTGGGGCAGTCTACAATGTTCGTACCTCTTTCCTCCCAATGTAAATGCTGTTAAGTATTGTGATTCCTCAGCTAGTTTTACTGAGAAGAATGCATTCGTCAAGTCGACCACAGTGAAACAAGATGGATTGGGGACCAATGGAAATTCTTTTTGTATGACATCATTGAGTGGGCGTAAATCTTGAATCATCCTCCAAGCCCCACCTTTTGCTTTCTTAATGGGGTAAATACATGTGTTGCATGGTGAATCTGATGGAACAATTATTCCCTGCGCTAATAGGGCAGTGATTGTTTCTTTGATCCCTTCCTCTGCTTCCCGGGACAGGGTGTATTGCTTTACTCTGGGCAGTAAGGCTCCTGTTTGAGTTTCATCTTAACAGGTGTTACCTCATGCATCATGTGGGCCGGTGGTCCAAAAGTCACCCGGTACTGACTGCACATCACTGTCAAAAAAAGAAGGTGGTGCTCCTACCACTGCCATCAGCTGCACTGGCACCTGTCTTGTCTGTATCATGATGTCACAGGGGATTGCTATTTCCATTATTATTTCCCCGTCACTGTCTGAATCAGTGAAGAGGTCTTCGTCTGATAAATCTCGCAGCGCAATGTCAGCATTGATGCACAGCACTGTGCGCCACTGGCAGCCATGTTTGTCCATTCCAATGACCGCTATTCTCTGTGCTGAGACCTGCACTGCATGCAAATCTAATGACATCACTGTCCCAGCACTATCTCTGGGCGTGCTATGGGATGGAAAACAAATTCTGCAGGCACCCTCCATTCCTGGCGCTTCAATTCTGGGACCAATTTTGCCGGTGTTTCCAACTCCTGAATAAACATGTCTGAGTCCACCGGTATGCCGCGTACTTCTGGTGCTGTTTCTCATGTGTGTACTAATAACATCACTCGTAATGGGCAGATCCCGGGGGTCAAGCAAACTATCCCCCTTTTTGTAAAAGAAATAGTCATGTTGAGCTTGCTGAGGAGGTCCCTCCCCAGCAAGTTGTTTGGGGATTGTTCATAATACAATAGGAGAGCTTGTACTGTTTTAGCCCCCACAGTTACATCCAAATCTTCTGTATAAGGAACTTCGACTACCGCCCCAGAGAACCCCTGCGTCTCCAATTTACGATTAGATAGCAAAAACATGCCTTCACGTAGGCATGATTTTTCAGCTCCCGAATCTACCATAAAAATGAATTGTTTGTTCCCTATCTCCGCCCCTATCAATGGTTCCTCTGATGCATCTAAGGTCGTCGATAGTACTGGACACGCAAGTGCTCTCTCTGGGCTGTCCTATGCTGGGTGTCTCGTGGTGCCCCCTTCGCTGAAACATTTCCTGATACCATGGCCACCTCTCCAAACGGTACAGGTGCACCATTTGCGGTTGTGGTGAATGGGTTGCCCTGAGTGTATGGTATGTGCCCGCGGCATTGTGGGTGTTGCTGGACATTGTGTGTGTGCTCCCTACGTTCTTCTGGGTACCTCTGATCTTGTTGTTCTTGTCCCCCTCCACCGCCCATCGGTAGGCCATATGGGCTTTCCGGGTGGGGGTGGCCGTACTGCTGGTCTTTTTTGTAATTGTTCATTGGCCTGCTTCTACATTCTCGTGTGAAATGCCCCCACCTCCCACAATTCCAACAATTTCCTTGTCCTCCCCTGGGTCCTGGTGGTCCCCCATACCCGCCATTCCCTCCGTATCCCGGGCCATGTCCTCTGTTCCCTCTGTACCCACCTCTTCCTCCCCGGGCGCTCTGCACTTGCCACTGCTGTCCTCCATACTGTTCTTGACCATTCCACTGCGAATGCCATTGCCTGCCCAATTTGCTGCCATTCTCCCTTGTATTGCTACTGACCCCTCCTCTTCCTCCACGTCTCTATCTACACTGCTGTGACCTTTACCAGTTTCGTTTGTATTAATTTTGCCTCGTCTGCCAACCTTCTCTGTGCTATCTCCTTCTTCCTTTCCTTGATCCTCTTGCAGTGGTGTACTATTATACTTTGTATTTCAGGCCAGCCTTTTGCTTCGATCCTGGCTATTGTATCAAGCGCTTTCTGAACTTCTTTTGGGAGCCCTCTCTTTAGTATAATGTAGAACAAAGATGTTGATTGATCCCAGGCCGTACCCGTCTCCACTCTCCACATCTCCTGCATCCGTAAAATGAAATCCATAGCATCTTCGCCGTCATTAATTGTACACTGCATGACTGATTGCAGATCTGGTTTGTCTGGAAAGGTGTCCCTCATTGCGTCCCAGATCCTGGCGCGTACTGCATTAAAAGAGGCACTGTCATGGCGCTCACAATCTAACGTTATCCCTGGGAATCCGGCCTTTGCCCAGACCCTGTCAGCTTGGTCACCAACTGCAGACACTAACAAACTTTTAACATCACCAACAGCTAATGGGACCCCTGCTGTGTGCTTCTCAAATGCATATATCCATTTACCTGCTCCCCCTGACAGCGGGGCAATGATTTCAATAAGTTGGCCTTATCCATCTGAGCCCAGGGAATGTAGTTTGGCCTCCCACATCCTCTATGTATGAGGGGTATCTGTAACCTACTTTTTGTTCGTTTCCCAATACTCACCTTTGCTCCTTTCTTTCCCAAAGGTGCCAATTCTTCCCACTCTATTCCTCAACCTCCCAATCCATTCTTCTGCCATGGCCTTCCCCAACAGTGTTTCATCTAGCCTCACTGGCATCCCTCCTGTGGCCAGTCCCAATCTTCTTCCTTCCAACTCATCTTCCTCTATGTCACCCACAACTCCTCCATCCCTCCTGTGGCCATTCCCTCTTCCCTGGGTTCTCTCCGGGTGTATGTTGTTCTAACTCCATTATTCTGGTTGGCTCTTCTTGTATTCGGAATAGTATCTCCCCCTTCTTCCACCCTTCCTCTATGGACCTGTAAGGCATCTGTACCCTCTGTTTGCTCTGTCCTAGATGTGGTTGATTCACTTTGCTCACATATATCTCGTAGCCTAAACAGTTCACTTTGGGCCATTGAGAATCGGGAATCTAAGTCTCCTTTTATTTTTGCAATATCTACTGTGGGAGTACTCACCTGTCCACTCATTCTAGGGCACTCATATGGCGGGGGTGCAGTTGATTTTGTGGCAACTGCAGGAGTAGGTGCAGACACATACACAGGATCACTATATGCCTTGGCCGGGACTGGCTTATTTAGCAGGGGATACAACCGTGTTGCCTCTTTTGCCCCAGCCTTCCCTTTGCCCTCCCTTTCACTTTCTTCTATTGCCAGGGGAGAGGTAGCTTGTTCTTTCTTTTAATTCGGGGCACTTCTTCGAACAGCCTCCATAAATCTAATATCTCTCTTCTGTTGTGGAATTGTTTTCCTTTGTACTTTATGAACAAGAATGTGGCCACCATGTCCAGCACGCTTTTATCAAATGATCGTCCTGGGGCCATACCCGGGGTAGCCCTTCCTCCTTTCGTTCCGTGACGCATTGGTCATGGTAATTGGTTATGCGTTCTGCGTAGCCTGGTATATTTTTACAAATATGGGCATGGGGTGTTTCAGCCCCCATGTTGTTCCCCTGTCTTCCACCCACTGGTGTCACCTTACGTTAGTCGGGGTACCTTGTGTGTACACTTATAATGATAGCTCAAAAATACTCATATATCTTTGTCACACCCTGGGTACTTAATTTGAAAAGGTCACACTTACCATGACCACTTTTCACCAAATCCTGATACAATCAATGTATTACTTCATCACCAAATTTGTAGTAAAAAGGGAGCATAACATATTCAATAAATGACGTCACTATGACAAACGTTTTACTTACAACACTCAACATACACCTCCCTTTCCTTCCTTTACCGTTTTTTATTCTACAGATCCCTGTCCCGCTGACCTGTTACACCCTCTTCCCCTTGAAATGTCGGACCTTTTCCCCTTATAGGTTTTAGAAAAAATGAGAGAAAAAAAGTGTTTTCTAAACTTTATACCGAGTCTTACTCCTCTGAGACTCTTACTTATATTGTCCCTTGTTTCACTTATTCCCAGTACTAGTCAAGATAGCACTATGTGATGCCGCCTTCTACCCCTTGTGGAGCTATGTTCCCGTCTTCCTTTTTCACCTCATAATCTTATTAACTTATCCTAATGGCCATGTGCAACAGAAAGAGAAAAGTATAGAATCAACAGTTAATTTATCACTAATAGAACCCCCTTTAGCTTAGCTCAACCTCGTACACTTCTATCAATATCCGACTCTTTTTAATGTCACTTACACTTAATACTCACGTGCACGTCTTGATCCGAGACTCTCCGGACTCGCTCCGTCCAGGCAGCGCTGCCTCACACTCAATGGGCGCCCCTGGCTCCGGCGAGCGGTACTAAGAGTTTTTTGAAGTGGGACCCGTACCCTCTCGCCCTACTGCGTGTGCATGTCTAAGCGTAGCAGTTGCCGTAGGTGGGCAGCTCTCTTGGGGGGGCGCACCGGTCGTCTCCGCTGTGGCCGGGGATGTCTCGTGTCAAAAGGGGACAAAAAGATGAATCACATCTAAGGGGTCACCACTTGAATGTGAGCTTCCCCCCCAATGGCATATAATACTCCCCAATGAGAGTCAATGATGGACACACCCCTGGAGGGAATGAGACCAAGACCAAGTGCGGTTGAAAGTAAAAGTCTTTTATCTAAATCGATATAGGGCATGCAAAGGACTCTGCAAACTCCAAGAGCGCTCTGTCTGACAATACCAAAGACAGTCATATTTATTACAAAGACACGTCATACGCGAGATAAGCTATAGGGGGCACATAGTGGTGGGGATTGGATGGTGATGACTAGCTACTATGTACACTGTAGGTGCGGTGCTCCATGATTGGCGGAGATCCATGTGGTAGCATCACAGAGTGCTTGGGTCAGCTGTGCTCATCAGGGTGGAGAGTCAGGGCACGAGCGGTCCATGTGGATACATTTCTACAATACTAACAATTTGCCCTTGTGGCCACTCGTACGCATTCATCACAAACTACAATGTCAGGTTACCATATAAATCCTACAACACGTCAATCTAATGCCAGGGTGGGGGGAAGATAGGAAAACAGTATATATTACAAGGCTTTCTTAATACATCACCATAAAAGTTGCCTTAGTAAAGTACCCATTCTCATGAGTCCAGGTGTCTTATCAGGGGGCACGGGTTAGGCTGCCTTTATTATTCTATTCTGTTAGATGTAGTGAGTGATAGTTTTACGGTATGTTAGCACAGGGGTGGATAACTGTCTCCATGGTCCGTTAGGCCTAAGGTGAACTGAAATACTATTGGGTCAGTGGGGGCACATAGCTGGCACCTCAAAGGCGGTGGGATTCGGGGCTGGGTGGCTCATACTTCTTCTGGGCTTGGTCATGGCGGTACACAGTGATTTTATGATGGCATCTGGTGTCAGGGGCATGGGGGGAGGTAAATACTTGGTGCGGGCCCAAGAGGAATGCAGGGAGGTTCAGCTGTAACGCTTCCAACCACAGAAAACTAGGGGCCTTCAAGCCCTGCTGAGCCTTGTGGTCCGTGGGGGAGTTGGGTGTGCAGCTCTCCTGGAAGGAGGGGGAGGTGGCCTTGTAACTTTTTGCGGGTCGCTGTTTACTGAACAGCATGAACATTATTATAGAGACGGGTTGCATAGACTTGGGGGCATTGTGTAAATTGCATATCCATGTAACCCGCGTGTGCTCATGTTTTCAGGATCAAGAGAGAGAGAGAATTATCATTTAAAACCCACAACGTTTTTCATTCTGTTGCTTGGAGCCCATGAGGAAAATGAACATAAAACATGAGGTAGAACAAGGTTGGTGGGTGCATCCATCCCAGTGACAAATTACAGCATCACACTTCTGATCAAATGACAAGTTCAACTAACAGTCCAATCAACATCAGATGTGGTTCACTGCTTCAACAGGTTCACATATGTCGCTTACAATCATATCATACACAGGCTTTTTATACATTGCTTTCCTAACCGTTTTACGATAGCAGCACTCATGGGTCAGTAAAGGGTAGATTTGTGTGCATATACTTTTCTCATCTTTACACAGAGATATCTTGGGGTGAGCAAGAGTCATACCACTTTAACATGGCAATTGGCAATGCAGTTTTTAAACTTTTTTCGCAAATGGTTTGGCAGCATGAATAAGACTGGGAGGCACAGGGATTTGAAATGCAGGTTTAACATGTCACTCGGGGGGGACAGGGTTGGTGGGTCATGAACACTACATATCATGAACGTGTGGGTCTGTGGGGGGTCAAGGTATCTTTCCTAGGGACAACTTTGTACTTTTCCAGACCCCAACTAAAAGTCAGCTCACCGCCAGGGCAATGATGTACTGCGGAAGGTAAAGGATACAGTGTTTGTTCTGTTACTTGTTCGCATCTAGTTGCTTGTGGGAACGGGCCTTCAGCGGAGCTGCCATGGGGAGGTGGCTGGGGGGAAGTGCAGGCTCACTGTGCACGATCAAGTGGGGGTGAGCTGTAGCTTTTGCAGGCGGCCCGTTCTACAGAGGCCTGGGTTTAGTAGACTCAAAATGGAGTCTAAATGCATCACAAAAGGGAGTCTATGTTATGTTACAAGGTGAGCCGTGCAGCCTCATGTGTCGATCCGCAGCCATCCTGCATCCCGAGCCCAGGTGCATAGGTGGGTGCCGACAAGTCATAAGTCTTACATAGGAGAAGGATGTGGGGGAGTGGGGTCCTAAAGACGTGTCCTCCCATACACTACCACCAAACTTGTAAGCAAGCCCAAAGCTGATATTGTAGGTCAGCAGATATTTCATGGATCCATTCAAATATGAGCATAATGTAAGTCTGACGGGGAGACTCTTGCTATCTATGGTTTATCCTGGCTAATGCAATATCAGAAAGAAGGAACAACTAGAAATACTTACAGTGACCCAGACTGATAAAGCAGGGTGGATGGGTGATGAAAAGCTGGGGGTACAAAGAAACAAGAATTTAATGGGACCAATTGACTCAATGTATCATTTAGACAAAGGCTACAATGTGGACCTCTAATTACCTAATGTACCATTGTAATTGTGACAAAACCAACAAGTCTGCTGCCTTTTCGTGTATGTATATTTACATATATATGTATATGCAATGAAAAATGTTGTTAAAGGGACATTATGGTTACAAGTAAAAGTGAAAAACCCCAGAAATCTGCCAGTTATGGTAAGCTAAGCAACCACAACGTGTGACACTACCGTGCACTGCTAAGACTAACACCCAAGACATCAAAGAGCCCAAAAAGTGCTCTTTCTATGAGTTGAGCAACTTAACCATAACTACGGGGCTGCTACCGCCGGCCCTGTAATGCAAATGTGAGCATCCTTGAGTTCCAATACGTTAAAATAATTTTATATTACTATCTCTAGTGGAATAATAGATACAGGGTACATACATCCTAAAATTATATAAGTAAAATAGAAGTCGTGAGTCCAATTTACACCGAAGATGAGTCACCACTAACGTGGAGGTAACTTACACCTATTTACAAAAAGGACTTACGACTAAACAATAGAAAAGCAAAAGTCAAGAAAAAGAGTGTTTATATCAAAGCAGAACTTCCATCAAAGGCGGAAGTCATGGCAATACAAAACCATGTAAATAGCACCAAAAACGCAGAACAATTAATATCAATGCAAAACAACTACCAGAAAATACACAACGACACCCACAAACACCACCAAGCTAGAAGAGAGGAGACAGAACACAAAAAACCCAACAGACACCCTTTAAAACACCACAGAACACATCACACACACGCCACAACATATGTGCAAACAATACAACCATTTCAAAAACAAACAACTCCCCCATGCAAAACACGCACACAATTCTAGCAAACAAGACACACCTAAAAGCCACACACACAGCTGCACAACACCCCACGCAAATAAGAATAAACCAACCAGCACTGCGACGATGCACATCAGAATGCAAAGCATGACACCAGAAGTCCTGACATAAAGATACATCGCTGCACTCCACACCCACATTCCAGGACATGTTTCCCAGTGATTTGGCAATAGCACTCTCTGCAGCAGCAATGGCATGATTCTGCTGTTGCAGCACTGATGCACCCCAGCCGAGGAGCAGACAGATGGATCAGGTTTCCCGCACCAGGGTTACCCTCTTCCGCATGTCTGACGCAGAGGTCTATAAAGGTATTGCTTCCCTCTGCATGTCATCATGGACATGTTGCAGAAGTGGGGGGTAGTTTGCACCCCACCACTGCATGGTCACATGCCATCGGGGCACATGTGAAGCTTCTGGCCACTCTGCACCTCTTAGCCAATGGCTCCTTCCAGAGGACCAGTGGCTTCACTGTAGGAATCTCACAGTCCACGCAGGCACATGCCCTGCACCAGGTCAAGGCATGCAACACATTGTGCAGCTGATGCCATGTCCACATGTCCTTGACCAAGGACGACCAAAGCCTGGTGACTTGTGCATTTTACGTGGCACGCAAATTCCCCATGGTCATGGGTGCCATTGACTGCACCCATGTCGGACTATGCCTCCGCAATACCAATCGCACAAGTACCAGAACCTGCACCGCTGACACTCCATCAGCTCCCAAATGGTCTGCGACGCCGGTGGCCTTTTCATGGGTGTATGTGCCAATTCTCGATGCAGCGTCCATGAAAGTCACATATACCAGATCTCCAGCATGTGTGCACAGATAGAAGCCATACACTATTCGGACATGTGGCTAATTGGTAATTACTGCAACTCCCATCACCTTCCACAACACACACATTCACACACAGGCACAAGTGTCACACCAATGTGTATTCTCAAAGTCAAGAAGCACTCACCTAACACCCCCACATGAAGAAACACCCAATGTGCACTGACTGACACTATTATTATTATTATTATTATTATTATTATTATTATTATAGCATTTGTTGAGTGCAGACTTAGCTTCGAGAAGCAACGGAGCGCTTTACAGAGGTATACACAAATACAAATGCATAACAGACCACTTTTCACTGGTAACAACAGAACAGATATACAGCTGTGGGTAGGATACATAGGGGGACTGAGGAGGGGTACAGCTGTACCGGACGGCAGGGAGGAGAGGGGCAGCCGGCATCTAGCGAGTCAGGTGGTACAAGGGATGACGTGATTGCCTAGGTGTTGAGGATGAGAGACCCCTTGAAGAGGTGGGTCTTGAGCTCTTTTCTGAATTGTAGGAGCGAGTCTGCCATTCATGCCCTACTCCACGCAGGTGATGCCGGCTATCCATTGTGGCCCTACCACATGAAACCCTACAGGCGTCCCTCCACCACGCACCATTAAAGGTACAATAGAGCATACAGGGCTGCCAGAGGCATCATTGAGTGTTGCAAAGGCTCTCCTGAAGTTAGGATTCAGATGCCTAGACCACTAGGGGGGGGGTGGGTACTCGTGTACAAGCCACACGTTCTTTGCAACATCATGCATGCCTGCTGCATCCTGCAGAACATCGAATTACACAAAGGTTTAGATGCAGACCTGATAGCTGACCTTATCCAGAACCACAAGCCAGGCCATTGTTGAGGTGGTCAGGAAGGGTTCCCATCATTACGAGGGATTCATGATGAAGCACCATAATGATGATGGGAGATGACAGTGAACTGGGCGCAATGTGGCAAATCCATAAATGTATCGAGTGCAGTTAATTTGATCTGGGATATGTTACTTTTATTGTTACAGTAGTTAAGAATTAATACATATTACATCTTCATGCACATAGAAAGATACAGGGCCTCATTACGAGTATGGAGGCAGCCATGCCCTTACGAAGGGCATGGCTGCCTCCAAATCGGGTCCCAGTACCGGGTTCCTTCAATGAGGAATAACCGGGTCATTCTGACTTTGGAGGACCTGGTAATTCCTCCTTGAAGGAACCCATCTCCATTCCCATTTGAGCCCCCATAGGGGTCAATGGGAATGGGGACGGAGCTAATAACCGGCCCGTTAATAACGGCCCATTATTATCTCCCTGTTCCCCTCGCAGGACCCGCTAAGGACGCCTGGTTTTACCAGGCATCCTTACCAGGTCCCGCAAAGGGAACCTTGTAATAGGGCGTCCCGTACCGGCAGCCTTCATTACGGGAGCGCCTATGTTATAATGAGGACCACAGTATTAAAACTGTAAATGCAAAATAAACACAATCTACACAAAGGGATGCTTTGTAAAAAACCTGGTAGTTTGAACTCGTGCAAAATGCATGTTTACTTTAAACTGACTTTCTAAGGTTTTCAGACGACAGGAAAATATTAAATCAGTAATTTTAATGTCAGTGGTTAGCTTCTGCACATTAATTTTAAGTAGAAGGGACATTAATGATGGAAAGAATCATGAGTCATCTAGTAAGGTCAGCGTACAAGCATGACAGGGTTTTTGATTAAACAGTCCCGCAACGGAACAGATGTTATCTCGCTCACTGTATTGAAGTTGCTAGAAGGGATTGGTCATTTGTTTGGTGGTAAAAAAAATGAGGCCTGAGTCCAGGGTATCAGGTGGTTCATAGTTTTTACAGGTCATCAGGGGCTGTATGTTTGGGAGTGGTGGTTGCATGAATTAGTAGGTCTTCCGAAGCACCAGGACTCTGGGGTAGTTGAGATTGCAATCAGTATTTCAAAGAAGATCCCGTTTATTCAGGCGTTCCTCTATTTGGTAAAATATGTAAGCAGACCATGTAAAATCAAACATAAAGCGAAAGGCCTTAGGCCAGTTATTACTGTACTGACGTCAATGCCTACTGCGGACGAATTCTAAGAAGATGTGTGCTCTGAATATGATCTGAAGATGACTGTCAAGATCAGACTGGCCAATAAAAATTGAAGAATTGGAAAAAGATGGGATTTCTCTGAAGAGGGTATTATCCAATCATATTGATGTATTGTTAAGATTTGGGTTAGTTTGGTCCTGCAACACCATCTAACTGCTCTCCACAGCTTTGTACAATAAACCTGCTTTATGTACAACTATGTACTCACCTTTGTTTGGGTTAATATGATTAGAGGCCCAGCCACACATTTGGCAAGCCATGGGGGAGCCCAAGCACTCTGAGATTTTAGGGATCTTCTGTCCACGACTCTCAGCTGCAACATCTCACGATGGGGATCTTCTGTGCATGGTGATTAAGAGGTCTGTCTGCTACCCAGAGACGTGGTGCTGCTGCTTAGCGGTGTGAACCACTTGTTGAAGCACAACATCGGAGCACCTCGGGTTCACTCAAGGACACGTTTGAGAGTATGAAGCAAGGGGGAAATAGGGGCAAAGAAGGGGTTGTTTCTTTGATTTAAGGTTTTCTTTTGGTAAGCTTAGACTGGGAGTGGGGTTGTGAAATGAGTTGTGGTTTCAGGGTTTGGAAAAATAGATTTTTTATATAGTTGTTGAATTGTTCTGTGTTGGAAGTCCCCTGTATATATTTTTTACCTAGTTTGTTATTTTAGAAGTGTGAGGGGCTACCTTACCCCCAAATGCACAGTAAGAAGCGTGTCCTGATACTCATCCTGATACCCTTTAGTTTGCTTGTCTGGTTGGCTGGAGCCTTTACCTGAAGGTAAGGTAGTATTTTAGGGAAAGTCCAACTGTAGATACCTTTCTGAAGTAGGCCTTGACATCCTTTTGTATTTGCCATGTGGGCGTAGGCCCTCACCTCGATTTTCTTGCTTAGTCAAAGTAGTGAAGGGAAACTTCCTGTAGCCAAGAAAAGACCGTTTTGTAGTAGAGAAAATCTTACCAGTGATGATGAAAGTGAGATCAGTGGTTCTGTAGTGGAACGCATTGCGCCCCTCCTATGCTCGAGTGGTGGGAATATCTCCGAAATGTTGGCTGGCGTGTGTTCTTGATAAAATGCTGTCTTCTGTGTATGAGTGAGAAGTAGAATTGCATTAAATAGTGAAGTGAGGTAATTGCAGTATAGACGAGTATGGTGCAGGATTGTGAAGTGCGACTAGGAAATTGGGTAATGGTAAAAAGGGAGCCCTTTGGTGAAATATTGTTTTTGTGCCACAAGTTCTGCTCGGTATCAGATTTTTGTGAAACTATTTTTTGATAACGGGTTGGAGTATGGAGACTACATTGAATCATTTGTCCCATCTGTTGCCCTGCTATTCGGCGAACAATTTTAAATATTATAGAGCATGGTTGTGGGAGAATAAGGGGAAAATGATACATTCTTGGCCTATTGAGGGATCCTATACTATAGGGATATTGAATAACCTGCATACCTTTTTAACCACAAAACACAAAGGGTTGGAGTAAGAGCAGGGGTTAAACATCATGGAATTATGGAGGATGTAGGAAAAAAGCAGGAAGGGCCATAATGTTGAAATTGTAGGGAGTGCCGGAAAAGGAGGGTGCAGGAATTTATTCTGCACACCCCATATGGGTGCTATCCTATATCGCCCGCAGTGGGCTACACAGACCGTGAGATTGTACCCCCATTTTTCTCAGAAGCTACTCCAGTGGTTGCAAGAGAATATCTAAGATTGTAAATTATGTAACAATGAATGTTTTTTGGGGTTTTATTTTGTTTTTTTGGTACTTGACTCATCATGTCTGAAGATGACAATCAACATGTTATAATCTTATGAAGTCTGAGGAGAAAATGTTAAGAGGAAGAAGAAATGTTGACAACAATTTTTTTAATAATTATAATGGTATAATTAAATGAATGCACATTGTTTTGCAGTTGACAACGTATGCCATAGCCATACGAGGGTGGTGCGGAGAGAGAGATCCATAGGATATTGCAACATCTGCTCTCTCATCCCCATGCATCGGGTTTTTCTAGGGTGTTTATCCCGAGTGAGGTAAAGGTAGAAGATGCGCTATGTCTAGTTCACTTGGCCCTGTGCACGGTTCGAGGGCAGTTTAAAGGGCAGTCAATTATGGCATCAATCATACCAAGTGACGATGATTGTTCAATGGCTGTGCATGCAGAACACACAAATATTAGGTTTATTTAAAGAGTCGATCTTGGAAGGAGCTATCTATTTTTTCTAAAAATCGATGGGAGCAAGGGGTGAAGAGTTGCAGAGCTGGAGGAATGATGAGTATATTCTCAGAAAAAGGGGTTACACAAATAAACAAAGAGTTTTGGACAGTATGGGAAAATCATTTGCAGTATGGGACATGGCTCAAAGATTCAGAAAAACCTGCTGAGATACAGACACTTACCCATTTATCTCTGTTTTAACAGTGATGGCACGTTGGCACAAATAAGAACTGCAGTTGCACGCTTCACATCACAGATTCGGCTATAGGAAAGGCTGCTCGTCTAGACAACTTCTGCAACCTTTGGACAGAATGCATTGAGGCAGTTACCTCCATCCTGGCAAGGTGTGTGCAGTATCTCTACACTGCATGTGCCTATCCTCGTGATCCCTGAAGAGCACCTGATTTTGGCCAATCCAATGCCAGAGATTACATATGTGCCCCCTTTGTCGCCAGTGCCCCTTGCGTCCTCTTCACCACCCTATATAGACAAATCAGAAACTATGTTTGATGGTGGAAATCCCAGAAAATTACAATGTAGGAAAAGGTCCAACTAACTCTGCAGCATCATCACAGGCCTTAGCAGACATTCATGATCGATATTGGCTGTTTAGCCACCCCAAGACTGTCTTTGCCTCCCTCCTGACACCTGGCACCCAAGCAGTGGCCAGTGCCAAATGATTCCAGGTAACCAGGTATGAATTATTGTTGGCCTGCATAAACTGAAAGTGATCATGGAAACTGAGGCTGAGATCACCAGAGACTCATGAATTGATTCTTTATTCTCATGTGAGCCTCCTTGGTTGAGCCTTAATGTGGAAATTCTGATGCCTATTTTTGTCTTTTTACTTATTCTTTTTTGTTCCTGCCAACTGATCCTATGATGTTGTTCTACCCAGGTACCAACAGTTGCTGCCATGATGACCCTAACCCTGTTCAAGGCTATGGCCACCACTACTTCATCCCATGCAGGTACTCAAACTGAAGATGTTTTATTTCCTCATCCAAATTGGCATGCTTGTGTGGAGCAACGGGTAGTTTGCGGGAATGGTGGGGGGAAGAGTTGGGTTGGTGCAGCGTAGGAGTATACCCATATTGAGACCGGGGTAAGAGATGGTTGTAGAGATGTTCCTCAAGAAGATGATTACAATTATGATTTGTTAGTTAAAGTATTAACTAAAGGAGGAAATATTGGGGTGGTCAGGAAGGGTCACCATCATTACGCGGGATTCATGTTGCACGCACCATATTGGGGAGGGGAGGATGGCAGAATGTGTGTCAAATCTCTATATGTATCGAGTGCAGTTAATTATGGATGGGATATGTTACTTTTAATGTTAAAGTTGTTTGGAATTTATACATATTAGATCTTCATGAACATAGAAAGATACAATATTAAAACTGCAAAAGCAACATAAACACAATCTACACAACTGGATGCTTTATAAAAAACACGGTAGTTGGGACTCTCTTGCAAAATGCATGTTGACTTTAAACAGACTTTCTCAGGTTTTTAGATGGAAAAAGAAAAAGTAAATCAGTAAATTTAATCTCTGTGGTTAGCTGCTGCACATGAATTTTACTTAGTGTTGGGATGGAAATGATTCTATCCCACCATCCTAGGTGCTTTAGAGTGAGGCGTATCCCATAGGTAGCCATGCGATGTCCTAGCATGGACAGAACTGTGCGACGAAACTCACCACAGATATAAGGTAGCAGGCATAATAGATGCATAGATTTGGTGCGCATATAGAAAGAGACAGCACTTTGCAGTTGTGGTAGACACATCGGGCCTCATTACGAGGGTTCCTTCAATGAGGAATAACCGGGTCATTCCAACTTGAAGGAACCATTCCCCATTCCCATTTGATTCCCCATAGGGCTCAATGGGAATGGGGAGGGAGCTAATAACGTGCACGTAAATAACGGCCTGTTATTAGCTCCCTGTTGCCCTCACGGGACCTGAAAAGAACGTCTGGTTTTACCAGATGTCTGTTCCGAGTCCCACAAAGGGAACCTCGTAATAGGTGCTCCCGCAATGAAGGGTGCCGGTCCCGTACCGGCACCCTTCATTACGGGAGCGCCAGAGTCGTAATGAGGCCCATAGACCTGTATGGCTGCTCCGTACAACTTTAGCTCGATGGAGGAACCCGAATAGGCCCAGAACATTAAGACAAGACGAGCCCGCATGGCCAGCTCTCACGGAACCTTCACCTGGTCCTTTCATTGTTGCAAATATTTACTATTGCTGAGAGGAATGTGCCATGCAAGGCCATGAGACAACACCAGGCTCCTTGCAGCACCCATTCATCACAGCCAAACCATCCGCAAATCTTTAACACCCCTATCCCAACCTCTCAGAGTCATGGCCCACACCACTGACCCGGTCTAAAAACCCCTTCATTGCATAATAGTGAGTGACCCCAGCCATAAAACCCATGGCCATAAAATATCTGACCATGTACAACCATTTTATGTCTCCACATAAATACATCCTGTGTAGTGTGAGGTACAGGAGGGATACATTATAGATCAAAATGAGGGTAGAGACCTTGGTGCAAGGGCTGCAATATCAGCAAAGCACAGAATGTGTGGGTCAGCATGACTGTATTTCTTCCTTCCTCCCTTTCGCCTGGAACCAGTCCCCTAGCCTATACAAAGCCATCAAATAGCAGAGATCATCAAAAAGAATTGAAATTTAATTAAACTTGACCCTAAACTCAATCGGCTATTCCCTGCACCACTGATGATGGCCTACAGGAGAGGGAGGAATTTGAACGACCCTCTAGTTAAAGTGGAACAATCAAAACTGCCCGCCCAAAGAGTCCTGCAAAAGCAAAAACCCGAGACATATCCATGCTTGAATTGACAGCATTGTTCAACTATCATCAATGGGGACACTATTCGACACCCTAACACAGGCAAAAAGATCAAGCATACAGATTTCGCCACTTGTGATAGCAAAACATCATGTATGCACTCTGGTGTCCCTGCAGGAAATATTACATGGGGCAGACAAAAAGAAAAGCTAAAGAACGTTGGACGGAACACAAATCCAACATTAGAACCGCCAATGAAAAATCACCCATTTTCACACACTATCGAGATAACCAGCACAACAATGCACAATTGAGATGAGTTATCTTAGAAATAGTGCACCCGTTACCCAGAGGGGGAGACATGGGCAAGAGATTAGCTTAAAGAGAACTTCACTGGATTTACCATTTAGACGCAGTGACTCCCTTAGGGATGAATGAAGATTTTTACTTAGGTCCATACCTTTGAAAGGCCCAACATTGGAAATTAGAGAATTGCTACATCTCTATGACCTAAGTGTTTACGTCTTAAAGTCCCTGAGCCTAGCGCTAAGTAGGGACTAGATTGTGCACTCTTCTGAGGGAGTGATCTTTGAGCTTAGGATCACATTTCTCCTTGACAGGATATATTACTGCTTTTTGAACAATATAATTGACCTTGCTTGCTGCATCGTTGAAACTAGTATGACTTTAATTGTGTTGAGTCCTCCTTGTCCATTGTGGATTTAACTCGAGCAACTGTCCACTGGTTAAAAGCTTAGCATAACTAAGATTGTGCACTCTCTGCAGACAGTGTTATGTGAGCTTATGTTTCCATTAACATCTATAACAGACTACTGGAGAATGACCCACTTACATACCCTTTGTTGGCAAGATTGTTATCTACATGGTTTTGGGGAGCTTTTCCCCTAGCTCATTATGTTTTGTTCACTTTGTTTATTATTGATCTGTTTTTGACTTTACTGCACTCAAATTCAATTTAGGCCGGTACAGGGGTACAACCTAATTTCTGTCCACCTTGGTTTCGAGAGTCTCCAAACTTTGCACCCCTAGGTTATAAGTATAACACATTAACCTTTGAATTGAATCATTCCTTACGTCTGTTCATGGCATTAACTCTTGGACATGTTATTATGACTACTCCAGACTTCAGATTAGAGCGAGGGTACTCAGAGCATTAATTCCCTCTATTTTGTATGGTTTCGCATAGTACGCCTTGTTTTGGACCTTTGGAAATGTTTCTGGTCACCACGGGTTTTACTGGGCTAGCAGATAGCTAACACTGGATTGGGATCACTGAATATTCCTACCTGGTGTTCCACTCCACCCTACTGTTTTTATTAATTAGGGAGCTGTACAATTGGTTGGACGGCTCATGTAAGATACTTACCCAGTTTTCACTAATGGAGTTATTTTTCCTTCATTTTAGGATCACAGACCAACATGTTGGCACAGCCATCACAGGATGCACCTGCCAACGTATACAGCTTATATTTTGTCACATATAAATAAAAAAACTCACGGCTATCATAACACTGTGACATCATCACGTTCCCGCAAGACTCCGCATTTCATGGCGATCAATGCAGTGGCGTCCCCTTTCTGTGGACACTCCTACAGTACAGAGAGGCTTTCCTCAGAAAACATTTCATTGAGGTGAGTCTAAAGGGGTACAGGGTCTGAACCCCTTAAATTTGACTATTTAAACTTACATTGACACACGTTCCCTGTCATTCCAGATGAGCGTTTTTGATGTCAAATGGGAGAAGACGACTACTCATGACTACTTTTAGTACATATCAAGGCTGACCCTGGGGGTAAGCATTTTAAGGCTAATACTGATGATTGGCTATTGAGATTTTTGCAGCACAGTAATACATTTGACAGATAGCCTCTTAGCATTTTTACTCTATGCCCCATCTATAGAGAAGATGTATTTCCACTGATCCCAGTGCACTCTATCACGGCAGTGCCCGGAAAATTATTTTACAGTCCACCTCTGTGAGGTGGGTTATAATTGGTTTAGTACAGAGGCTTATACCCGTTAGACTGGGTTTAGAATTTAAGACCTGCTCTATATCTCCTTTTAGGGTTTCTGCACGAATAAGAAGACTAACTCTTGTAGGATTCCTATGCTCATAACTGATATGCTTCTATCCTCTGGATGATGGCTACTTTATGAGGTACTACATTTGTTTATTCAATTCAAAATAGTTGTGCAATATAAGTTGATGCTTCGGATACTACTTTATCAACTGGGACATTAGTGGTGATTATATTCATTAATGAAGTCTTATGTGATTTCTAACATTGACTTAGGATGTAAACGTTCGTTCAGATATATCATGGAATACTGATATATGCCATGTTTGTGTAATTAGACTTTAAAATACATGTCTAGAAAGAATTACTGATACAGTAGAATATGATTTACAATGCTGAGAATTACGCATTCTTTGAAGAAATCAATGTATTTAATTTATCATTTTCTAGATTTATTATTACTTGAAGACCCCTGATGAAGAGTATTTGTCTCGAAACGTGTTGGGTAACTTTTTTGCTGATGGACTAAAAGCTTTTAATGTAAGAAGTACTGTTTAATACCCCTTTGATTGGCATACATACACAAAATTGGTTTGATTTTTAATAATTGCATAAACTTCATACATGAGGTATAAAGACATGTGTAACTGTTTGGCTTTCTCATAAGCTTGTGATAGAGTGCAGGGGACAGGAGTTCCCTTACCTTAGGGGACGTTTTCTGTTGTTAAGGTGTTTTTGGTACATGTGCTAGGATCAATCATTCTCCCCTGCACCTTAAGTTCCACTAAATTATTATCTTGGACACTAAGATTAAATGTTTATTACATCACCATTACTTTGAATATGCACTGTGGGAACATTGCGTTTTGACCAGTTCCCGCGCCTCCCAGGTACATGCCACAATGATGTAGTAGTAGTCTTGTGTATCATAGCAGCCTCAAAACACTAACTCATGATGAACCTGATCTTCACTCCTCAGAGGGATGAGCCGAGCTGACCCGCGTGGGAAAAGACAGATGGAAGAAAGAAGAACCAATTTTAGCCTGGCATCCCCTATGGAGCAGGACCAAGTATACTCTCTTACCAGTCAACTGTGCAAGTTTAAACCCCATATGTGACATCCTTAGTGACGCTTTGGCCATTTATAATGTACTAACAATCAATTTGGAGTCACAACATTCTAGAGCAGCAGAGTTCTTTGCTGAAAACCTTTGTATTCTGTACAATTAAACCTTGATATCCCTGCAAGCACTCTCTTGGCCTTATACACTAGAGGGTTGTATTCTTCCTGGCGTGAGCGTAAACAGGGACTTGCCTTCATTTGCTGACCCTGCCAACGTGATCCCAGCACCCCCATACTTACAGTGACCATCCCCAAAACGCGTACTCCCCAGAGGCCCTGCAGGAGCTGTCTTTGCAGAATCATGCCTCCTCTTTGGAGCAGGGTGCAGCCCCAAGGAGAAATTCAGGCAGGTGTTGGAAAACTGTGAACGGAGGAGTGAGGGTGAACACGCACAGCAGATTATGGCCTGCAAAGGAATAACAAAGTAAGGGTGAATGTATGGAGCACTGTGAACAGTGAGAACACACGGCAGCTGAAATTAAGAATGTGTCATGCCCATTGAGTGCATTTATTTTTGGCTTTTTATTAACTATTAACTTATTGGGCCTCATTACCTGTCCGGTGGTAACCTGCTCGGTGACCACCGGACTCGTCTTACCATTCTGTCTTACCATTCCGCCTCTGAGATTCCCAGAATTACCGGGGCATTACGGAGGCGGAATTCGGTAAATCTCGTGATGGTGCTGGTGTTTCCACGTCTGCCTGCAGGCGGGTGGTGTTAAACCCGCCAGATCAGACCTGGTGGGAACGCCACCTCCCGCCTGCAGGACTCGAGATCGGGCGGTCCGGAATTAACAGTGGCAGCGGGTTTACCGCCACTGTTATTTCCGGACCACCCAACCTGTAAGAGGCCCATTAACTTTTTAAGGAGATTAAGGAAAACGGAGGTGCGGGATCCTCCCTGATCGAGGGGAGAAGGTGCCACACACATTGATTAAACAATAAGGGAAAGGAGGAAAATACATAGGAGCTCCATATAAGTAGAGAGATTGGGAATGGTAGTTGTTGTTTTAGCTTGTTATTTTAGTTTGTTTTGTTAGTATATTCTTCGGTGCAAGAAGGAGGCCCAGGTGGGGCATGTATGTGACATGTGTGAACTTGTGAGGAGAGCGTGGGGTGAAGACTATTTAGCTGGGAATGGAGTGGTGGGGGAGGTGAACCAAGGATTTTTCTTGGGTTTTTTTCATCATGACATTACATTGCATTTTTGACTAAACTGAACAACATATTCTTTGAACTGTAGGAGTGTTTAGCGTGTTTTGGGAGCACGCCATTCTAAGGTACTGTTCGACGACCACGTCCCATGCGCAAACAACTTTGCCTCTAAATATTGCACTAGGTCTGAAAATGTGGTTTCCCTTTGTGACATTCCGAAATTCGTTTTTAGTGGCACACTGCTATTATAAAATGGGTTCCCTTTAATGTGCAAATGGCAGTGTGAGACACGCTTGCCACGCCCAGGTAGAAAAACACAGGTAGAAAAAGGAAATACTGAAAAGGAGGGTATGGGTCAATCACCTGAAGAATTCTTTGAGCCACATATTTTTGAAGAGGCTGAAAGGGCTGGTATCACACTAAATGATCACAAATGCACAGAATTAAACAATGACAAATTGCTGAATGATGTTGTTACACATGTTCAGTTGGAAGGTTGTAATGTGGTCTCTGATGTTACCCAGATGGATGGGCGAACAGTGGCCACACTCCAAAAAACCTCTCATAATGGAGAAATGAATAAAGTTTCTCGCGCAGATCTGGGTAAAAAGGAGGGAAAAATGTCTTTCCATTTACCAATGTGCTTAGCCAAAAGTGAAAAAGGCCTGAGAAAGGTGAGCCCTGAAATCAGTAAGAATTCACACTTCTTATGTGTATTAGAGCAGGTTGAGGACAGATATTATGCACCCATCACTGTAGAAGAAAAATGCCACACATTTGCTATGATTGACACTGGCGCACAGGCCACAATTATGTCCAAGGAGCTGGTAAAGAGTATCAATGAAGGGAGACCCCCACAGAGTCAGATCACGGTGAAGGAAAATCAAGGTTCAGTGCATAACTTTAATGGGGAGGAGGTGCCCATCATAGGTGTAACTGAGGTTGACATAAAAATAGGAAAGCACAGAATGAAACAAGAGGTATTGATCACATCTATTTGTGAAATTCCATTTTTGATGGAGACAGATTGCCTGAAAAGATTGTCTCCTCTCATAGATGGGGTGAATGGAGTGCTGTGGTCCTTAACCAAAAAACCATTGAGGCCTAAGAAACTAAAATCACAAAACAGCAACATAAATGAATGTCACACCGTTGCCAAAACAAATGATGCTGTGGAGGTATATCTCCAGAATAGTTGCATAGTTTCACTGTTATATTAATGTGTCAAGACAAAATGCAGAGCGACAATGAAGGACTACCTGTACAAATCTACTTGGACCCAAGGAAAAATTGGCAGACTGCCATAGATGAGCACACATTACGTTTCTATTTAAAAGAGAAAACAATCAAACAGAATATTGCTTCTAAGACAGATTCAGAAAAACACATTAGCACTCTTGCTGAAATACACATGGAAGATGAGCAACCATGGGGTCATGTTGGTATAAATGACTGTTTTAAAACAATAAAAGCCACTTTAGCGCTTGAACAGGAGAGAGCTTCATTAATGAGAAATTGTTGAAAAAAATAATGGAGAGGGAAAATCCCGAAATTTAGGATTAAAAACCAATATGTTTCTGGGTTGGACAGTCCAGACTTTGAAAACCGAATTGCAGGCAGATGCATGCTTAAAATTAGCATTGGGCAGAAAACAATTTACCATAATGTATGGATAGTGAGTGGAGCACAAAATGATTTTTACATGGGCAATGACATCATGCACAGAATGTTTATGGTGTTAGATTTCCTTAATCAAAAAATATGGTCACGCCTAGGTGGCCCGGCACCTGAATTTGAAGACAAAAGAATGGCTTATCATTGTGCACAACTGGTTCCTTATGCAATCGAATTACAAATGAGGAAAGATACTATTATTCCTGCATTTACAAAACAGTTTGCAATAACACTGAAATGCAAAAAATGGACAGCAGATGAAAGATTCTGATGCATTTGTGTGCCTGAATGAATCCATAAAACAGCAGGGCCTGGATTATGAATACACTCCATTGGTAGATATTGGTGAAGGATCTGTAAAAATTATGGTAAATAATAAAGGTTGTCAGGATATTCATTTAGAGGAAAACTCCCCATTAGGAATGGCCATACAAAAATCACATTATACGGCAGATTTAAATAACATGGTGATTGGAAATATCCCTGAAAAGTATGTAGATGCCAAGGGTGAGTTGCCAGAACACCTGGACTCTCAGCCCAAAGGAATATTTAAAATTCATTCTGTGTATCCTTATGATTCAAATGAGACAGTGTGCTGCCATCAAGAGGATTGCATAATATTTAATTTAAATGAAAATGAAACAGAAAATCAGCCCATTGAAGTGGAAGCTGATATGCCAAAATATTTAAAAGTGGCAGCTTTACAAAAAGACACAGCCACACAGTTAGAGGAAAGTGCCGAGATTCCCTTACCAGAAGATTTTCCAAAACTTTCCAAAATGGTAGAAGAGCAGATCTCCTTAGCAGATGCGTGTGACAGCAATGAGGATAGAAACAATCTGAGGGAGATATTTATGGAGTTTAAGGATGTATTTGCAAAAGATGCTTATGATTGTGGTTTAACTGATTTACATGTGGCCACACTACCAGAAGGGTGTAGCAGAAGTCCAGTGTTTGTACGCCAGTATAGACTACCGCTGGCATGTTTAGAATCATTGGCAGAGATTATTAAAAATGTGGAATCGTGGGGAATCATCAGGCCCATTCATAGCACATCCAATACACCTATTTTAGGTGTGTTAAAGCCAAATGGTCAATGGTGGCTATGTGCAGACTTGAGAGAGTTAAATAAAAGAGTGCCAGTGTCCAGATGGCCATTGCCATTCATTGATCAGGGCTTAGCTCAGGTACATGGTTCAAAAGTGTTTACCACATTAGATCTCACCTCTGGATATTGGTGCGTGCCATTGGCAGAGGAGATACAGAATTTATTTTCCTTTACATTTGACAGGACTCAATACGCCTGGCTTAGAACGCCGTTCGGGTACATCAATAGTGGGAGTGAATTTGGCATATTTTTGAGAAAGGCCATGCCTGATGCAGCGGAAAGAGGAACCATAGTTTACGTGGATGATGTCTTGATAAAAAATGAAGGCCTGAAAAGCCATTTTGATGAAATAAGACATGTGATTGGCCAATTGCAGAAAGCAGGCGTCAAAGTATCTTTGCAAAAAGCACAATGGTGCAAGAACAAAGTGAACTTTCTAGGCCATGAAGTGACTGAACATGGGCTAAATCCACAAAAGAAGAAGATAGAGGCCATACAAACATTAAAAGATCCTAAGAATGTGAAAGGAGTAAAAAGTTTGTTAGGAATGACAGGGTATAACAGAAAATTCATTGAAAATTATGCTGAAATCACTCAACCATTGACTAAACTGCTTAAACTGAATACTCCCTGGAAATGGGAAAAAGAGCAGTCTGAGGCAGTGGCTAAACTGAAGGAATGTCTGGTAAAGGCACCATGTTTAGCATATTCCATAAAAGGTAGGGATTTCTTTATAGAAATAGGTTTTTCTGAACATTGTATGTCAGCAGTGTTATCACAAAAACATGATTTGAATCACAAAACAATTGCCTATGCAAGTAAGGCATTTTCCCAAGTTGAAATGAAATTTAATGAATGTGAAAAGGCCCTATTAACCACTGTGTGGGCGCCACAACATTTCCGCCCCATTGTTCAGGGAGAAAAGTTGATTATTGAAACAAATCATCAACCTTTGCAGTTTTTAGAGAGTAAAAGAATTAGGTCAGGTAATCTAGCGCAGTCCAGAATCACTTCATGGATGCTGGCATTACAAGGTTTTCCTGTAGAAGTGAGATAAGGACAAAATAAAAAGAGCCCAATTGCTCAAGGGTTAGCTGACTTACATGACTGTGCAGCTGAACAAATATCAAATGAAATGGAAGTGGAACCTAATTGGCAGGAATTTGAACAATCACCACACAAAGCTTTTGATGAAAAAGCATGCAAGGATTTGCCAACTGTATATGAGGATGGTTGCGCTTTTCACATTGAAAATGACAGTAATAAACAATTAGTGTCTGGAATAGGAAATGTCTGGTTGAAATGTGAAGGAGTCCCCAGTATAGGGATGAGGATTGGAGCTAGGAGCAGTCAAGTGGCGGAATTGGCAGCCATTTATAAAGCAATTACTACTGCAGTTGATAGAAAGTTCAGTGAAATTGTTCTGGTGACTGATTCTGACTATGCACGGAAATGCTTTGTGGAATATTTTCCTGGCTGGAAAGCAAGAGGAATGATTACATACAACAAAAAGCCACTTTAACATGGAAAAATGATACAAGCCATAGACAAATTGGTGTCAGAGAATGATCTACCAATATACTGGAGAAAAATTTGTGGGCATTTAAAAACACCAGGAGAGGATAAGGAGGGAAATGATAAGGCAGACCACCTGGCTAAAATTGGGGCTGTGATGGGAGAATTGCTACCTATTGATGATTTACTGGGTGAAATACAGATTGATGCAGTAACACGTTCTAAAGCACCAAAGGAGGTAGATCAACCAGTGGTGCAATGGGGCCATGACACGCCAGACCAAGATTTGATTGAGGCACAAAAGAATGATCGAATTTTGGGAATCTATTATAATCATTTGATAGATCCTGAACAAAACCTTTTAACAGAAAATGATTGTATGGGAAAAGAAGAGTTGAGGGTACTATTAAAGAATAAAAAACGAATTAGATTACAAGATGGACTCCTGATTAGAGAGTCCATAACAGGACAGATACAGTGGGTGGTACCCCTTTCATTCAGAGGGCTAATGCTACAACATGCACATGATGCAATAACTGCAGGCCACAGAGGTTCACAAAAAACATTGGAAATACTGAAAGATTATGCTTACTGGCCACATATGTCCCAAGATGTGGAATTATATACTAGAGGTTGTCTAGTATGTGCCCAATTTAAACCTGCTTCACCAATGAATAGAGCACCATTGATGAAAAGAGGCCTAACTCTCCCATGGTCAGATTTGCAAATAGACCACGTAGGCCCTTTAAAAAGGTCGAGCAGGGGACACTGTTACATTTTAAGTGTGATATGTTTGATGTCGAAGTGGATTGAATGTATTCGTGCACCAGATTGTAGTGCGCAAACAGCAGCCACATTGCTGGTGAACCATGTGTTCTCAAGGTTTGGGTTGCCACAAAGAATTGAGTCAGACAGAGGAAGTCATTTCACAAGTACCCTAATGAGTAAGGTATGGCAAATACTGGGTGTGAAAAGGAAACTACATATCGCATATCGGGCTGCCTCTTCAGGTGGAGTTGAAAGGAGCAATAGGTCTGTTGTGGATATTTTAAAGAAATTCGTGGCAGAAGCAGGTTCCAGCTGGGATTTACGTTTACCGTTGGTTTTGATGGCAATCAGATCAACTCCTGCCAAAGCAACAGGTGTTAGCTCCCATGAGGTCTTGACGGGTAGGAAAATGGTGTTACCACAACACCTACTATACAGAACACATGAGCAGACACTTGTGAGTGCATCCACAGTTCATGAGTACATTGATGAACTGAGGAGGCATTTGCAACATGCATTTGCTTTTGTGCAGAGAAATCTGGAAAGGGCTGCTGACAGTGCTAAGACATACTATGATAAAAGAACATCAGTGAGAGAATACAGTGTTGGGGATCAGGTGTACAAGTTTCATTTTGGAAAAAGTAAACAGAAAAATTCTAAATTTCTAGCAGCCTGGCAGGGGCCATTTCGAATTATAGATAAGATCTCTCCTGTAGTGTATAGAATTTTGAAGAATGAAGGTGAAACAGCGATAGAGCAGTTTGTCCATGTAAATCAGATCAAGCCATGCCATCCCAGACACGAGATCAGGCGGCTTGAGCATGTAGAAACAGAAAGCCCTGGGGCTGCTGCCCACTGATTCACACAATACAACAGAAAGTCCCTTGAACACAAAAATATATGCTTATTCTCTTTTTAACCTGTGTCTAATTTCAGAAAAAAAAATGTTTTATTTTTAGCAAAAGGGTGGTTAGTATTGTGCTATATACTTAATCTGTTTCTTTTCTCTTTTGGTTTAGAACATTAACTATTTATACCAGAGGTCACGGGAAACGATGGAATATGGAGTCCCCTGGATGAAGACCAAAAGATGCCTGCCTCCGGGTGGAGGTGAAGACAAAATAGCCGAAATGCCAAAGAAAAGATGACTTCTATAGAGAAGGATCCAAGAGTACCAAGATGAAAGAGTACCCGAATGAACCAAAAGAGGCAGACAAGAGTCCTGACATATGGAGTTCCACGTATTTATTATTTTAATTAATTGTTTTAATCTGTTATGTTAATTATTTGTTTTAGTTAGTTGTTTTATTTTATTATTTTCAATTAACTTCAAGTATACAATTGAAATACCGGACTGGACACTTCCATTGGGAAGGCAAATGTAGAACATTTTATAAGAATTGATAAATTCAGTTGAATTTTCATATTATATTGATTGAACAGCGACTTTCAATTTTCCTCTTCATGACAAGGATGTTAATTGTATTGGATTGTTACATTTTTGAAAGAAGGAAAGGAACAAGTTGGATTTTTTCCAATTGTGGCTCGGATTAGCCAAATTAAAAAAAAAAGGAGGGTATATGTAGGAGTGTTTAGCGTGTTTTGGGAGCACAGAGTACAGCACCACTGCACAGGATCAATGTATAGCATGTTTTTTTTTTTTAAGTGCAGCGCCACTGCATGGGTTTGGTGCATTGATATAATGTGGTACAGCAAGACATGTGTTATTGAGCATTTTTATGTGGCGCCACTGCATGGGTTTGGTGCATTGCTATGATGCAGTTGTTTCAAGCTATGTGTTGCCAGTGTAACATGGACATATAAGTAAGGGCAGGTTATTCAGTCAAAAACGATTTTTACATATAAAATGCAAATACATTTTTCACAGTTAAAAGCACACATCTGTACCTTCAAAATGCACACCATTTCTCACCTGAAATGCCTATGTTGCAAGAGACACATTTGATAATTAACAAACTAATCTCACTAACAAGACTAATAATTATAACTCATTAATAAAAGAATGTGTCTTCACAGCAAAAAGAGGCAGACTCTGAAAATCAGTTTTAAACACACATTCAGGTTTTTTTTTTTCTTTCTTTGCCTTCCTGTGCTCTGTCCACAGTAACTGCAGGAAGCAAAGACTTCGAATAAGCAGGAAATCAACTTGTTACAGTTGCAACTGTACAAGAAGAACCATTGTTAAAAGTAGGAGGATAGAACATGATTGATTCTGATTGGAGCACGTCACATCAAGCATCATTTTAGAGGCTGTGACTAGTGCTTTGCTGCAGAATCTGGGGAAAGAAAGGCAGAGACATCTTGACACAGCTCGAAGGAGGACGGGGTTGACAGCTGGGGATGCCTGATTCCTAAAGCAGATTCAACTTGGTTGCAGAGACTGGCTTTTCCAGTCAACAAGTCCCAGTTCGAGTGACAGCAGATGCTTGTCCTTGATGGGTGAACCCCTCCAGAAGGCGAACAGCCAAAGAAGTTACATGCTGAATAAGTCTGGTAATTATCTCGCTGAGGTGTGGGGGCTGAGTGTGTACGAGAATATTCAGTCAGTGTAGGAAAGGAGATTCCTGTGCTTTACTCACGTGTTTAATGTTGCAAATTGAGTTCTTGTCTCCGCAACTCTCTTTTCAGTGTATCACAGATAATGCTGTTACTGTGCTATTTCATTTATTTCTGTAAAGAGTGAGATCGTGTTTAAATGCAACTTTTATAATACACAAAAATATCTGAAAGTAGACGGGTGGTGTGTTTTATATTTACCAATACAGTGCTGATGATGTGGGGAGATGTTTAGACAGTGCAATTGTCATTTTCAAGGTAGCTAAACATAAGATTTGGCTGCAGCTGTGTGCACAATGTTATTCAGTATGAGCAATTATAACTAATTGTGTGTGTTGTAGTCTGCGGGAGGTCTATGAGTCGGCAGAAAGGGAGGCCCGGGACATAGTTCTCTACCGTATATAAGATAGTGAAAAATACCACATGATAGCTCGCTGCCGTAGATAAGACAGAGAGAAATTGCCCATGATGGCACACTAAAAATGAAAATGTGGTGTTCCTGAAATGCAAGCTTGAGGTCTCTCTAGTGATTACACGAAAAATCTAAACAAAAATAAGGGCTTCTGGATATTAGGGCCACAAATAAAACAAAGGAATTATGCTCACCAAAATACCACCAATCACGCATACCAACCACGCATACCAACCACCCATGTCTGTGTGCTGAAATGATGCATGTCCACTGTATTATTGTTGTACATGGCCCAATCTGAATACAAGGAGTGATTGTTGCTAAATTATTTTTCGGCGGTAAGAAAATACCGGCAGGCCCCAAATCTCCACAAAATACCCAACAGAACGGACAATTGTAAAATTGTGGCGCAGCAGCATAGGCGTAGCCCCACTACCCGACACACGGGAGACGTGACTATGGAGACAGAAATGCCCCTCGAACATATGGGCAAGACCATGCCATTGCATTTTGAAAAGATTGAGATGTATCAGAACCAGTGCGTGATTGAGAGTAGAGGAGGGGCAAAGTGCCACATCTGGCCAGATCAAGGTTCTTTTGACAGAAGTGTTTTGGAACATATGTCTACCTTCCTGACAGCAAAATATAAGGGGAAACCATTGCAGAATAGAAGGGAAGTATTGAACCTCTGGAAAATGTTTGAGGATGCAGAGGATCTAAAGGGAGAAGGGGTGACACACGACAACAGTAGAGATGCAAGCTCAGGAGAAAATAGGAAGAATGCAGAGAGGAAAAGGGGAATATATCCGCTGGCAACTCGCCCAGTGGAAGGGTACATGAATCCAGCATATGTATCAGAGGCACAATGGTAGCAGCACCAGCCAGGGCTCCACCTCCCCCTTATGTCCTCCTCCAGAGGTTACTGCCCACACTGGGGTGAGCGTACGATACCTAGAAATAGCACTGGCATCGACACAGTCAGTCGGCTAGACTAAGCTCAGCATGTGATGTACCAAAGGCAGCTACACCAGTGCCACTCATGTGGACACCAGTGCGAGCAGTGGGGGATGAGTGGAAGTCAGGAGACTTCTTATTTAGAATAAATAACACACCCATAAGCACTGTTCACGTAGAGCATGACAGGGAGACAGACAGCTTGGGTTATGAAAATGTAGGGTCACGGAGAGGAGAGGAAATGAGGAAGACTGGAGTGAATTTGACAAGGACGATGAGGAAGGGGATGCAGAGCAAGTTCCCCAGCGCACACCGAGGTTAGAACGTTTGTGGGATGGAAGATTGAGGGAGAGGTTTGGCAGGATAGCACTAGCAAGAAAAAAGGGAAGTGTGATTAAAGGAGGAAAAAGCAAGATGAAAATGCAAATGCCACTGATACACAAGGGAGCAGAGAGGCCTCACTATGTACAGTGGGCAGAGATGGACAAGAACAGCCTACTTAAGGCACTCCCACCACTCACGGCGGGAGAGGGGAATGGATATGTACTTTTAAAAAGCACACAGGGAGGTACCCTTAGGCATAGGGGATATTACAAGTTTGATATGGCCGTAGTTGGGGACCAAGCTGAAAATGTACAGGTGAAAGCGGGGTACCCTGGAGTCACACTTAGCAATAATGCACATGATGCAGCCTCATTCATCCAGATTAGAGCCAGGGTATGGGATGCGGTGTGGCGGGTATTCCCAGACACTCCAGATTTACAATCTATCATGTAGTGTACCATGGGGGATGACGAAGACGCTGCTCAGTTTATTCTCAGAGTCCAAAAGATGTGGAGGGCAGAAACGGGCAAAACTTGCGACCAATCAACTCCCTTTTTCTATTTAATAGTGAAGCAGGCCTTACTCAAAGAAGTGAAGAAGGCACTCGACAAAATTGCGGGAATAGAAGCGAAAATGTGGCCAGAAATTGAAAGCATTGTAGTTCATCATTGTAGAAGAATAAAAGAGCATGAGAAAGAAACAATACAGAGGAGCAGGCTGAGGAAGCGAAACTGGTCCAAAATAAGCTATTTAAAGTATCTGTAGTGGTGGCAGGACCAGCGCCGGCACAGGTGGTGGAGGGAGGGTACACCCCTAACGTGACAAATTTAAAAATAGTGGCAGTGTGGACTGAAGGAGGACCAGGACATTTCTCAATCCACAGTGGCAAAGAAGACAGCAGCGAGGATGAGGTGGGTTTCAAGGGTCAAGGGGAGGTGGGTTTTGGGGAATTGGACCAAGGGGATGGGGAACAGGGCAGTGTTGCACATGCAGGAAGTGGGGGGACTTTTCAAGAGAAAGTCGGAGTAGACAGGGTATGGGGTACAACTACAATCAGCAGAATGATGGCCCTCCACCCCAAGTGTACCCTCAGAGGCCACCTCCCAGAATGTCCTCAATACCATATGAATTCCATCAGGCCTGCACACAGCTACCACCACAAATTCCCAGCCCCCTTCCACCGCAACATCCACAGCAATAAGTTCAGCATTTTCAACCCTACCCTAACACGCAGTAGGTGGAGATCAGGAATGCATTTGGTAGCATGCCTAATGGCAAAGTGGCCCCGTTTCAGGGCAAAACAGGGAAACCCTTTCTCGTTCCCTGGGACAGACACATACCCTGACTAGGACAGCCCACAGAGAGCACTTGCGTGTCCAATCCTGTCAATGACCCTAAATTGAGAAGAGGAACAATTGGTGGGGGCAGAGATAGGGAACAAACAATTAATCTTTATGGTGCACTCAGGAGCTGAGAAGTCATGCATCGGCGAAGGTGGCTTCCCATTATCAGGCAAAACTCTTGACATGCAGGGATTCTCTGGGGCTGTCTTAACGGTTTCATACACAAAAGACTTCAATGTAAAGGTGGGAGGGAAAGTAGTAAGGGCCCCTGTTTTATACTCTGAGAGCTCTCCTGTCAACTTGCATGGTAGGGATTTGCTAAGCAAGCTGAATATAACGATCTCATTGACAGACAGACAGCGGTATCGTCTGCGCCACATGTGTCATGTGTTCGATGAGGGAAATGCTTGTGATACATACCATGTCACATGATGTAGTGGTACAAGTCATCCCTGCCAACCCCGACATGTTCATTTACAGCATTACATTGCTCAACCAAGCCATGCCCCAGATTACCAGAACTTGCTGGAGAGTACCCACTGATTTTAGTTTTCAGCCCATGGTTTCCTCAGAGCTAGTTGCAGGCACAATACTCTCCCTGGACCTAGAGGGTCTGTTGGTGTTGGCCAAAAGAATTGTAGTACTAGGTACAGATACTCTGGGATGCCAGTGGTGCACCGTTTTATGTATTGATCCTACAATGCCCCTCAAGGAATTGACAGATGGTGACCTTTTTGAGGACAACAACAATGATGGTGAGATCAAACTCAAAATATGCATACTCTGTGAAATTATGCTACAGTACCAAAGAGTGCAAAGCCCCCTCATGGCTGCTGTCACACCACCCCCATTCAGCCAGGCAGATTTACAACAGGTTCCCACACACTTATGGACACAAACCTACATGATGTAGAGATGCTGAAAGACGTGACCCCAGTAAGAATCACACTAAAGGACGGAGCAGTGTTACCCCGAGTGAAGCAATACCCACTATCCAGGGAGGGAGAAGAGGGGACCAGGGAGATGAAACATGCCCTGCTCCACCAAGGGATCAGTGTACCCTCTGTAAAGGTGGAGCCAAGTACCCCCACCCAAAGCTTCTCCCCCCTGCTGCCTATATGTTGGGAGCCAGAGTGTGAGACACGTGCAGTACTGGTATAAATTCTGATACCGAAAAGGATCTTGGAAGTAAGATTCCCATTGAGGAAGCCATACAAGCATTCACGACAATATGATGGCCATTTGAATGAAATCCTGGAAGAAGTATGAAAACTGAGCAAAAGAGAAGCCCGGTGACATCATACGGAGCAGAGCTGACACACTCAGTGAAAAGAAAGGCTTTCAGTGTGTAACAGTTGGAAAAGCAATCGACATTCAGAGGTGAATCAAAGAGAGGTTTGGTTGGCCCAGCACCATGAAGTCAAGGCCACTGTGAACCTGAATGTTCATGCAGTTGCGACAGAACCTGTGAAAAGAACAAACTCCTGTCTTGGATGAGAACATTGAAGATGTCAGAGGTTCATCATTTAATAGTATTTAAAATACAGAAAGACTCTGAAACATGGTCTGCAGTCATGTGGATGGATGAATAACTGAGTTGAGATGAATCGAAACCAAGAGACAGAGTATGCCTATACTCCCTCTTATTCTCAAGCACAGAGAACATTTTCAAGGCCAAGTTTAAAGCTTTAATTGACTGGCAGACTGCAAGAGTGATGATAGATGACAGGCTAATTGGTAGGAAGCTATGGATATGACCAGCCCATCCGCATCTGTATGTTAGTCTGTGTGCTACTTGTGTAAGTTAAATATTGCAGAGCGGTACAAGGGTGCCTACCAATTATAAAGGGCCGGATATTAGAGAGCCATATAGTGTGTTTAACCAATGGAACATTGTGTATTTGATGACGTTCATAGTGACCTGCACTATAGGAGGGCTTAGTTTCCCCACCTGATGATAGAGACCCAATCACCTTCCAAACAAGTATGGAACGTATGCTTAAAGGTTCCCTGTAATCACATCCCTAAGTAGGTTTTTGTAGTTTGCAACGTAGATTGACGTCAATGATGACGAGTGTTTAGTACATAAGCTATGTTTTGAGTGAGAAGATAGAGTGAGTTCGTTGATGTTCATTGTACTCCCTGTTTTAGGTAATTGATATTAAAACAGACACACTTTGCCAACTTTCTGAGTCAGTTTGATTATTGATGTTTGAGTATATTCTGCATCCCTACCTACCTCAAAATATTGTTACCTCATCTTAAAGGGCTTGTGTAGGTACACAAGTTGACCTCCACCTCACCCTGTAACATGGCCATATATCCCATCAAAAAGCATCAGGGGGCAGTTGGAGGATGATCCAAGATGTCCGCCCCCTCAATGACATAGTGCAGACAGAGTTTCCACCTGCCCCAACCCGGCCTCCATTTTGGGCAGTCTCCAAAGGAAACGACACAGTTCACGATGATCGATTTAAAGAACACCTTCTTTTCGGTACCCCTGCACCCAGGCTCACAGTGCCTCACAGCATTTATGCTTGTTGCAAATTGCTATGAACACACTTGTTTACACCAAGGGTACTGTGAGAGCCCCAGAAATCTTAACAGGATACTGCATGAACATTTAGGAAACATGCATGTGCTCAACACAATAATTCAATATGTAGATGATTTATTGGTATGCAGTGACAGTGAACAGAGCTGCTGCAGAGATTCCATTGCACTATTACAACTGTTGGCACGTAAGGCACACAAGGTAGACAAAGCTGTGCTTCAATACTGCCAACAGGAAGTACTCTATCTGGGACAACTCATTTCTGCAGACGGGAAAAGGATTATCCCTGACAGGGCAGCAACAGTGCACACCACCCGCAAGCCGATTACAGTGAAGGACATGCAGAAATTCTTGGGGTTATGCAACTACTTCAAGGCATGGATTCTTGACTGTGCAGCATACACAAGGCCGCTCTTACAGGGCCCCAAGGAAGCACAACAAATAGAACAGTAAAATGAAATGGACTGCAATCATGATTCACAGTTTCAACGATCTAATGGAAGTGATGTCAAAAGCTCCCGTCCTTGCTACACCCAGATTATACGCAGGAATTTTACATATTCTCACACTCGAATAGCACACTCATGACCGTGGTACTGACACAAAAGAGCACATTGGGTTACACACCATTGGCCTACTATAATGGCACACTAGACTTGGTGATGCAGGGACAGTTTGCATGTGAACAAGCTCTGCTGCAGCATTTGCAATGGAAACATTTCCACATTTGTGATGGGATGCTCAGTGACTTTATACGTGCAACACTCCAGCGGGAATCAGCATACAAGATTATTCGCTCAAGCCCACATATCCACATTGTAAGATGTACAACAGTGAACCCAACCACGTTCCTCACAGAACCGTGCAGAGGTGAAGACTTACAACAGCATGACTGTGCCACTTGTGAGGGCGAGTAAGACGATATCCCCAAAGCCAGGGACAGCCGTTTAGAGGAGGGTGAAGTACTTTTTGTTGATGGGTGAGCGACCATTGATCAGGACACTGGACAGAGACATGCTGGGGTAGCAGTGGTGCTCCTAGAGGCAGGTGACTATGAGACACTAGTATTGAAAAGGTTGCCCATGCATTACTCAGTACAAGCAGAAGACCTGGTGGCACTTTCTTTCTTTTTAAAAACTTTTTATTGATATGGTTGATTAACAACATCAACCTTTCAATCAACATCTAAAAGAAATATCACAATTATTAAAAACCAAAGAAATTCATATTCACATGAATTGGAAATTTGGAGAAAGAATACACCATTAGAAAAGGCGCAGTCACCAACAGGGAGTTGAAATCACAGATCAGCTTCACTTAAGTTCAATGATAATAAAAAATTAACAATTGCAATTCTGACAGTTTTTCTGGTACATAATAA
Organism: Ambystoma mexicanum; assembly: GCF_040938575.1. Taxonomy (NCBI): domain Eukaryota; kingdom Metazoa; phylum Chordata; class Amphibia; order Caudata; family Ambystomatidae; genus Ambystoma; species Ambystoma mexicanum. The sequence continues at coordinate 370,651,359 of NC_090922.1, forward strand.
TTAACTCCACAATATTTCCGGAGTTAAGATTTTAAAATCTTTCAAATGTACTTTCAGATGAACTTCACATGCACTGGCCATCATGGAAAATGCTGTGATTAAGTGTCTTAAAGTCTCTGGTTGATTTAGGTGAAGACAAAATCTGCAAATATTATCAGACATGGCAATAAACTTCCATTTGTGTAGTACTTCCTTTGTACTTCAGATATTAATTCTAAATCCCAGAAATGCTTGTCTTAGGCTTGGACATGGAGATTTTGCCAAGTATGCTTCTGGTGTGTGATACTTCTTCAGATCAAAGGGATTGACTAATGTTGATTTAATCTTGACGCCAGAGTTTCTCTTTGAAGCGAGTTGGCTTATTCAGCAGAAGTTCAATTAAAATGCCTGCTTCATTCATGATATTTTCTGTTTTGACCTTCCATGTTAGTATAAACTGGTGGCTTGAAGACTTAACATAGACAGATAATATATATAATAGCGATCCTGGTCTGGCTGACAACAAACATTTCCTATATAAAGTGCACAGTTTCCATGCATATGCATTATACAATGTTTAAATGCCCCACTCATGCCTAGTTACTGACATAGGTTGGCTCGCAGAGAGTAGCATGACATTTTTTCCAGAAGGTTCCTTCAAGTTTGAGCCAAAACGATTCAGATCTCCAAATTTTGGTTTCCGCACCATACAAGATGGTCGCAATGACTTTTTGGTAGTAGAAATGTATAACCGGAATACAGAAAAATGTGCCATATTTGGCGTGCATAATTGTAGGTTGATTGATTGCTGTAGTTATTCTAGATTTAAGTTCTATGATATATGGTTGATTAGAAATATGATCATTCATGTTGACGCAAAGATAACGATATTCGTGAACAACTTGGAGTTTCATTTTATTGAGGAACCATCTATAAGAGATCTTATCATTGTGCCTCTTCCCGCAGTGAAAGATCTGCACTTTGTTTAAGTTTATTGATAATTTGTTTTCTTGTGCGTATTCTCCTAGCAAAGTTAGAAGAGTCTGTAGGCCCCAAGGGTCTTCGATAGCAACACTAAGTCGTCCGTCTAAAGCAGACAGGAGATTGGGTACAGTCCTAGTTTTGGTGAATCAGTTCATAAACCAGAATAGTTTTTTCCAAGATCAGAAATGAAAAAGTTAAAGAGGGACGAGGCAAGGATGCATTCCTGTTTCGTGCCTCGATAAGTCAGAACTGGAGCAGATAATTTGCCATCTAATGAAAGACAAAATTGATTAGTTGTATTTGTGTGTAACTGATTAATTAACGTGCAGATGGAGTATGGACAATCAGCCTCGATAAGCTTAGTCATTAGGCATTCTCTGGGAACCAAATCAATAGCAGTTTTAAAGTCCACAAAAGCCAATTATATAGGCTGCTTGCGTGAAAGATTGTGGGCTTTGATAGCTCTGATGGTTAATATATTGATTGCTGTGCCCAGACCTGGTATGAATCCAGTTTGAAACGGGTCTTGCAGGTTGTGTTCATTGATCCATTGGTTAAAATCTCTTAGGACAAGGCGAGCAAAGATCTTGCCTGGTGCATACAAAAGGTCAATTGGTCTTTAGTTGGTTGGACACTGTCAGTCTTTTTTTTTACAGAATAGGGACACTTTTCGATTTCAATCATGGGGGCGGAACAGTGTTCATAATTAATATGCAGGCAAATATAAAGCAGAGAATTTTAGGCCAGGCCTAAGGATGTTCTTTGAGCATGCGATTATTAAGACAATCTGGTCCTGGGGCTCTAGGGGCTCTTGCTTTCAAGATGAAGTATATGAGTTAATCTTCATCAAATATCAGGTCAATATTACCATCTGTGTGTTTGGCATAAGAATTTTTGCTGTCAGAGGTGAAACCATACAGTGCAGTGTAATAATCGCCACATTGATGTTCAGAGACAGCATTTATCTGGACTGGAATTTGCGTGGAATAGCTTGCTCTATTTTGCAAATTCCATATGGAAGCAGACCTTTTCATGGCAATAGCCACAAGCATATTTTCTCCATCTTTATGCAATGTTAGACTTTTCTGGCTCGGATCCAATTTTTATACTGGCTATTATGATGCCTGAGACAGGCGGCTCTTAAGAGAGGGGGCAGCAGAGCAGCTTTTCTGTTTCCTCAGTGAGGGGCAGTCTTTCAATCTTATACTTATTGATCATGAGTATGTTTGTGCTTATATAAGTTTCTTGTTGCCATGGAGGGCTGTTGGCTAAACATCTGCAGGGTTGTGGGATAGCATTCATCAATTGATGTTTTAGAGGCTAAATCATGCTGCTAAGCAGTCATTCAGCTCTTGTAAAGAGTTCCCTGACCATCAGAAATGATTTCTCTCTCCAGATACAAAGATGTTACCCCTAATGAATACCAGATCAGATTGGAATTACTGAGCATGCCATTTCCAGGTAAAGCAAAGTAATTCATGATCGCTGCACTTTTGCATCTTAATATCAAAATTTTGCGCTGTAGAAAAGAGGCTTTCATCAATATAGATGTAATCAATGATACCCTCCTGGGAAGACTTCACCATGTACTTTGAGGTGGCAAATGACCAGGTAAAGTTCCACTGAGCATTAATTATTTTCTGTTCTTCATAAGAGTGAGCCATCGTTGTTTAACCGTGTATTCTGGGCCACAAACATCAGAATAACAATAAAAGTTCAGATCTCCTAGTAATATTGTGTGTGTTATAGATGCTTCCATAGAAACAAGATCTAAAATGGCTTCAAGATCAAGGAAGAATATATTCACATCCATGGCTGCATGACTCCAATAAATGTTAATCAAGGCAATTAATTTATCGAGTCCCTGATCTTAACCAACTGCATGTAGGCATTCAGAGTTGCCCATGACTCTAGGTGGAAACCAGCAGCAATTTTCATCACGACCATCAATCCCGCCACGTGTCGGCCCTTATGAAACTTTTTTGCCGGTACTAATAATAGATCATGACCATCCCAGCTTGGGGGAGAGGAGAGCCATGTCTCCTGAAGGGAAACAATGTCCTAATCATTCAAGTCATTAGTAAAGGAATTCATTAAGTGCTTGAAGCCCTTAGTATTCAAGCATGCTCGTTTGTAACATTTTCTATTGTGTTCACTGGGTTGTTATGCTTGAGTTGTAAATCTGACCGAAGAACGACTTAAGCTATTAACAGTCAAATATGATTCAAGCACCAAACAAGGGGCTGTAGTCATACATGTTACTTTTAGCCATGGTAGCGTGGTTGATCGTTGCATATGACAGTTGATTGTCGCTAATTCTACCGGTGTTAAGTCTGCACAATCTTGCAAAAGTAAGAAACTTATATTGTAAAGACTGGTCCTGGCCTACCATAATGTGTTGAAAACTATGCCAGACTGCATCCATAGTCTAGCTAGTGTTAAATCTGTATCTTTTGGAAATTTGACTCTATTTATGCCGGTTGAAGAAATATCTACTCTACTAGGAACATCTGAGAAGATATTGTGAATACTCTACTTATTTAGATCATAGCTCAGGTATCGGGTTGCACAACATTGAATGATTAAGGGATGGCAATAAGTTCAGTGAAGTTGGTGCTTGTGGTGCATGGAATGCAGCATGTCCTTTTCAGGTAACAGTGAATTGGAAGATTTCAAGTATCTACTCACCGGTCAAATATCAGTTCTTGAACGAGAAAGTGTTTTAAAGCCCTCATTAGCATTCTTGTTGTTGATATAGAGTGGCTCATCTTGAGTCAGTAAATAGACTGTGCTCTGTTTCCTCTCAAAGCTGGAAGCAGGGTTATGTGAGGTGCTAAAATTATGGGCAACTGGCTTTCATATTTCTTCACATCTCTGTTCCAGCGTTAAGAGATTAGTATGTCTCTCTTGATGGAATGCCATGACTGGGCGTTCAGGTTTTGATGGTTTGTCCATCTGACTGGAGATTATTGGATGTAGAGGTGACTCTTGTGGATTCCAAGCCATTGATACAAGATCATCAAGTGGCTTGTATTTTAGCACTACAACTCACGCTGAGATGTTGCTGGATTTTGTCTTAGGTTGCAAGCCTGGCATATTTTTTGATGACAGCTGTCTTTACAGTTTCGATTTGTTTGTTGGACGTGGATAGTTACCAAATCACTTTGATCTTGAGCATACCTGCATAGCCTGGATTTTACATTTTTAGACTTTTTGTTTGGTGGAGGTGGAAGCTTGCAATTTTTCTAGGAGTTTCGAAATACAGACGGTGGGCTTATCCAAAATACAAATTGGAGTAGGAAGATATGCAACCTTATTTACAACCTGTTGTGAGAACTCAATACAAGCTGGCAGTTGTTCTGCGGGTTTGTGGATGGATTCTGTTTTTGGTGAAGATGTTTGAGTGCTACACAATTTCAAGTGAAAATCTAGAGTTGGGGCATTGGTTTCAAACGGGTCGTGGAGTGTAGGATTTTTGGGAGCTTTTGAATCATTAATCATGAGTTGTGATATAATAGATGTTTGATGATGTATTTTGTTGTCCATAATTTCAATCAGCTTTGTCAGTGACATTAATGCTGTGTTCATGGCAGTGAGGGTTATATACAGAAAAGAAGCTATGGGCAACTGTGGAGATGTTGGGCATCGTGGAATGGGAGGATTTGCACGCTTTCTAGTTGTCAGATGTGCAAAGGATAGGGACAGAGCAGAGGAATTGTGGTTAGAGTGGGCAAACATGATGGGGGATTGTGAAAGATTAGTAGTACTTAGCAAAGGTGGAAAGCCTTGAGTACTGGGCTTAGGTGGTATCTATGTGCTTAACTGAATCATCTGATTAGTACCAGGGGGATCAGAAAAATGTAAAGCGCACCTTTGCTCCTGGATATCACCTGAGTTAGAGTGGATAAACAAGACATTATCCTGATTAGCAAGAAGGGTTGGTGCAAGTTCGCAATGAGGATCCAGAATGGGGGGCTCAGTATGTATTATCGCCAAAATACTAGTCGTCACCGTAGGAGGGATGATCATTGGTTTTTGAATCTCAGCACCTGAGTTAATGTTGATCGGTGTTAAGATCAGTGACAAAAGCGCATCCCTGAGCATCATCACAAAGCCAGCTGACTTTATAGAAATAGATAGAGACTTCGCACCATTTGAGGGTGAGGTCATATCATGTGCATTAATTAATGACTCCGAACAAGAAGGTAGCCTCTGTTCACCAACCGGTCGCGCAAGCGTTATGGTGACTGTTGTTTCACGGGTATAAAAGTCCCAAATATCGGACGTTATTGAGTGTGCTCACACTCACAACAGAGTTGAATGGGCGATTACAGCATTAAAAGCAATGATCTTCCTCGGGGGGATGCGTTTAAGAGACTGCAGAAGTTTGTTGGTCTCTTTGTGCAGAGGCATCACAATTCTAAGTGTATATATGCCTGCCGGCATGATCGAGAAAACGATTCTACCAACAATTATTGTTTAAAAGACTGTAAGAAGGTTGTATGTTATATTTTCAGGCAGAATACGAGAAAATGCACTTAGTTATCCGACTGAACGGGGGCGGCAAAGTCGCCAGTCGCTGTGCCGCAAAGCAGCACTTCTGAGCACTTCTCAGATGCGTGCAATGGTTAAATAGTGGTGCTGGCTAGGTGGGCGGCGCCTAAGGGCCCAAAGCAGACACATAGCCAAAAATCCAAATGTAACAGCACAAAATCTACAAAACAAAACACACAGCACAATATGCCATTAGGCAACACTGTAGACTCACTGTCTAAGCAGTTTTAAAAGTCCAAAGCCAAAGAGGTGATGTCTGTAAAGCATACCCAATGAGTTTTCTGCTTGGAATCCAGACAGAGTAACCAGCAAAGCAGCACTTTCAAGCACTTCTCGGATGTGCGCCTGCGATGTTTAAGAACTGGTGCTGGGTAGGTGGGCAGAGCCTAAGGGCTCGAAGCAGACACATATCCAAATGTCCAAATGTAACAGCACAAAACCCAATGTGTTTTCTGATTGGAATCCAGGCAGAGTAACCAGCAAAGCAGCACTTCCAAACACTTCTTGGTGGCAGTTATTGAAGCACTTTGGGAATCAAACAGGTGTTATTCCACCATTTATTCAAAATTTGCCTACCTCACCACACTGGTGCATGCAGGTCTTTCACGATGGAGAAGGAGAGGGATCAGGCGAGCAGACGGCTGGCCATTACAACATGCCGCTCTGCTGAATACACTTAGTTCCACCCTCGCAGAACCATCTGTAGTGGTGGTTGTCAAACACTGACCAAATCTCATTGGGGAATGCAGCCACCGACACGGCAGAAGAAGCCACAGCATATCTCCCGGTGCCCATGCTTGCTGAGTATGTTATTGCAGCAGTCACCACAAGGCCAGATACAGAGCCATACACAGCCCTCCCATAACGCAGATAATCGAGCTTCAGCGCAAGGCACCTCAGGAAGAGCGAGAGATTAGGCTCAAACGTGGGTGCATGCAGTCTCCAACTGACCTCTTATGGAGACAACAATGCATTGAGAAAGTAGTGATGCCCATGGAACTACTACGTGCAGCTTTTGAGCAATTGCATTACCCCTCTCAGAACTCCAAACAACACATTGCAGCAGAAATCCAGGAATACTCTTTTATACCTAATCTCCAGGAACACCTCTCAACAATGGTCATTCAATGCAACAGCTGTCAAGTGTTTAGTACAGGGATGATACTCTGAACATTGCAAAAAAGAGTGAGCCAGACATGTGATGTCATCAGTGATGTCATCAATGACATTTGTGATGTCATCTTTGATGTCCTGGGTGTTAGTCTAAGCAGTGCACGGTGGTGGCGCATGTTATGGTTGCTTAGCTTACCATAACTGGCGAATTTCAGGGTTTTTTCGGTTTTACTTGGAACCATAACTTCCCTTAACAACTTTTTTTACTGAATTTCATAGGTTTTTAGTAGCCCAACTTAACCATAACGTCCCTTTAATAAAGTTTTTTTATTGAATATACATTTTCATAGTGTAAATTTTATAGATGTTTACTAGGATTCCCTTACTTTATATACATGTAACATAGAACATACCGAACACCCTGCTAATGATTTTGATGTCCGCAGACGGTCGCGGACGACATCAACACTACCCAAACAGTCAGGGGGTATCTGAAATTGTTCTATCATACCATATAAACACTGCACAAGTTCAAAAAGCAGCACATAAACACATTATATGTAATAATAAATAAGCAGTGGAACCTACATATCTAACACATCAACCATCCATTTAAATACCATATGTAATAAAATGGATTATACCATAACAAAAAATATATATGCCTCCAACATATTTACCTCACAGAAACTGCAGAGCTAGAAGCAACAGTAGACCTACACAACACTACGAATACAAATTACCAGAAACTAGCAAGTAAACTTAATTTTTCTTATATATTTCTAAACTTTTTGTATGAGGTACAGTACAATTAATATTTTTGTTTTTCACACAGAAATGTGCAGTACTTTGGAGTGGCCTGAAGAACATTTTCCACGTGAGGAAATGTCTTAATACAGCAATAATAATGGTAGACACTTCTCTATATAAGCAAATTAATAATCATTACTTTATGTGTACTTAGCATATACATATTTATTTTTAACAGACCATACAAACATTGAAAATATTACACCAAAAGACACATTGGAAAAGACTCTGCAACGCATGGAACAGAAAATAGACATGCTCAAGGAACATTTCAATGGTTTGAAACAATTAGTGGAGGACCACATAAAAGAAAAAAAAATGCCATTCTCCCACCTGTACCTGTGCCCCCTCTCCATGTCCTAGTGAACTATCCCTAAACCCTCAACACCAAGATAAACGTTTTTATGAGACTTACATCCCTTCATACCCTCCCATCCATCCTCTCCAAACCCCTAATTCCCCTGTATTTGTATCAGTTTCTGCTTCCCCCTCTGTTTCATAAAATGTGCATATGTATATAATAAAAAAATGTTATGTTTCTTTTAATGAAATTCTTTGTGTCTTATTTTTTTTTTGAAGCAGTTAAAATGTACGCGGACAACGCCCCTGTCTGGCCTGTCCGTAATTAACAACATGTTGATGTCCTAAGGACACTACACCTGTCCGTACCATTCACAAACCAAGATGGAACTGTTCTTAGAGCACACCAGGTGTCGGGGATGTCCGTAAATGAACAAAATGGGGGTGTCCTAAGGACACTATACCTGTCCATACTGTTCACAACCAAGATGGAACTGTTCATAGAACACACCTGCTGTCCGAGATGTCCGTAAGTGAACAAAATGGACGAATCCTAAGGACACTATACCTGTCCGTACCATCCGCAGCCAAGTTGAAACTGTCCTAAGAATACCCGCGGTGTCCGGGATGTCCGTAGTCAAACAAAATGGAGGTGTCCTAAGGACACTATACCTGGCCGTACAGTCTGCAGAACATCTACACACATGTGCACCACACCCGTAAGTGCTGCGAACATCGCGCCTGTCCATAACTGTCCATCTCACTTGTGTCGCACTTTTAATTAGCTTTAGGGGCCGAACACTGTCCGTAGAACACCCACGCGCATCTGCATGACTGTTCCTGTGCATTTGGTGTCCTGCGGACACCCGTTCCCTTCGCGGACGTGTTCCCGACAATGGCCCTGGCTTTCCACATACTTTTTATAACTTTTGAACCATTTTGGGTGTTCGATATGTTCGCGAGGCGCACCCCTCCACCCCTATAAAAGGCCATACCCCAGAGCTGATCTTCATTGTACTTCTGGCTATTGCAGATTGACTTTTGCTGCCTTTGCTGCTCTTGCTGAGATTATCTCATCAACCCTAATGGCATCCATGGCTAATGTTGCTACATCAGCCTCAGCACCACCACCAAACCCTCCACCATCACCTCCCCAAGGGCCTGCAGAGGGGAACACGCATGAGGATGTAGAGAACGAGGATGAAGAGAATGAAGAGAATGAGGTCGAGGAACTCCCTACTACCAGCACGCGCCGGGAGTCTTGGGTGTGGCAGTTGTTTACCGTTTATGGTAACGTACCATAAGCAAGTGCGAACAAGGTCACCTGTAACCAGTGCAAATTGGTGCTGAGTCGTGGAGACGTGGTTCGTACAGCTTTGGTTTGACATCCATGAAGCGATACCTAACTTCGTTCCACAGTGCGGACATTCGCAAGGATGTACCTTGTGATAAACATAGTAGGTTGAGTTCCTCTACAGCATCCTCCGTTTCCGCTCCTCTCACCACAAGAGACACTCCTGTGGGGGAGAGCGCATCCCTCCAGCTGCTTCACAGGCCATTTGCGATGCTGTTGACCCTTACCCTTACCTTTCAAGGGTCACAATATTGTGTATGTACTGCGACGCTGTACTCTGCAGAAGTGCTTTCGAGACTACGGTCGCAGAACACCAAAATACCTGCTACCTACCTAAGTAAGGCCCACCCTACATCTTCCTCTCTCCACCTGCCCTTTCTTATCCCGTGGATGGTGTCCCTTCCTTACCCTCCTTTCCCCTCCTCTCCTAGTGTATCATGTGTAAAAATCCCCAAACAATATAAAACAACTAAAATAAAAAAAGGGCTCTTTTCAGAGCTGCCTTTCACAGTTTAAAAATAGACGTGTCAAAGAAACAGTGCAGGGCCCTGCACATTTTTTGAAAGTCCGCAGACAGTCCTAGGACATATAACATTTTAGGGTGCTGCCCTACCAAAACCAATGCACTTTTCTCTGGGAAGAAGTGGTGGCTCTGAAAAGAACCTTTTGGTGGTGTTTGTGTGTGTTTGAAAAACTTGAAATCGTCAACATCTACTGCAACATAGGTCAGTCTAATTCCAAAAAAGGTTGCAATGCATTTTGTATATTTCTCAGAAAAATCTGATTGCCAGCATAAGTAAGATGGACACCATCTCTGCGAAAAATGTATGTGCTACGAAACTTAATATTTTCATTGTGAAAATAGGACATGCCAACATCTCTTAGAAAGGCACAAACAGCCTTATTGACATTGTGCCTCGCTTTCTCCATTTGTGGACCAAATAAAGAAAAACGCAGCCACATTTGCCTTTGCGCAATACGAGAAAAAATGACTTGGGAATTTGGAAACATGTCTATGACCTTCTCAAGTCCTTCTTTCATTGCAAAATTCCAGGCATATGTCCTAAACTGTTCCCTCCACAATGAATTATAATTATGTCCGGATGATGCTCTGTCTCTAAAGTAGCACAGAGAGGTACCAAGTCCAGCCACTTCATTCCACGCACTCCATGCCAATGCACTTCCACATGAGGGAATCCAAGATCTGCAGCTACTCCACAACGTTCTGCATGCACATTCAACCAATGTATCCATGAGTCTCCCAAAATCCAGATAATCTGTTTTTGAAAACACATAGCCACAGCTATCTGTTCTTCTCTCAGGAAAAATACGTTCTCACAAAATCTCTCCTTACACAACACACCCACTAAACTTTACTGACCAATCCCTAACTCCACTCATTCTCATTTGCATGCCGCTCCACCCCAGAATCCCTGTATGTAATACGCGCTGTCCGCAGACTACCGACATTCCAAAACAACATGGCATTTCCCAAAAAAGATAAAGAAATACAATCTTCTTCAAAATAAACAGCATTAGTCGAATCAATATTCTCATTTTTACAGAAAAACATACCAGTTCTAAGCATGAAAGCACACATGCCTCGATTGATTGCACACATAGCAATGTTTTGCTGAGGACAAAAAGCAGAACTATTGTCCCATATTGCCCTAGGTAGTAATCCAGAAAAAAATACTTTCACATTTGGAAGGATGTTCATTACTGCTTGAACCAACTGTTTCAAATCTGCCAACAAAGTAGGGGCGCTCACATAGCCCAAATGGAAAGCACCATAGTGCAAAACTACCAGATGGGGACTTTTTTTTTCATCCTACGCATATCTTTACAAACTTGTAGAATTCCCTCTACATTGCAATCAGGCACAGCGCTCCACACCACCTCCACTCCTTTAACATCGAAATTGTTTGCCACATACCTGCATTGAGCATACCGCTGTAAACCATGGACAAATATATCTCCGAGCACCAACACCCTGACTTTCTCCACCTCTGCCATCTTCACTACACACACTCTCTTTCTACACAAATCCACAATGTCAACATCTGATTGGCTAATTCCTACAGTCCCCTTTCCATACTGGATTTGCTGGAAAACCCCAGATGTGGCACGCCCTACCCGCGGACAGCCGCGGTGTCTGCGCGGCACGTAACTCTTAGCCAGCCCTTCTACCCTTTCCACATCACTCTCGGTGCCATTCCCTCATTGGATACAGCTACGCAGTCTCACAACCATCCACCAATCAAATCCAAGACCTCTACATCTAACTCCATCATCAGAGTTCCGCACTTCAAATGTACTGTTGATCACTCTGAGTACAATTCTCATATCATTGGAAAGCACCTAATGCAAAAACGACTGTACAAGTCTCCAAGATTTCTACTTACAGCTCCATGCATATCCACATGCATGAATACAAACTATAGGTATGCATATTTGATTCAGAGTACATGTACAACTCTTATGAATGCAAATAAACAGAGTAATGCCACTAAACCTGTATAGCCTATATATACATGCCACCCCTCCCGATTTAAGCACAAGACTCCCGATTGTTCATTGAAAAATCGCACTATTTTTTACTGTCTCCAGCATAACCTATACATACATGCAAACCCTCCCGATTTAGGCGCGAGACTCCCGATTTTTCATTGAAAAATTGCACTATTTTTTACTGTCTCCCGCCTAAATTAATGCTAATCCCAATGCAATCCTATGGTAAAATAAATGTTCCTGATTGCTGTGGTGAAATATCACTCTCAAGGGCTCCCGATTGTTGTCATGTCTACCTATAAAATGAACTTATTTAAATTGTTCCCATCTACTATAATCAACTGTCACTTCCAAACCTGTCTCCTATCTACAACACACCTTTAAAAAATCAATAGAATTTCATACACTTAAAATTATACTCATTTGCAAAGCATGTTGAACTAACATATTGTAAATAAAATATAAACGCTGCACATAGTCAAATGAAATGCATGCATCCACTATGTTCAGATATCAAACAAGAATACTACCACAAAACATAAAAATCAACTTCTACATTAACATCAGTGCTATAAACACACAAAATTACTAACTTATTTCTTTTACAATTACAGTGAAGACCACTCTCCTGAAAATCAGCAGCATCTGAACTACAAAAAACATATCCGAAGAAACCTGCTCATTCCACAAAAAAAGAGTAAGTACAATACTACCTTAATATACTACCCATTACGTTTACTATTAATGCTTCTCCTCACCACTAGCTCACTTTCTACTCTCATCTGAACCTCAGTTTAGTAACACACAAATAGAAGAATAGCCTTCCCAACTCATTGTAACTGCCCAATGCACAATCACACACCACCACATACATCTTTCCCATCATACTCAGACACTCATGCACACAGCACACATACATTGCAAAACGGCCCAACCCATACCTTCTTTTTTTTTCAACGGACCCCAAAGAATGCCTACCAAAAAGCAAGTCCACAGAAAGCAACACAGAAATAGATCAAATGAAAATAAAAGTGTCCAAAATAAGCATCCATCTCTACCAGAGTTTGTACAAAACGTTCAAACAAAACAGCTAATACAGTCATTTAGTGAAACAAAACAAGCTTCTAGTACAGAAACTTTGCTTCCTCTATCAAAATGTAAAAAAAACAAAAAATGCTTAACAAGAATTCGGCTACCACTACTGCTAAAACTGCTCCTATAAATCTCGATATACTAGCAAGTAACAATACCAAAAAAAGTATTTTAGCAAAAAATGTTCCGCCACAGAGTCCTTCAGAATCTTGTAAAAACAGGAGACAAATCATGCACAACCCTTCAAACCTACCGTAGAAAATTAATCTTAGAAGCTTTAATAGAAAGTGCAATCCTTCTCAAAGAAAGTTATTCATTTTAATGTTAAACAGAATGAAAGCACTAACAAAACTAAGTATTAAATTACAAAAAACTTCTCAATAAACAGATTGTCAACAAAAATAACTTCTTAAATATCTGTGGAGGTGAATGGAGTCACACCACGAGCACAGAACCATATTTTAATGAAGAAGCATACAAACAAAACCAAACAAACACAATTGCCTTCCATAGCAGTGGACGAGGTTATGAAAAAATTATAATACCACAATGGAACAAGAAATATTGCTTCCAAAAATATCCCCAGAAAACTCAGAATTACCTCTCCATTCAACTGAACCAGAACGTCCAGTATACAAATGGCCATGCACGTCAATGTGTAACATTCCCAAAAAATCTTTCAAATCTTTACGCCAGTTCCTCAATCAGTATGAGAAAGGTAAAGACAAAATCAAAATGAAAGTGCTGCAAAATATGGATACCTTTCCAGTGCGCAAATTCACAGGACTACAAGGACATTCATTAGCCTGCATTTCAGGACCTATTTGCAAAAGCACCTTCCATCATATTAAAATGATATCAACACATCATTCAATTATAAGGAATCTAGTCTACAAACTGCACTATGCTTAAAGTCCTGCTTTAGAACCAACCAATTTAAATAACACTCTTCTACATGGTACACCCAAAGACCTACAAGAAGAAATCGACCGTATCCAGAGAAAATATTTTGGAAGTGAAAGCCACTTACAAAATGCAATAGCTTTACAACAGACTAGCAACAATTCTGCACATGCCAACCTTCTACTACACATACAAAAAAGAAATACTAAAATTCAAAAGTACATCCGCTGAAGTAACAAACCATGTGTGTGTGTGTTGCCGCAGAACTTTTTATAAAAAGTAACACAAAAACTATAGAAGTAACATACAAAATAGAAGAGAAAGAAGATTCCAAATGGTTTGAATTAGCTCTCTACCTTGTAGCAGAAAACAAATACGAAATAACTGACCCCTTAATACTTTGCACTTATTGCACTACAAAACTAGACAACAAAACTCCTTCACGTGCTATCACAAATAATTTTGAATTGTTCCCACTACCAAAACCCCTACAACAACTAAATTTATATGAGATCCTCATAATTCAAACAGTGCTCCCATTTCAAGCAATAATACGCCTTCAACCAAAAACAGCAAAATTACCTCCCTGAACTGGTGAAAGTCATTTGTGGCAAAGTAGTTTATTTACCATTAGATCTGAAAGAAAATGGGCACACTATAGGAGTGCAACGTCCAATAGAGCAATCTTTAATTGTCTTAGTAAATGGTGTATCAACAAAAGACAAAAAAACTTGCCAACAACTCGTGGACTTACAAAAAGTTAGACACGCCTTGCAATATCTAAAAGACAATAATGAAAACTACAAATAAATAAATATTGAAGAAAACTTAAGGGAAACAACTGAAATAATTCAAGAGTCACCAGAAACTGGTCAATATGAACTTCTAGATCCTGCTACAGTATCCAATATTTTAGACCTTTATACAATTCATCCATTACACTCTAATGACACCATAGATGATGCACTAGAAACGTACCAAATGCGACAAACAAAAGGATCACCAACAAGCATATGGGAAAAAAGTATAGAAGCACATGCTTTTCCTCTATTCTTTCCTACTGGCAAAGGAGGAAGGTACAATGATAGACCCACTCAGATAACAACATCAGAATACCGCTCATTACGAATGTATTCTGAAGATCCCAGATTTAGACAAAATGTGGAATACATACTCCACCTACTCTTTGAAAGTGAGCTAGCAACTGTATGTTACAGAGTTGACGCATATTGAAATCAGGAACCCACTTTCCAAATATGTCAGTAGGCAATTAATACAAAAAGTGCAAGAAAAATATGAGGTTTTACAATCAAGCATTATAAATCTGTTTGCAAACATGTGTGTTACGAAAGAGTACTGGTTCCAATGTCACGGAGATATATGTTGTATGATAAGAAACCTTGGCCCACCCACTTGGTTTGTTACATTAAGTTGTGCAGAATATGCATGGGAAGATTTACATGATTTCCTACGCATAGCAAACAAAAACAAAACAAACATAGATATACTAACACCTGGAGAACTTTGCTCTCTAGATCCTGTTAATGTTTCAAGATATTTCCACCATTGTTTCATTGCTATGCTACACTTTATTGGTAATAAAACTGTTCCTCCCCTCGGAGAAGTGCAACACTTCTTTTGGAGAAAAGAATACCTGTTACGCTCACCTGGTATCCACGGGGACGCCCTAATGCCCTTATTGCCGGATTCACCCTGAACGTTCCCAATTCTGGAACATGCCTTCTGTGGCGGTCGGGCCTGAAAACACAGGGGGACTGGGCTTAGGAACAGACTTCATTTCCTCCCACCAGCCCCCTGGACTCAACCTGATGGCCCACTCCTCACCTTGTTATGATGTCTGGCGTGCTCTCCGTCCTGCCTTCTGTGCAGGAGCGCGTAGTCTTCTGCGGGTTGAAGCGACCGAGTTAACTGCACTGGTGCTAACCCATTCAAGTGTCTTTAAGGAGGTAAGTCTGGTTATAGCAGTCTTTAAATGTCCTTGCTTTCCTTTCTTGCTAATAATGTCTTTTCTTGTTTGTTTCCCCTTAGGTGCACAGAGATTCGGTGGGTGCGCTACTTGGATCAGGCTCCTGCCAGGATGATGGACGCAGGAGCGTATGATGGGTGGTAGGTTAAGCGCGAAGTGCAGCGCGGTAATGTCTTTTCTTGCTAACCTGTATTCTTTGTTCCTTTTCAGGTCGCGATGGTCTTTCTGGGCGTGTGAAGATTTCCGGAGCGGAACCAGTCAAGAAATGCCCAGCCAGGTGAGGATTTTGTGATTACTGGCGTGAATGCTGTGAGTAACCTGTTTAACGTTGTCCTTCTTTCTCTCTCCCTCCAAGTGCTTCGTTCCAGTGTGAGCGTGGTGTCCTGATGATGCTGCCAACTGGATGGAAGACCACGAGCAGCAGGAAACGACGGATGGAAAGTTGCAGGTAAGCAGAGACTACTAAAGATGTTCTTTTGTCTGCTCTGCAGGTCCGCTATTCAAGGATTGCCGGGTGCTGGTCTCTGAACACGATGAGCATCATGCTGCTGGCTGCAGAATAACGCGAAGCACGTTCTGTAGCTTGGGTGCGGTTTATATAGCCCTCTGTAAAGTAGTCCAGGTAAAGTAGTCCAGGCTACCACACCCTAAAACACTGCACTGCAGAGTCTGGTTCCTAGGAACTAGACTGTATGGGTGCCTCCATGTTGGCTGCAGGCCTTCACAGGAAAAGTAGTCCCTTCAAGGTAAAGTCCCAATCTGAACATTAACCTGGCGCCAAAGGCACCAGAACTGACTCCAGGAGAGTCAATAATGATAATGCAAGGCCCTTGGGGGCCCAAATTAACCCTACCTGGCATGTGACCATGCCAGTGGGGTTCTGGGTCACGGGTCGTGACAATACCAAGCCAGAGGAGCACCAAACATCCACATGCTTTTATGGATTAAAGATGCTCCTAAATTTTGTCAAGACAGTGATTCCACTGTTTTACAGTTTATCGAAAATTATGTCACTTGTAAAATTCTATCAAAAGCAACAAATAGTGATTTTTATGCACAAATTGTACAATTTCAAAGACACAAATGTGGCAAATATTGTCGTCGCAAATACAAAAACAAAGGGAAATACTACACCAAATGCTGCTTTGGTTTCCCTAGACCAGTTACAGAAACAGGTGAAGTGTACAACTTCATGTCTTCAGTTAGACATAGGGCCTCATTACACGGACGGCGGTTACCATGGCGCTATTACCGCCCTATTCCAAGGTATGTGGGGGCGGTAATTCCCCATTCACCATGGCACTTCCCCCATTCCCATTTATGCCCCCATAGGGCTCCCAGGTCCCTTTGCGGGTCCCGTCCTTAACTGCTGGTAAAACCAGCCGTTAAGGTAGGGTCCCACAAAGGGACCTTGTAGTAAGGCGGTAAGGGTTTACCGGCACTGGTACCCTTACCGGTACCGGTAAACCCTTACCGCCATCCGTGTAATGAGGCCCATAGTGTTAAAGATAAATCACCTAAGAACACGTATTATATAAAAAGAACAGAAGAATCAAAATATATCAATGATTACAATGCAATCATTGCCCTCTTATGGAATGCAAACATAGATGTGCAGTACATTGCAGACAATTCCACTGCAGTGGCACAATATGTTACAGCCTACTTAACAAAAGCAGAAAAAACAGAGCTTCAATACCTCTGGAATGACCTATCACTAGACAAAACACTATCTCAGAAATTGTACAGTTTAGGCATAAAAATGCTCGCTCATAGAGAATGCGCCCACTATAAAGCTGCAGATCATTTAACCGCTACTGCTTTGTATGGAACATCTGAAAATATAGTATGACTAAGTCTTGGTCCTGCTAAATCTAGAAAAAGAGTTCTCAAATCATATGAGGACATAGAAACAATAGCCAAATATGATCCCAACAGCCAAGACATTTTGAAAAGCTATTTACTAGACACATACTACCCGAACAGGAGTACCACTTGGAAACCATGTGTCTATACCACATAGCCCAAAACTTTGCATACAAAAATAATATAAAACCTGATCAAAAAAAGGTACATATAGAGTGACAGATTGTGAAGGCAGCTTAGTGAAACTTACCAAATGGAGCTTTATTAATCATATCAAATTGTTATTAAAAACTCCTCAACAGAAATAACTATATTACATGTCCCTGCTACAACCTTTTAAACCATGGAGAAAAGAAGAAGAGATACTAGATAACTATGACTTCTATGAAGACGCTTTCAAAGCAAATGAAAGCACTATCACCGATGTAAACTTTACGCAGTACAAAACAATGTTGCACAATGAACAGCATCACGAAGAAGAACTCAGGCCCAACTAGATAAGGACACTCCCGACAGTAGTCAACCTTCTGTATCAGGAAGCCAGGACCACTCGGACAGCCACAAATAGCAAATGAGGCAGAATTAGCTATGACAGAAGTAGAAAACACCATGTGTCACTATGAAGAAGATACAGAAGACTTAACTGTACTACAGTCAAAACTGAACAAAGAGCAGCGCACCATTTTTGAAGAAGTAACAAAAGAAATTGCACATGGTGTACAACAGGAAAATAAAGAATGTACCTGCCAAAATTACAAACGTATACTACTATACGTCAGTGGTGAAGCTGGTTCAGGCAAAACATTCTTCATCAAAATCATCAGCAATTTCCTTCAACAATTGACAAACAACAAACTGTCAGCTATTGTAACTGCCCCCACAGGTTTAGCTGCCTACAAGATAGGCAGTGTCACTTTACACCGATTACTACTCCTTCCAGTAGAACACCAAAACAAATTATACTATTACAATCTTTCTACAGAAGCTGCAATGGAACTGCACAGAGTGTTAAAACAAATGAAAATGCTACTAATAGATGAAGTGAGCAAGGTCTCCAACCTAATGTTGGCTTTGATTCACCTCAGATTTCAAGAAGTACTTAAAACAAACTACGAAGAGCTCTTTGGAGGAAAACACATTATTGTTTGCGGAGATCTTCTTCAATTGACACCAGTGAAAGGTGAACCTATTTTTAAAACCTTAGGACACAAACTCTGCCGTAAAACTGTTGGCAGCATAGGAAATTTCAACCTTTGGCAACATTTCCAATACAGAGAATTAACAGAAAACATGCGCCTATCTGCAGACCTCACTTACGCCAACATTTTAAAAAGTATCAGAGTTGGTGTACTATCTCAAGAAGCACAAGCAATATTAAAAACCCGGCACATCCATGCACTTTATGGCGATAACTCATGTGCTACTGATGATGGAACAATTAGCGCACAAAAATGTCAATTGTATGTCCTTAATGCCAACTCTTGCAAGCTGTTCCAAATTCAATGAAACAATGTTGAAAAAAGAAATGTAACCAATAATTGAATTTGCTCGACAGACAAACTGAACGTACATGGTACGACACCACCCATGTGTCAACAAGCCACTAAATACCTTAGAACATTCTATCTCCAACACAGCTGGTTTGGAGAAAATATTAAAATGATCCTTAAACTGTAGAGTAATGCTTAAACCTAACCTTGATGTGGAGCAAGGACTAGTTAATGGAGCACTGGGTACAGTTGTTGGCTTTCAAACATACCCACATGACAACATTCAGTTTGTCAATATTCTCTTTGACAAACTTTCAGAATTAAAAAGGATAGGGCGCTCAACAGCTCGATTCCTTCTCTTCAAAGACATGTATGTACGCAGAGAACAATTTTCTCTAACTCTAGCAAATGCAGTCACCATTCATAAATCACAAAGGTCTTACCCTAGACAAAGCATTGATAGATATTGGTAAAACAGTCTTTAAAGAAGGCATGAGCTACATAGCACTATCATGCTTATGTACACTTGAAAGTCTATTTCTAATAAACTTTGATGCAAGTAAAGTAAACACTGATATTCCTTGCATTATAGAATACAATAGATGATGTTCACTATACACCCCCCATCTAAAAACATATCCTGTTCCACAAAAAGGAAAACCTTGTAAAAGTAAACTAATTCAAACAGAAATGCAACAGGATCTCATTGCAAATCCTCCAAAGAGAGTAAAAGAAGCTAATACTTCATCAATTAACACATCCAAAGAAGAACCTATTCCTCAAAGTAACTCAGGTACTTCTTCAAAGAAGCAACACACACTCCAAAAAAAATGACTTGGACACAGAACCATCTGGTCCATTCAAATGTTCAAATATAACTGGTTTAAGTTCCTACGCAAATGTAGCAATGAATATTCTATTTCAATTGCCACCAATTGATGACAACATTTACTTACACAGTACAGACCAATTGTGTTTGCAAATGTGAGTCCTTCATAGAAACGCAACAAACAATCCTGACAACACGTATAATGTTCATGGAATAAGACAAGAATTGGACTACTGTGCTGGAATGGTGAAATTTACTATAAACTCACAAGAAGATCCACAAGAATTTCTAATGTACTTACTACAAGTACTGGACAACAAGAACATACCTATAAATGAAATCTTCCAGATTTCATACATGTGGAAATATACATGCACTCTCTGCAACAATGTGACACAGGTACAAATCCCTAATGAGCGCTTCGTGTATGTATCCATACCTAATTGTGAATCCGTTCCATTTCAGCAATGTGTACAAAATGCAAACCATGGTAGATTATGTACTACCTGCAATTCAGATAATCGCTCTGCCTTAGTAATACAAACACATAGTAAATACGTAATACTAATGCTTCTACGTTACAGTGCAGATGGTACCAAAAACAACTGCAAGAAAACTGCAAGCTGACTGGATTCACACATGGTCAAGTATCACTTGGTAAGAAATCCTTCACAACAGTAGGTATAATCTACCACGCAGGAGCCACAACCAATGCAGGTCACTACACTGCATATAAAAAAAGAATGTGGATGGTTCGAATGTAATGATAGTACCATTACTCTAAAGCAGAGATTACCAGCAAATCTTACAAACGCTTATTTAATCTTCTTAAAACCAAAATGTATCACATATCACACTTTCTGCAAAGTTTGGTGAGAATTCATCCAGGGAGAACGAAGATATAAGCGACCCATGGTGGCTTATAACTTCAGTGCTTATAACTCGGGTCTTAGTTGCATGGCCTTTGGCCATGCACCCAAGACTCTAGGCCCTGCCCACAACCACTGCACCATATCACACCCATGGTGCCTTATAACTTCAGTACTTATAACTTAGGTCTTGGGTGCTTTGCACCCAAGACTCTAGGCCCTGGCCACAACCACCGCAGCATATCACACCCATACATCACAACCATAGAATCAAACATTTTAACTGTCTATCTGGGCCCACCCATATCACACTTTCTGCAAAGTTTGGTGAGAATTCATCCAGGGAGAGCGAAGCTGTAAGCCACACATGGCGGCTTATAACTTCAGTGCATATAACTTCAGTCTTGGGTGCATGGCCTTTGCCGATGCACCTGAGACTCTAGGCCCTGGCCACAACCACTGCAGCATATCACACCCACAACCACTGCAGCATATCACACCCATGCTGGCTTATAACTTCAGTGCTTATAACTTTGGCCTTGGGTGCATGGCCTTTGCCCATGCACCCAAGACTCTAGGCCCTGCCTCAACGACCGCAGCATATCACAACCACAACCACCGCAGCATATCACACCCATGCTGGCATATAACTTCAGTGCTTATAACTTCGGTCCGCGCGTGTCCTTAGAACAGTTTCAACTTGCATGCGCACAGCACGGACGGGAATACTATCCTTAGCACACCCCTCATTTTCACTAATTACGAACATCCCGGACAGCGCGGGCATGGCGAATTCATCAGTAGCACCTGCCACCTAAACAAATACAGTATTTCACCCATCTCTTACTCCCCAAACCTCCCCAAGCACTCTTGCACACCAAAACACTCCCCAAAACTGCATTTCGCCACTGTTCGCTGTTGCGCTGTGGGCGGATCCAAGATGGCGGGCGCATCGGAACAATCTGACGCACATAACGCCTCCCTCCAGCCAATCGGCGGACACGTTGTGTGTCCACGGACATGACGCGAGCCAATTAGCCGGAGCGGACATAAATATCACTAATTTTTTGAGACCTACATTTTGATCGTTTTAAAAAAAGCTACTGGACAGATTTTCAGAATTTACAAAAGCACGCTTTCAGGACCAAGCCACTGCTCCTGCTGCAAATTCGGTGAAAATCCGTCCAGCGGTTTGGGCTGTAGGCATGCACAAAGTTTTTCCCCCATTCAGTATATGGGAAAAAAAGAAATTTTCGGACCCCCCCTATAACTTTTCCCCTCTGGACCAAACCTCACCAAACTTTGCAAAAATATTCAGAGTGGGCCATATCCTTTTTTTTTGCAAGGTTTGGTGTGGATTCGTCCAGGGAGAGCAAAGTTATAAGCCGTCCAAAAAGTGCTCTTCCTGTGGGAATAGCAACTTATCCATAACTACACAGCCACTACCAGGGCTGTGTAATATTCAGTGAAAAAACATTGTTAAAAGGACGTTATGGTTACAAGTAAAACCGGAAAACTCCTGAAATTCGCCAGTTATGGTTAACTAAGCAACCATAACTCGCGCCACCACTGTGCACTGCTAAGAATAACACCCATGATATCAAAGATGACATCACAAATATGATTGATGACATCACATGTGCATTTAATTTTCATAGGCAGTCCCTACAAGGGGTTGTGGATGTAATGTTGGCAAAAAAGTGTCAGGGTCATCTGGAGATGTGTGATGAACTACATACTTGATTATGCAATTTATTGCTCCAAAGAACATTCCATTGCAGTGTTTTTTCTAGTACAGGAATCTACTCAAACAAAAACATAGGCTTTGGCTGCAGCATACACCACAGAAATGTAATATTTAAAATTTTCCAATGTTGGATACTAAACCGGTGAATGCTTCTGGATCACACTTTTGCATACTGTGAAACAAATAGGTAATAATGCATCACTTACTACATGCTTGTACTACTACACACAAAACATTAAGAGACCACAATGTATACACATATGGGGCTTATATAGGCAGAGTAAAGTAAGTAAACAAGAGGCAGTATCATGAGCCACTGTGTATAACCAACATGATTATATTTACGCATAGAAATGATTGCTGTGTTTCAGGCCTTCTTCTTCTCCTATGTATGTCCATCATAAAATGTGATTGAATTCTAAGGTAAGTACTGTAAGAACATGTGAGAATAGCAACTTCTACAAATTTGCATTTTAAGTGAATAAACTCACCTGGCCTAGATATGTCAGTGAACAAAAAAAGAAAGGGCTAGACATGTGATGTCATCAGTGATGTCATCAATCCTATTTGTGATGTCATCTTTGATGTCCAGAGTGTTATTCTTAGCAGTGCTCGGTGGTGGTGCGAGTTATGGTTGCTTAGCATACCATCACTGGCAAATTTCAGGGGTTTTTTGGTTTTACTTGTAAACATAACATCCCTTTAACAAAGTTTTTTCACTGAATTTCATAGGTTTTTAGCAGCTCAACTTAACCATAAAGTCCCTTTAACAAAGTTTTTTCATTGAATTTCATAGGTTTTTATTAGTGCAACTTAACAATAACACCCCCTTAACAAAGTTTTTACATTGAATTTCATAGGTTTTTATTAGTGCAACTAAACCATAACGTCCCCTTAACATTTTTGTTGTTGAAGTTCATAGGTTTTTAGTAGCGCAACCCAACCTTAACATCCCTTTAACAAAGTTATTAATTGAATTTCATAGGTTTTCATTACTGCAACTTAACCATAATGTCCCCTTAACAAAGTCCCGGAGTAGGAAGGAAAATCTTTTTCCAAGATGGCTACCATGGAAAGGGAAGGCGGGGTTCCCTGCAGGGCCCATCTTTGCTTTCCATGGCATCCTGCAGAAGGCAAAAAGAGAATCCTATGATCATATTACACAATCACAATTTTCTTCCCTTTCAAACTTATCCCAATTTCTAATATCTTTACCACAAAGCCAGCCCCAGGTGGACATGGCCATTTTAACCCCATGTCTTGTCCCTCGTGGTCATGGCGAGTAGCCAGATTGTCCGGATCATAACCTTATTCCCTGACCCGAACAATCTGGCCACTGCCCATGGCCATATGCTACACCTCATACACCAAAGGTATATCACTATTTTTTGTACGTACATTGTGACACTTGTCAAAATATAAAACACAGGCACATTTGCAAAATTATGCTTTCAGGTCCTTGCAATGTTCCTTACACAAGTATGCTAGAAATCCACCCATGTATAATTTTTTCAATAGTGTCAAAAGTATGCACATACAATAGTCATAAAACCTAGCCCCCACTTGACAAAATCCATTCTGACTTTACGAAAACATTTATATATAGATTTATGATCTTTTTGCAAACTTTTGTGTAGATTTGTCAAATGGCACCTCATTCATAAGCCTTTACATTATTTAGGGACCCCCTCTCTAATTTTGCCCCCTCTTCACAGAATCCCACCAAACTTTGCAAACTCATTCGGAGGTTGTCGGGAATAAAATAGCAAAATTTCATGCAGTTTCATTAAAGGAGTACTCAGCTCAAAAATATTATTGTCCCAAGTGTTCGGGCATGTGTATTTAAGCATACATTGATCGATCGTAAAAACTTTTCCTATGCACCTTACCATATGCGGAATCAGGCAGCAGGGCACGACCATTTTGTGCTAATCTTATCTGTTGCCTCATCGCCATAGGCTCAAATGACACTAACGCATAGTCCCTGCCCCTGAAGCTGACATCACCATTCCTAGCAATATTCTCCACCTATATCCATGTCGCTAGTGTGCAGCATGGCCAAACGCAGCCAATCATCACCTACATCCAGGCGTTAGTTGACACAGAACCCGGAACATCAACCCACATCCTTTCACAGCACAGCGCATCCCAATTCTGAAAACAAAACACTATCTTTAAATGAAACCGCAATAGTCTGCAATTTAGAATGTGGTTTTATTTCACAATAAACGTTCCGAGAACATCAGCCGATTTCCATATTCAAGCACATTTTTTGTTTCTTTCTTTGTTCTCGAACACAGTGTTCCTTTGGGTATAAGCTCATTGGATGGAGGCACTGTGATTCACAAGGCTTCGGCATCAGCTTGTTGCTACACCACTGTAAACGATGTCAAGGTCCTCCTTATTGCCAGTACCGCGAAAGGGCATATGAGCCCGGGGCGATCACCCCAAAACAGCGTCACGGTCATCCAACCATTGAGGTGTATCATCAACTGCCGGCTGAAGAAGCCATCAATTGGTATCTGGAAATTATCACATTCGCAGTACGTCAGGATGTGGCTGTGTAGAAAACATAACAGAAATGTGTCTCAGTAGCCGTTCTTAATTCTATTCTAATCGATCCATTACTTATGCACCGTGTGAAAAGTAGCGATTAACACAAACGAGAAACAGTGCAAACACAGAGAAAACAATGTGCAATGTTGGAGTCAACGATGTGATTGAGAGGTAAGTGCTATGCAGTGTGTTTAGCTCATGATGGGAGGCCGATGTGGAATTTACTGAAGAATTCGAATAACACATAGACAGCATTTTAACGTAACACTAGCCTAGAATTGGGCATTGGTGAGACCTGTGCGAACACAGATGTGGACTCCATGCATTACGGTGCTGTACTGCCCACGTGCGATGGGACAAATACAAGTACACACTGGTTGATTCTGACTCTCCTCATCAATTGGCAAAACCAACAAGCCATAGCAATGATAGACAGGCATTCATACCGTTCATAAAATAAAACCTTGACTCCTTTGTCTACAAATTTGTCTACAGTAAAACGTACATAATAATCGGCATTTCCATTCTCTTGGCGTAATTCAGAGTGTCTGTTCAGATCAATGATTTTTCATCAAATGAAATTAAATGTTACTTTGTCCAGTTCTTGAATGCTGACCCTTATCATGTGTGATGTTTTTACATACCTCACCCCATTCCTTTCCTTTCCTTACAAAAACTCCCTTTATTTCCAAGGACAAAAAACAATAGGGGCTTATGCCTAGCTTGCTTTTTGTAAATGGAAGCGACAAATTAGCTCGACAGGACGCGAGGGAGTAGGCAGCTCAAGGCATTGACCTTGAGGCCCATGGCATCGATTTCTGCATGCACCACTGTAGCATTAGGAATATTTAGGAAAAACAAGCAAATTATTTGCTTGCATACACCAATGCCACGCAAAAAATTTCCAGAGATTTACTCCTTTTATGAAAACACTCGGAATTCATAATCCACCTGTCAGCATTTTGTATTTTGGGGAGCTTGCGCCTTCAGACCGTAACCCCGCACCACCTCAAAATCACCTCCCATATACCTAATATGGAGTGCTCAAATAGGCATCTCTTGCAAAAGAAATTGACAAACAGGGTACATCTGGAAAGACATTTTTTATACACTTTATTTGGGCAATTTATACTTTTGATAACTTTGAAATTCAAGTTACAAATGTTTTCCATTGGTCATGTACAATGTATCAAAATTGTTGAACATACAAATAGCTGAAAATCATTTGTATCGGGATGCAAACTGTTCCCTGAGTTCTGCTTTCGGTGGAGAGAGCATGTTTGCAATGTTTCGTGGCAATGTATGTGTCCTTGGAATCAAACCACGAAGGATTCCATGAGTATGCATGTCCAACAAAGTCAAAGCCAGATCTTTCACGAAATCGAATTCTATTTCCTGGTATATTAGCTTGACCACCCACTTTTTGGTTCTTTTTCCAAAGGCCATTTCGTATCGAAACATCCCAAATTTGGCAGCAGTTCTAGATTGTTGTTTGCCTATATTCTCGTTATGCACTTATAAATCAAGTAGTGTGCGAATTCCATACCCTGTATACCAAAATGCAATTTCTTAGGCCAGTACATTAGGCACATATTGTGGTACATTTCCAAATCCAGCAGGTAAAGATGGAACCAACCACTTCTTCTTGCGTTCCTGCTCCTCCGTCAAAGGTCCATGTTCACATTTGTGAAAATGTTAATTTTCTGTCCATGAGTAAACGTTGGAGCAGTGGTGCATTAATGAGCGCCATTTTTCAATTCGAATTTCCAAGTGTTTTTCACCAACCCTTTAATGCTGAGGTGTCCGCGACCTTCTCAGGACTGTTAGTGGACTTTTGCGGTGAAAAACACCAGTTGCTTTGCTTCTTTGCTTCTTGCAAGCATATCCCATCCCATCCTCATCACCCCTCACCTCCCCAGAGATTATTTGATAAGGTTGACAAGTGCAATGTTGTGTTTTTTAATATGTTTTACCGTGATGTCCATGGACACCGATCGCTGTCCGTGAATTCAAAATGGCGGGCATTTCCAAAAATCTGATACACTTCATGCTTTTCACCATCCAATCAATGGCCGCGTCCGATGTCCGCGGACACCACGTTGCCTTCTAAGCCAATCAGTGTCCTGTCCGCATGCCAACAGGGAAGTGTGTCCATGGGGCCTGCAGAAGTTGATGTCATCAATGAAATTTGTGATGTCAACTTTGATGTCCTGGGTGTTATTCTTAGCAGTGCACGGTGGTGGTGCGAGTTATGGTTGCTTAGCTTACCATAACTGGCGAATTTCAGTTTTTTTTTGGTTTTACTTGTAACCATAACGTCCCTTTAACAAAGTTTTTTCATTGAATATATATATATTCAATGAAAAAACTTTGTTAAAGGGACGTTATGGTTAAGTTGCGCTACTAAAAACCTATGAAATTCAGGGAAAAAACTTTGTTAAAGGGACGTTATGGTAAAGTTGCGCTACTAAAAACCTATGAAATTCAGTGAAAAAACTTTGTTAAAGGAACGTTATGGTTCCAAGTAAAACCGAAAAACCAAAAAACCTTACAGAATTACTGTAAGAACCTACTTGAAGGATACATCTACAAATAAAATAAAATGTTTAGTTTCTGACTGTTACTGAAGAAAACCATGTGGCCTAGATATGTCAGCAAAAGAAAAAAGAGTGAGCCAGACATGTGATGTCATCAGTGATGTCATCAATGACATTTGTGATGTCATCTTTGATGTCCTGGGTGTTAGACTTAGCAGTGCACGGTGGTGGCGCGAGTTATGGTTGCTTAGCTTACCATAACTGGCGAATTTCAAGGGTTTTTCGGTTTTACTTGGAACCATAACGTAAGTTTTTTCACTGAATTTCATAGGTTTTTAGTAGCGCAACTTTACCATGACGTCCCTTTAACAAAGTTTTTTCATTGAATTTCATAGGTTTTTAGTAGTGCAACTTAACCATAACATCCCTGTAACATTTTTTTTTTACTAAATTTTAAAGGTTTTTATTAGTACAACGTGACCATAACATCCTTTTCAATAGATGAAGACCACTAACATATTATGTCCTCAAAGTGGGAATGCCGGGTGGTAAAAAAACCAAAAAGATTTTCCTTCCTACGCCGGGACACCTGCGGCGTCTCGGTGTAGGAAGGAAAATCTTTTACCAAGATAGCCACCATGGAAAGGGAAGGCGGGGTGTATAAAGAACACAACGGGGCATGAGCAGGAGGTGGGGGGAAAAGGGTGGAAACACAGGGCATGAGCGGTGGTGGGGGGAACACGAGAGAGACACGGGGCATGAGGAGCGGGTGGGGAGGAACATGAGGGAGACACGGGGTATGAGCAGGGGGTGGGGAGGAACACGAGGGAGACACAGGGCATGAGCGGGGGGTACAGGGCACATACGGGACATGAGCGGGGGTGGGGAGGAAAGGAGAGAGACATGGGGCATGAGCAGGGGGTGGGGGGTAACACGAGGGAAACACGGGGCATGAGCGGGGGGTGGGGGGAACAGGAGACAGACATGGGGCATGAGCGGGGGTGGGGGGTACAGAAGAAAGACACAGGGCATGAGCGGGGTAGTGGGGGGCAACAGGAGAGAGACATGGGGCATGAGCGGGGGGTGGGGGGTACAGGAGACAGACACGGGGCATGAGCGGGGGGAGGGGGGCAACAGGAGAGAGACATGGGACATGAGCGGGGGGTGGGGGGGTACAGGAGACAGACACGGAGCATGAGCGGGGGGTGGGGAGAACAGGAGACAGACACGGGGCATGAGCGGGGGTGGGGGGCAACAAAAGACAGACACAGGGCATGAGCGGGGGTGGGAGGAACAGGAGACAGACACGGGGCATGAGCGGGGGGTGGGGAGAATAGGAGACAGACACGGGGCATGAGCGAGGGGGTGGGGGCAACAGGAGACAGACACGGGGCATGAGCTGGGGTGTGGGGGGCAACAGGAGACAAACACGGGCATGAGCGCGGAGTGGGGGGGTACAGGAGACAGACACGGGGCATGGGTGGGAGCAAGAGGAGACAGACATGGGGCATGAGCGGGGGGTGGGGGGAACAGGAGACCAGACACGGGGCATGAGCGGGGGTGGGGGGTACAGAAGACAGACACGGGGAATGAGCGGGGTAGTGGGGGGCAACAGGAGAGAGACATGGGGCATGAGCGGGGGGTGGGAGGGGGTACAGGAGACAGACACGGGGCATGAGCAGGGGGTGGGGGGCAACAGAAGAGAGACACGGGGCATGAGCGGGGGGTGGAGGGGTACAGGAGACAGACACGGGGCATGAGCGGGGGGTGGGGGCAACAGGAGACAGACACGGGACATGAGAAGGGGGGCAACAGGAGACAGACATGGGGCATGAGCGGGGGAGTGGGGGGGTACAGGAGACAGACACGGGGCATGAGCAGGGGGTGGGGGGTACAGGAGACAGACACGGGGCATGAGCAGGGGGGTGGGGGGTACAGGAGACAGACACGAGCATGAGAGGGGGGTGGGGGGCAACAGGAGACAGACACGGGGCATGAGCGGGCGGTGGGGGGTACAGGAGACAGACACGGGGCATAAGCGGGGGTGGGGGGCAACAGGAGACAGACACGGGGCATGAGCGGGGGGTGCAACAGGAGACAGACACGGGGCATGAGCAGGGGGGTGGGGGGTACAGGAGACAGACACGAGCATGAGCGGGGGGTGGGGAGAACAGGAGACAGACACGGGGCATGAGAGGGGGGTGGGGGGCAACAGGAGACAGACACGGGGCATGAGCGGGCGGTGGGGGGTACAGGAGACAGACACGGGGCATAAGCGGGGGGTGGGGGGCAACAGGAGAGAGACACAGGGCATGAGCGAGGGGTGGGGGGAACAACAGAGAGACACGGGGCAGGAGCGGGGGGTGAAGGGCAACAGGAGACAGACACGGGGCATGAGCGGGCGGTGGGAGGTACAGGAGACAGACACGGGGCAGGAGCAGGGGGTGGGGGGCAACAGGATAAAGACACGGGGCAGGAGCGGGGGGTGGGGGGAACAACAGAGAGACATGGGGCAGGAGCGGGGGGTGGGGGGAACAACAGAGAGACACGGGGCAGGAGCGGGGGGTGGAGGGCAACTGGAGACAGACATGGGGCATGAGCAGGGGGTGGGGGGCAACAGGAGACAGACACGGGGCATGAGCGGGCGGTGGGGGGCAACAGGAGACAGACACGGGGCATGAGCAGGGGGTGGGGGGAACAACAGAGAGACACGGGGCAGGAGCAGGGGCTGGGGGCAACAGGAGACAGACATGGGGCAAGAGCGGGGGTGGGGGGTAGGGGGAAAGAGACACGGGGCAAGAGCAGGGGGTGGGCAGGAGGGGGCAAGAGACACGGGGCAAGAGCAGGGGGTGGGCGGGAGGGGGAAAGACACACGGGGCAAGAGCGGGGGGTGGGCGGGAGGGGGAAAGACACACGGGGCAAGAGCGGGGTGGGCGGGAGGGGGAAGACACACGGGGCAAGAGCGGGGGTGGGCGGGAGGGGAAAGACACACGGGGCAAGAGGGCGGGTGGAAAGAGGGGGAAAGACACACGGGGCAAGAGGGCGGGTGGGCGGGAGGGGGAAAGACACTCGGGGCAAGAGCGGGGGTGGGCGGGAGGGGGAAAGACACACGGGGCAAGAGCGGGGGTGGGCGGGAGGGGGAAAGACACATGGGGCAAGAGCGGGGGTGGGCGGGAGGGGGAAAGACACACGGGGCAAGAGCGGGGATGGGCGGGAGGGGGAAAGACTCACGGGGCAAGAGCGGGGGTCGGCGGGAGGGGGAAAGACACACAGCGCAAGAGCGGGGGTGGGCGGGAGGGGGAAAGACACACGGGGCAAGAGCGGGAAAGACACACGGGGCAAGAGCGGGAAAGACACACGGGGCAAGAGCGGGAAAGACACACGGGGCAAGAGCGCGAAAGACACACGGGGCAAGAGCGCGAAATACACACAGGGCAAAGACACACGGGGCAAGAGCAGGGGTGGGGGAGGGGGAAAGACACAAGGGGCAAGAGCGGGGGGTGGGCGGGAGGGGGAAAGACACACGGGGCAAGAGCGGGGGTGGGCGGGAGGGGGAAAGACACACGGGGCAAGAGCGGGGGTCGGGGGGAGGGAGACAGACACACGGGGCAAGAGCGGGGGTGGGGGGAGGGAGACAGACACACGAGGCATGAGCGGGGGGTGGGCGGGAGGGGGAGAGACACACAAGGCATGAGTGAGGGGTGGGCGGGAGGGTGAGAGACACACGGGGCATGAGCGGGGGGTGGGCGGGAGGGGGAGAGACACACGGGGCATGAGCGGGGGGTGGGCGGGAGGGGGAGAGACACACGGGGCATGAGCGGGGGGTGGGCGGGAGGGGGAGAGACACAAGGGGCATGAGCGGGGGGTGGGCGGGAGGGGGAGAGACACACGGGGCATGAGCGGGGGGTGGGCGGGAGGGGGAGAGACACACAGGCATGAGCGGGGATGGGCGGGAGGGGGAGAGACACACGGGGCATGAGCGGGGGGGCAACAGGAGACAGACACGAGCATGAGAGGTGGGTGGGGGGCAACAGGAGACAGACACGGGGCATGAGCGGGCGGTGGGGGGTACAGGAGACAGACACGGGGCATAAGCGGGGGTGGGGGGCAACAGGAGACAGACACGGGGCATGAGCGGGGGGTGCAACAGGAGACAGACACGGGGCATGAGCAGGGGGTGGGGGGTACAGGAGACAGACACGGGGCATAAGCGGGGGGTGGGGGGCAACAGGAGAGAGACACAGGGCATGAGCGGGGAGTGGGGGGAACAACAGAGAGACACGGGGCAGGAGCGGGGGGTGAAGGGCAACAGGAGACAGACACGGGGCATGAGCGGGGGTCGGGGGGAGGGAGACAGACACACGGGGCAAGAGCGGGGGTGGGGGGAGGGAGACAGACACACGAGGCATGAGCGGGGGGTGGGCGGGAGGGGGAGAGACACACAAGGCATGAGTGAGGGGTGGGCGGGAGGGTGAGAGACACACGGGGCATGAGCGGGGGGTGGGCGGGAGGGGGAGAGACACACGGGGCATGAGCGGGGGGTGGGCGGGAGGGGGAGAGACACACGGGGCATGAGCGGGGGTGGGCGGGAGGGGGAGAGACACAAGGGGCATGAGCGGGGGGTGGGCGGGAGGGGGAGAGACACACGGGGCATGAGCGGGGGGTGGGCGGGAGGGGGAGAGACACACAGGCATGAGCGGGGATGGGCGGGAGGGGGAGAGACACACGGGGCATGAGCGGGGGGGCAACAGGAGACAGACACGAGCATGAGAGGTGGGTGGGGGGCAACAGGAGACAGACACGGGGCATGAGCGGGCGGTGGGGGGTACAGGAGACAGACACGGGGCATAAGCGGGGGTGGGGGGCAACAGGAGACAGACACGGGGCATGAGCGGGGGGTGCAACAGGAGACAGACACGGGGCATGAGCAGGGGGTGGGGGGTACAGGAGACAGACACGGGGCATAAGCGGGGGGTGGGGGGCAACAGGAGAGAGACACAGGGCATGAGCGGGGGGTGGGGGGAACAACAGAGAGACACGGGGCAGGAGCGGGGGGTGAAGGGCAACAGGAGACAGACACGGGGCATGAGCGGGCGGTGGGAGGTACAGGAGACAGACACGGGGCAGGAGCAGGGGGTGGGGGGCAACAGGAGACAGACACGGGGCAGGAGCAGGGGGTGGAGGGAACAACAGAGAGACATGGGGCAGGAGCGGGGGGTGGGGGGAAAAACAGAGAGATCCGGGGCAGGAGCGGGAGGTGGAGGGCAACTGGAGACAGACATGGGGCATGAGCGGGGGGTGGGGGGCAACAGGAGACAGACACGGGGCATGAGCAGGGGGTGGGGGGAACAACAGAGAGACACGGGGCAGGAGCAGGGGGTGGGGGGCAAAAGGAGACAGACATGGGGCAAGAGCGGGGGTGGGGGGTAGGGGGAAAGAGACACGGGGCAAGAGCAGGGGGTGGGCAGGAGAGGGCAAGAGACACGGGGCAAGAGCAGGGGGTGGGCGGGAGGGGGAAAGACACACGGGGCAAGAGCGGGGGGTGGGTGGGAGGGGGAAAGACACACGGGACAAAAGCGGGGGTGGGCGGGAGGGGGAAGACACACGGGGCAAGAGCGGGGGTGGGCGGGAGGGGGAAAGACACACGGGGCAAGAGGGCGGGTGGGCAGGAGAGGGCAAGAGACACACGGGGCAAGAGCGGGGGTGGGCGGGAGGGGGAAAGACACACGGGGCAAGAGCGGGGGTGGGCGGGAGGGGGAAAGACACACGGGGCAAGAGCGGGGGTGGGTGGGAGGGGGAAAGACACATGGGGCAAGAGCGGGGGTGGGCGGGAGGGGGAAAGACACACGGGGCAAGAGCGGGGATGGGCGGGAGGGGGAAAGACACACGGGGCAAGAGCGGGGATGGGCGGGAGGGGGAAAGACACACGGGGCAAGAGCGGGGGTGGGCGGGAGGGGGAAAGACACACGGAGCAAGAGCGGGAAAGACACACGGGGCAAGAGCGGGAAAGACACACGGGGCAAGAGCGGGAAAGACACACGGGGCAAAGACACAAGGGGCAAGAGCGGGGGTGGGCGGGAGGCTTGAAAGACACACGGGGCAAGAGCGGGGGTGGGTGGGAGGGGGAAAGACACACGGGGCAAGAGCGGGGGTCGGGGGAGGGAGACAGACACACGGGGCAAGAGCGGGGGTGGGGGGGAGGGAGACAGACACACGAGGCATGAGCGGGGGGTGGGCGGGAGGGGGAGAGACACACGAGGCATGAGCGAGGGGTGGCCGGGAGGGTGAGAGACACACGGGGCATGAGCGGGCGGTGGGCGGGAGGGGGAGAGACACACGGGGCATGAGCGGGGGTGGGCGGGAGGGGGAGAGACACACGGGGCATGAGCGGGGGGTGGGCGGGAGGGGGAGAGACACAAGGGGCATGAGCGGGGGGTGGGCGGGAGGGGGAGAGACACACGGGGCATGAGCGGGGGGTGGGCGGGAGGGGGAGAGACACACGGGGCATGAGCGGGGGGTGGGCGGGAGGGGGAGAGACACACGGGGCATGAGCGGGGGGTGGGCGGGAGGGGGAGAGACACACGGGCATGAGCGGGGGTGGGCGGGAGGGGGAGAGACACACGGGGCATGAGCAGGGGGCGGGTGGGGAGAGACAACACGGACATGAGCGGGCGGCGGGTGGGGAGAGACAACACGGACATGAGCGGGCGGCTGGTGGGGAGAGACAACACGGACATGAGCGGGCGGCGGGTGGGGAGAGACAACACGGACATGAGCGGGTGGCGGGTGGGGAGAGACACACGGGGCAAGAGTGGGGGGGTGGGCGGTTGGGAGAGACGAGCGGGGCATGAGCGGGGGTGGGCGTAAGGGAGAAAGACACATGGGGCAAGAGGTGGGAGGAACAGCAGACAGACACGGGCATGAGCGGGGGTGGGGGACTTACTGTGCAGGCGGGATACAAAGCCTCTCATGCGAGGAACAAAGATGGCGGGCGTCTCTGAAGCCAGACGCACTGCACGCTTCCACGCATCCAATGAGAGAGCACGTCAGATGTCCGCGGACATCACGCAAGCTGCTGGCCCAATCACCGTCCTGTCCGCGAAGCGAACACAGATATCACTAATTTTTTTCACTTACATTTTTGTCATTTTTTTAAAAACTACTGGACGGATTTACACCAAATAAAGCAAAGCACGCTTCCGGGACCAAGCCGCCGCTCCTGCGCTAATTTGGTGTAAATCCGTCCAGCGGTTTGGGCTGTAGGCGTGAGCAAAGTTTTTTCCCATTAAGTCGACATCCGCGAATATCTGATGTCATCACAGACCTTCTGGACAGTGTCACATGACCATGCGCTCATGCGCGGCAAGATGATGTGTCCGGGTATGCGTCTGCACTTCATGATTTGGTCAGTGCTTCAAGGACAGTTCAGAACTGCTTTTTCTACTGATCTAGGAACTTTCGAACTTAACATTTACGCTTGCACACCTATTCTTACTCATTATCCATTAACAATCTAGTGCAAAGCACATACTTGGAAGAATATTAGCAAAGCTGCTATTTATCTTAAAAATGGCATCAGCTGTTGCCATCCCTCCTCCCCAAGAGCCAAAAGCACCACCAGCTGCTGGACCTACACAACAAAAAAAAGCGCAGTATTCTAAAGACAATAAAAAGGACCAAGAAGTTGAGGTAGAGGAAGTGCCTACCTCTAGCACCCAGAGAGATTCATGGGTAGGGCACTGTTGGGAATGTACCAAAGGCTAAAGCTACCAAAGTGAAATGCACTGAGTACAACTTTGTAATCGGTCGCGGACTACCTGGATAGTACTCCTATGGGACCACCTCAATGCACCTTCACACCAAATCCAACCACTGTAATTCTCTCAGAAAAGTTCTTCCTTTCTTAGCAAGTAGTAGGCTGTCTTCCTCCACCTCATCTTCCTCAACCAATGCTGTAACCACACAGCCTACTTCTATGGGACACACAATCCCACCAGCTACCTTGCAAGTAATACAAGAGGCTGTTCATTTCTTTCAAAGACAACATTCATCTGTATATAGTGCAACACACCACTCTGCAGGAGGATGCAATTTTGAAGTGCTTTTGAAGCTGTAATCAAGGAGCATGAGAAACACTGCCCACTACCTTAGAAGTAACACACGCGCAACATCTTCCCCTGTCCACCTCCCCCTCCATATTAGTGGTTGCTGCCTCTTCACTCATTTCCCTCACCACCTTACGTTGTAACCTCTCCAGTAAAAAAAAATAAATAAATAACAAAAGAAAGGTTCCTTTAGGAATTACCATTCACAGTTAAAAAATATGACTAAAAAAATAATCTTATGGACTCCATCTACTTTACATTTCTCAGTAAAGTACATAGACTCAATAAGATTTCCCAACATTTCTATTAACATTTTGTGTTATGCTAATGGGAATAATGGGGCGTTCATCCCCCATTCCAAGGACTGGAATGGAGGATAACAGCCCGGCAGCCCAAGTTATCGACCCAAGAGAAGCAAGGGTGGATAATGAGGGCTCTGGAACGTTATCCCCCATTCCAGCACATGCAATGTGGGATGAAGGCCATTAGCACCAGGGATCCCCAAGGCAGGAGCCCAGGGTGCTAAAAAAAGGGATTTTTCTTCGTACACTGGGACTCCTTTGGCCATCATGAAAAGGGAAGGCGGGGGCTTCACACAGAGCCCCTCTTCCCTTTCCATGGCAGCCTGCAGAAGGCGAAGAGAGAACCCAATGACCATATTATCACAAGCACATTTTTTATTCCCTTTCAAACGTATCCCACTTTCAAATAACTTTAACACATAGCTGGTCCCAGGTGGACATGGCCACTTTAATCCCATTTGTCGTCCCTCGTGGTCATGGCCATGACCTGGACAATCTGGCCAATGCCCATGCCCACAGGCTATACCTCAGTCACCAAAGGTTAATTTAGCCGCCACTTGACAAAATCCATTCAGACTTTACACAACCATCCAAGGTTGGGTCGGTAATCTTTATGAAAACTTTTGTCTACATTCATCAAACAGCAACAAAGGTATAAGCCATATAAAAATGTTGAGACCCGCCACTAATTTAGCCCCCTCTTGACAAAATCCCACCAAACTTTACAAACACATGTATATCTAGATCTAAAATCTTTTTGCAAACTTTTCTGCAGATTTGTCAAATGGCACCACATTTGTAAGCATTTACAATATTTTGGGATCCCCCTCTAATTTTGTTCGCTATAACAAAACAGCTCCAAACTTTCCAAAACCATTCAGAATCAGATCTAGAATCAAATTCAAAAATGTCATGCATTTTCATTGAGTATGGCCAAAGTTATAAGCCTTCCAAAAACAGTTTTTCACAACCCAGTAATGCAGAAATAGGCATAGATGTACCCAAACATCGGACTGTTCGCGGAATTCGGGGATGAAAAACACCTGTTTTTTGGCTTCTTACGGCCATATCCCATCCTCATCACCCCCCAACTCCCCAGAGACTGTTTGATGAGTTTGACAAATGCAATGTTGTGCTTATTATTGCGATGTCCACGGATACCGGCGGATGTCTGCGAATCCTACATGGTAGGCGTTTCCAAAAATCTGAAGCATTTCACGCTTTTCAACATCTAATCAACGGGTGCACCTGAATTCCGCGGACCTCACATCGTCTTCTGAACCATTCAGAGGCCTGTCCAAGGACCGAACAGAGAAGTGAATCCGTGAACCAAACCCAGATATAACTAATATTTGTTTACCTACTTTTGGGCCGTTTTAAAGAAAAAACGACGGGGTGGAATTACACCAAATTTACTAAAGGACGTTTTTGGGACCCAGCCGATGCTCCTGCCACAAACTTGGTGAAAATCCGTCCAGCCGTTTAGGCTGTAGATGTGAGCAAAGTAATTTTTCCATTTTGTCTATGGAAAAAGTATTGGGACCCCCCTACAACTTTATTCCCCTTTGATGAAACCTCACCTAACTTGTCAAAAAACTGCAAAGGGAGCCATATACTTTTTTTGCAAAGTTTGGTAAGGATTCGTTCAGAGGGAGCAAAGTTATAAGCAGCCCAAAACGTAATCTTCCTATGAGTTGAGCAACTTAACCATAACTACAGGGCCACTACCGCAGGCCCTGTAATATAATAAATATTCAGTGAAAAACTTTAGTTGAACTGACATTAAAGTGCTGATTTAATCCCACCAAACCCCTGAAATTTGGTAGGTGCTGAAGCTGCACCACCTTAACTATGAAGCCCCCATTACAAATTCCCTAAGTGCACTGATGACATCACAAATGACATCACTGCGGATATCACATATGACATAATTTGTGGCATCATGCAACTGCTAATGGTGTTTAATTGGAAGAAAACACAATTACCTAGCAACACACTTCAGCGCCACACACTACTTCCTCAAATCCATTTTCTCTGTTGATGACCGTGACATAATCAACAGGAAAGTGAGGCATGGTACAGAGCACACCGCACATCATATATATATTTGTTTTTAATTGAATAACCTTAGCACCATGCATTTGCTAAGAGTATTTCATTTGCCATAATAAACACTTAGATTGCGGTGCACTTTGGCACCATGCCCTACTTCCTCAGATCCATTTGCTCTTTGGATGACAGTTACATCATCAACAGAAACAGACTTGGGACATTTTTTAAATGTCTTTATTGATCACCTTTAGGACCACGCAGGTTCCTAGGGTGGTAAATTGGAAAACAAAATCAAACCTTCCTTGCAGCACATCAACATGTAAATGGACTGCAGAAAATACTGCACAGCACAAGGCCAAACCACAAAGTTGTATGTATATTTTGGTATTTGAACACCCTTAACACCATGCACCACCTGTTTGCAAACTTCCGCACCATGTTTTAGTTCCTGAAATCCATTTTCTCAGTTGATGTCCATGCCATCAACAATAGATTAAAGTACTTCAGTAAATAAAGCAAAGCACAGTGCTGCACCTCAAGGTCATTATTTTCAAATTGTAAACCCTTTGCACCATGCTGAGAATATAGCCCAGGTTCCAAGCATCCTGAATGATTAGCGCCCCCTTCCACAAAAGTAATGAACGGTAGTGGCTACACCACTGACCAATCCTTCTCAGCTCTTTTTCATATAAATATCAACATAACAAAGTTAACTCAACTCTGTCAAATCCTAATATACAAATGTACAACCTGAATCGAGAATCACACTTCTGGAGCCAATAAAAATACATCTTTTAATTTTGTAAAATAAACTTCACCTTTTTTACATTTTATACCTTTCGTTAGTCACGTCTTACGAATGGATAAATCATGCGAAACAGTGCAAATGTATCTCCATGCTCACTGCCTTCTTCCGAAAACGTACAACAATACTCGACCTCCTTTGTACCCAATCCCAAAAGCACATTTTTAAACTTCTGTACCAAACACAAATTTGAGAACCACAACGAAGAGAACACTGAAACACGAAACGTTCATTCTGATGACGTGGAGACCTCAACCAGTCAAAACAAAACACAATGTAACCACACCATGAATGTGTCTCTGTCGTGCACCCCAAAATCAGCTGTGTCCCCAAACCTCAAACCTTCACAAATCATCCTTCCTACACATGCTCCCTGCTCTCAAAACTCCCTAATTAGCACCCTTTATAGGGCACCTTTCGATGTTGATTCAGAACTTGATTCTCGAATCGCGTAATGCCCACATTTCAAAGCTGGAAAAACTTCACAACAGCAATGCACCATGGGAGCTATAACACACTTTTTTGCTACAGGGGCATCCTGCTCTGCACCATAAAAATCCCCAAAAAACAACACTGGACGGATTTGCGCCAAAACAAGAAAGGATTTTCTTTGAGCGCTTCGTGTTTGGACAGTGAGCATGAGCAAAAATTGGACATTGGAAAAGTGAATAACACACCTTTTTTTACCCTTTTTACCATTTGTATCGTTGAAGGGTAACATGGATTTGTACACAGCTTTCCCTTCCAGGGAGGCCTAGACCCTAATATAGGAATGTCAAACCCCTTTGCTGATACTTCCTACAGCTCAAAAGTTATTTACTATAAAACCTTTGCTTTTCCTATGGACCTATGGATGATAGTTTTCACCTTAACTATCACAACCTTATAATAAATGTATATATATATTTTTTTTTCAAGGAAAAAATAAAGCAACAAAACCCTAGAAACTCAGCTAAAGCCACCTTAAATTTGTGCCCCCTTTTGGCAGCCTATGATCACAATGATAACATCACAGATCACATCACTGATTACATCATCAATTGTATGTTGTAGGAGAACACTGATGACATTATAAATTCCATCATTAATGCCATCACTGGTGACAACTCTAATTACATTCTCTATAACGGCTTACATCAATAATGGCATTAGACAAAATATCATATATAAGTTAGCTCATGAAAACTTTGATTAGCTGAAAAACAGTTTAGGCCATGTACTTGGCCATGACAAAGGCTGGGGTCACTGGCCATCACCAAGGGCATTAGCTAGTGGTCAATTGGTGTTCCAAAATACTGATGTGAATGGTTAAAAGCCATGCCTAGTAGCCCATAAATGTTTTAAAATATACAGTGCAAAATGTTGAAAACCGAAGTCAGGGGCCAACTCTTAAGGGCATAGCTAGAGCTCATTAATATGTTCGAATATACCATTGGTACAGCCAAAGGCAGTGGACAGTGGCTAATATTGCATTGTAAACCATGTCTAGTTGCTGGTTAGTGTATATAATATGGAGAGTGCAAAACTGAAGGCCATAGCTAGTGGTTGGTTAGTGTTGTATAATACACAGTGGGCATGGTCGAAAACGATTGCTTATGCCATGTTATTATTTTAAAATATACAGTGGACATCGTCAAAAGATGTGCCAACTACTAAAGATCAAAGGTTGTGGCCACTGGCCAGTATTGTGGTCAAGCCGATGGCTAGTGCCTGATCCGTGTATATAATATACAGTGGACATAGTTGAAAGTTGTAGCCACAGGTGAAGGCCAAAACCTATGGTTGGAAGCCTGTATTGTTTTAAAATATACAGTGCACACGGGGGAGGATTGTGACCACTGTCCATAACTGAATAACATGATTAGTACCCATTAATGTAGTAAAATATATTTGACCATGCACACTGACCATGGCTGAAGGTCATGTTTAATGACAGGTACTGTTGTAATGTAATTAGTAATGTCATCAGTGATGTGATCTGCATACATGCCAACATTCTGTGACCAAAAATCTGTAGGAATCCTAAAGTTTCAAAAATAGTCAGCGAGGAGGTAATGATAGGAATAGGGCCGGTCAGCAGCCCGTTGTCATTGAATGAGCCTGCTACCGCGGGTGCATTCAATGACAATGAGGTGCCTGCCATGCCTTCTGCCACCACGCCAGCTCAGGGGAGCCCTTGAAAGACTCCCCTGAGCTGGCGTGGTGGGGGGCTAATGGCGCCTTTTGCCAAAGGCACCCGCAGCAGAGGGGCGTATTTAGCCTGCCACAGTGGGCGCATTTTACATCAAATGCCTGCATGCTGTGCCTTCTCCCGCTACGCCAGCTCAGGGGAGCCCTTCAAAGACTCCCACGAGCTGGCGTGTTGGGGGGCTAATGGCACCTTTTGTCAAAGGCACCCGCGGCGGAGGGGCTTATTTAGCCCGCTGCCTTGGGCACCTTTTACATCAAAAGCTTGCATGCCGCACCTTCACCCTCTACGCCAGCTTGGGGGAGCC
The DNA here is from genome assembly GCF_040938575.1 of Ambystoma mexicanum. NCBI lineage: Eukaryota > Metazoa > Chordata > Amphibia > Caudata > Ambystomatidae > Ambystoma > Ambystoma mexicanum. The sequence continues at coordinate 370,692,599 of NC_090922.1, forward strand.
CTTGAAAAACCCCTGAGCTGGCGTGGCAGGAGCTAATGGCGCCCTGGGGGGTATGGCGCCCCGGGCGGTCGCCCGGCTCACCCGCCGTAACGCCGGCTCTGCACCAGAGGATGCTGATCATGCAGTGCTGGGCCTCAGGGAGCCAGGCCCAAAGAAAAAAAACCTAATAATAAGGGGGGTCCTGGGAGACTCTCTGCCAGACATGAGTCCTGGTTACAAGAGCCTTACCCACAGTCTTTAGCTCACTATCTTTCACAGAGGAGAAATATCCCAAACATATGTCTTTGTCCTGCCCTGAAGCAGTCCAGCACTGAAATGCTAGGTAATTCTCCTCTGAACAAGAATACCAACAGCAACCCCATACACATGTTTCGGTCTGGTTGAACCTCATCAGTAGGGTGTAGCTGTGCCTCTCTAAGAATAGTGAGCAAGGGGTCCCCGTCTGGATTCCCCTAGTAATTTAGGGTGAGACCCAAAGTAACTTGAAATATGCTCATAACAAGGGGGGTCCTGGGAGACTCACTGCCAGACATGTGGCCTGGTTATAAGGGCCTTACCCAGAGTCTTTAGCTCACTATCTTTCACAGAGGAGAAATATCCCAAGCATATACGTCTTTGTCATGCCCTGGGGCAGTCCAGCACTGAAATGCTAGGCAATTCTCCTCTGAACAAGAGCACCAACAGCAACCCCAGACATGTGTTTTGGTCTGGTTGAACCTCATCAGTAGGGTGTAGCTGTGCCTCTCTAAGAATAGTGAGCAAGGGGTCCACGTCTGGATTCCCCTAGTAACTTAGGGTGAGACCCAAAGTTACTTGAAATATGCTAATAACAAGGGGGGTCCTGGGAGACTCTCTGCCAGACAGGAGTCCTGGTTACAAGAGCCTTACCCAGAGTCTTAACTCACTATCTTTCACAGAGGAGAAATATCCCAAACATATCAGTCTTTGTCCTGCCCTGGGGCAGTCCCGCACCAAAATGCTAGGCAATTCTCCTCTGAACAAGAGTACCAACAGCAACCCCAGGCACATGTATGCAGTATGCCATTGCACAATTCCAGAGCCCACATTTTGCAGTCAGATAATAGGGGCTACCCTTACTGACTACCTACCGTCATCTCAAAGACACCCCAAACCGAGCACCAATCAGGCTTAAATGGGATTATGATACAATGCAGCCTGCCAGGCACATGAACTTGAAGCTGTAGAGCTGACCAGACAGCGTATCACAACCACAGTATTACCATGCTGGCAGGCACCAGTAGAAAAGGGACTAAACCATTGCGGAACACTAGTCTCAGGCTTTTGTTCTGAGCTTTTGATCTCTGACAATGTTGTTGTTTGGAGCACATGAAAGACGCTAAGCTACAAACACCCCGCTGGGTCAGCTCCAGGCATGCAGCTAGACCTAAACTCCAGGGGGCGTGCTAATGGTTAAAAGGCTAGGACAGGGGTTACCTTTGGAGACTTTCCAACCTACTTTTGTGTGGGGGCTCCCCCCCTAACGAATGTTTCTGGGAATAAGTGTCATGTTGGCAGCAAATGGTGCAGGTTGCTGGCATTGGTCATAAGCATGATATGATATGGTGACAAAATGCATATTTCTCCACCCTGCTAGTGGTGGCACCTCACCATCTACTTAGTCCAGAGGACACGGAACACACAGCAGTAGCCTGCTCTTGCTCGGAGGATGTTACATAGAGAGAAATCCTGCTCCCGATTTTTGAAAAAAATAAATAATAATAATTTTTCTTCAAAAATCGGTATTTGTTGCCATTAAATCGGTAGGCGGTAGGACTGCTTAAAAAGCGCTATCCTACCGCCTAAATCGGTAGGGTTGGCAAGTATGGATCTGTGATGTCATTGTGGTCATAGGCTGCACAACAGGTGGCGGGAAGTTAATGTCGCTTTAGCTGAATTTCCAGGGTTTTGTTGCTTTAAGTTAACACATTTTCATCCCTGCAACTAAAGTTTTTTCCTTGAATTTCAATTTCTTTTTAACAATATATTATTCACCTTAACATCCATCTAATTAAAGTCTTTTCTTTAAATATCAAGAGTGTCGTTATACCATACATAATTGACATAAATAATACAAACAATTTGGGTAGTGAAATGATGTACCATGTATAGAAAGTAAAATAAAAAGAACTTGTGCAACCACATTCCCCCCCAAAAAAAATGCTCTTAAACAACTTTGATTTCATATTTACTTAACTGTTTAAAGTGTTTACATATATATGTACTGTTGATGATATAAAGTTATTAAAGTTTTATAGTAACTGTGTACAAACACTACACTCAATGAATCCTAAAATAAATGTTTACAAGACTACGGCCCACATATATATGTAGATATGTTTGTTTTAACTGTTTTATAGACACAGCTACCAAGGATGCATGCACGGCTGAATGCAACAACGACTGGGCTTCAACAGGGGATAATCATGGCTATAATGAAATACATAAGGAAATGTAATTTCTTTTAACACACACTGTATTGAAAGGATCAATAAAAGGTCTTTGATCCATTTATAGAGTATGTGTTTCTATTGTCAATTTGTATAACTAAAAAGTCGTCCTTGAAATGGACCGTTTTGGGGATAAGGAAAAAAAGAGGTAGGAACTAGGAAGGGAAAAACTCTAGGATTCATTCATGAAACAAAAGGTAAATAACATATATTGTTTTTTCTTTTTGCACTGAATATTTTGTACTTTTTTGTGATGTAATTCTAAAGAATGGGGCAAAAGAAATTGACATTTCAAAATACACCTATCGTTGGCAAATGGCCAAAGAAAGAGCCTTGCCCCAAGCGGCTAGAGTGCCATCTCCCACCTCAATTAAGGTGTGACAGGTTTTGCACATCACAATAAAGTTAGAAAGATCAGGTGCAGGCAGGATAGACTGAGGTTGGGTGTTAGCTGGTGGAAAATAGCTAGGAATCGTATTGGAGGTCTGTGGCACAGATGATAAATACTGCTTTGCCTTGTCTTCCTTTTTCTCCACAGTCTCACATGTAAGAAAGTCTGGAAACACACAGTCAAAACAAATAAGACTCCCAAATAGCTACTGTGTATCTGAACATCACCTTTGGGCATGGCCAGTGATTTTTTCACCCCCAACGCCACTTTACCTATAAAAATAACTTTAAAAAAGAAATAAAACACAAACACCCCAAAATCTATAGCCGCTGGCACAAAACTGCTCATACTGGCAGCTTTCTGTAGCCCTAAATAGCCTCTAAAATAGCTGTGATTATTGGGAAAACGGCTGAAAAAAATAAAACTGTCCTGCCCCCACAGGGCCGTCACCAAGTGCCCCCCTCATCTGTGCCAGCTCCCCCGTTCCCCAGAGGGCCTGCTCACCTCTCCTGCCATCTCTGTTTACCCCAAAATATACACTGTTTCTGTGATGCAGTTTGCTTTGAGATGTCAGCTATTCGAGGCTATAGCCGCAGCTACAGAAAGCTCCAGAACAGCTCCAGAAAGTTTGTGTTGCAAACTAAGTTTTCACTTAGTGTCCTCCAGCACCTCCCCATCTCTAGACTTATGCCATTTGGAATAATTTAACCTGTAAACAGCTTCTTTTCCGGTTTTACTCGGCTATAACCACAGTTATCTCTCCCATTAAGAGACAAACAAGATGGCGGTCGTTTCATTTCTAAAAAAATCTGTTTTTGGTAATTTACCCGAAATACAGCTATCCCCCTTTTTGAGAAGTGGGAACTGCCTTTTCTGTCAAATGTTTAAATAACTTTTGCTTGAAATAACCTCCAATCCATGCATGGATTGCGAGTCAACGCTTTGTGCCCAAGTTGTTTCGGAGCTGGTCCAAATGCGCCCATTGGTTTTGGATGTGCACTTTGCCAAACATGTACCTTGTTTGTCTATGGTAAAATGAATGGGAAGTAGGCCGCAACATTAAAAAAAAAAAAATGATTTTGTTTTCTTAATAGCCTTTTTTTTATTTTTTAACAGATCTTTAAGAAACTTTGCAATTCGGCGGGGGCTGCGAATCCCTAATCACTTTCGGAATTTCAGTCAAATTTGTTACTCAAATCAAATTTTATTAACAATATACTTTTGAGGGGTACCTATGGGAGTCTGACTCACCTTAACTATAGGGCAGTGACCGCCGCCCTATAATAATTATATAATTTGATTTAAATAAGAAAAAGCAATTGATCTGGAGTCTCTATAGAATGAGGTTTCGGTTATTTTATCATGTGTTTCATGAAAAATCCAAAACAGTATGTTCTCTTCTAAAATGACAGTACTTGATTCAACCCAAAATCACAGGGCAAGTCGGAAGCAGCTTTCACAAATAAATGGAATTTAATATCATACCATTTTGAAAGTGAAATTATTAGTTTGGCCTTGATTATCATCATAGAGAAAAAGTACTTGTTCTTTGTTCTTGTTTGGATGACTCAGAAGCGATAACCTCTTTATAATAATACATCTGTATTATTCTGTTAACATATGGGCTCAAAATCTAAACTGTGAATATTTCAGCAAAAACAAGTCCTTTCTCCTGCTAATAAATGCTGTGTCAAAAACATACTTTTGTGTGATCTAAACTAAAATTAATGAAACCACTTCAGAGTGCTGATGCCTTTTGTGTTTTCACAGCTGCTGAAAACTGAGATTTTTGCCAATTTCTTAAACTGTAAAAATGTATAATTTACCAGAAACCCGAGCCTTTTGACATTTCTGATTCATGCAAATAGTTTTGTACCCTCCAGAAAGTTCATCAGCTTTTCAGCTTGAAGTTTTATATGTGAAGAAGATAAATTTAAGTTCAGGTGTTAACTGGATGACCTGTATTTATCCAAAATAATAGTCTAAACAATTCCAAGCGTTAATTCTATTTTTAAATAAAATTGCATTTAGGTTCATAGTGTGGGTTCTTGCAAGTTAACTGCAAACTGTTTTGCACGTTCTGATCTTAGCCTCATGCCTTGTTCAAAATAGAGCTAATTTAGTGCAGTTTAAAACACATCATTTGACCGCGGGGAGCCGGTACATTTTCACTGTAATGTAAATGCCTCCCCACCGCCAAATGTTTGCCATTTGCAAGGCAGAATGCATGGGTGCAGGGCAAAAGGTGACATACATGGGCTGCCTTTAGCCCTGCTCTTAGGCACTCTGCTGTGCAAAGTGAAAAAATGTTACCTGACATGCTTGTATGCCATCAGTGTTTACTTTGAATTGTGACCATGGCAAGTGCACTCACAAGTTCAATTAAGCCCATTCGAGCATGGCAAGCATCGTGTACAACTGGTGCATGAATCAGGCAGACTCCAAAGGGAGCTCCAGCATTTGAGCCTGCATGAAAATGCATGCTGCGGCAAAAGCTGGAGTATGTGTATGGGTGAGAGGAAGGGAGGTGGCGGAAACGCACGTTGCATTCCTCCCCTCATCTCTACCATGCACATGATTGAAAATAAGCCATGGAGTGAATGGAAGATGCTAAAGCCTTACTCAAGGCTTTTTACGCCTTGCATTTAGGTTACGACTCATTAGAACATTAGCTCCATAGTAGTATTCATGTTTTGATGCACTATGCTTCATCTATAAAGTATCAATGTATCAGCTGCGGGTTACCTACAAAGCAAAGTGAAGATTTCTGGCAGCACACACAAATGTATCCAGTTAATGAAGGTCATATTTACAGTATTGTTGTCCCTACACCTAAGTCCCTTCCAGTGCCATTATATCTGTGATACACTAGGTTCATCTTTCTGCGACAAGTGATAATTACCTAAAATTCCCATGACCATTGCACTTTAACTCATTCTTTTGTGCTTGTATTTATGTTGCCGATGTTGAGTATTACTGTGAGATTGAACACCCTTGCTTTAGGCCCATGACTTTTTTTCTGTCTGGTAAAAAGACTTTACTCCACTAAGCTCTCATCAAAGTTCTGATCAAGCCACGGCTCTGAAGTTTGAATGTGGTGGCAACCAGCGATTGATTGGGAGTCAAATCTTTGAATAGAGGCAAGCCTGAGGGACTGATGCCAGTCTCAGCTCATAATATCCTTTATAACCAAAGGGTATGCACCCACGCCTGGTCGACTCATCTCATATATATATATATATATTAAAGATGCATCCAGAAGAATGAAAAAGGAGACTCCAGAAGACTACATGTATGTAAGCTTTGCCTGACTGCACGCTTCGAAGACCACTTTGGATTGCATAGTTTGGCTATAAATGATATAATAGGTTATTTATAACGCACTTCATATCCAGAGGTTTCTAAATGGACCGGGGATCGAACCTGTGTTGCTCCGTGTCGTCTTGCTTCCAAGGCGAGCACGTTGCCCCTGATCTGTCTAAATGGACCAGGGATCAAACCTGTATTGCTCCGTGTCGTCTTGCTTCCAAGGCGAGCACGTTGCCCCTGATCTATCCTCCCGAGACTAGAACACGAGCCATCTTCCGCTTGAAAAGAGAAAGAAACTATGCAATCCGCTCTTCCCCTTCTGCACGGGGGTACCAGTGAGTTGTCCAGCTAAAAGAACATTCGTTTTTCTAGAGCCTTGCTGATGTTCCTGATCAAATCCTGCATGAAGGTGCAGAGACATTGTAACTACGCACACTGATTAAAATAGTGCCTGCTGCCTATGGTTACTTCAAAGGTAAAGTACATTTAACTAAGGTGGGTTGGCTTGCACCTTGTGCCCAACATAAGCATTTATGTTGGCCATGGAAACGAAGAGCATACCAAATTGAAACAAGATACACCACGTGATGTTCTAAAGCTGTAGATGGCAGTTAATGGCGCAACTGTAGAAGATATGTGGAGTTTAGTATGATGTATCTTTAATTCCTCAACCTCTCTGTGAGGGCATTTGTGGGTCAATGCATTTCTCCCACACTGGTTATCTGGATAGCAGTAACACGTGTATTGATGTGTGAGAGATAGAGCAAGACTTTTCACACACACCGTAGTGGAAATTAACGGATCTATGTGATCACTGCGCCCCCGTAACTGCGACAGCTGAAAATGCCGACACCAGTTACGGTGCGGCGCAGTGATCACATGGATCACTATTCCTGCTTCCCTCGGCCTACATTACCCCTCCCAACCCCCCCACTCCACTCACCTTTAGGGCGGAACACGCAGAAGTGTGCCGACCGCCCTCTGCGATCCCTGCCGCGTCAGCTCTTCCCACTAACGTGGGTTAGAGCTGACGCTGCAGGGGTCTTTTTTTCTGTTTTTTTCTTACGTGTCCCCCGCTTTCCGGAAAACACAACCCCCGACCCCTGTTATTGCGCCCAGGTAGAGAGGGGACACTCCCGCAACCTCCGCTCTGCTTGAGCACAGTAAATTTCACCCTCATTTTGTGCGCCTCCAAAGTCACAGTGACTGCAGGGGAGCACAAATGAGGGCGACATTTTTGTACAATACCGAAATTAACAACCATTCACGAGTCTGGTGGATTGATGAACACTTTATTAGGAAAGCAGTAAGCAAACAAAAGACCAACAGCAACACAAGACGGTGGCACAAGTGAACATCCTACCCTCCTGGGTCCAGATCTCTTATACTCACAGAAATACTTTAATGTCAATGGAAGGGGACTGGGCTCAACTTGGCAAGGTCACACCTTGCGGCTTTAATGGCTGGCCAAGACAAACCCTCATTGTACAGTCTTTCGATGCCAGCTGCATTCTGCAACACTGGTTAGTGTTATCAGTAAAAGCAGCACAGTTCAAGGCAGTTCTTCAAGGTGAAAACAATCCCTAATACTTCACACTCTCCTTAAGGCAGGCGAGAGGCCTAGTAATATGATGACATCCGCCAGATAAAAAAAAACGCCTTTCAAGAAAAAGCGAGTGCAGGGAACATGCTTAGCTATGCCAAAACGGACATGTGTCTGAAACATGGACAGTGAAGGCGATCATTGTTAAGAATGTGCAGAGTGCTAGTTTAAGGGTGGCACATGCAGTGCAGTACACCATCTACCCTTTATGCATGCCAGACGCAGTGTTGTAAACATGACGTAATGACAAACCGAATACATTGTTGCACAATGGTAGAGCAACAGGGCGGTACTTGTATGATCATGCCTCATTCCTTTTTTCCCCCCCAAAGTCCCTTCCTGTGAGACCTTACCTCCAGCATCATTACATATATTTTTAATTGTACATACTTCGCATCCTGGCATGTCATAACACATTGTATCTTCAGTACCCTGGCAGTACATTACGTGAGCGGTTTGTGAAAAACATCTACAGGAACTGATTGCACTTTGACAGAAGCACTTACATGTCATGGACAGACAGATTTATTTTTACATTTATAAAGCACACTAATTCCTGAGGCATCAAAGTGCTGATTACATAACAAGTTACTCGTAAAGATAGAACATGTACAGTTAGTCAAATAAATCAAGCTGTAGAGTTACAAAACAGCACTCAGGCAAATAGAGATTTGCGGAAGGTCCAGAAGGAAATTTCAGCTCACAAACTGGGTGGGAATCGTTTCCAGTATTTAGCAGTGATGCATGGGAAGCTTGAGCATTCAGCCTTAGCACGTTTAGATTTGACTTGGGATAGACAATGGTCATAGGCTGACATCATAGGTCTGGAGGAGCTTACCTTGGTTATCTTCTAATAGATGCTCCAAAAGGTCCCAATAATCCTACAATCCATGACCCAAAGGTGTGACTCATTGCGGCTGTGCAAGCAGGTTATGGCATTGTGAATGTGTGTGATGATATCTGAGATGTTGCTAGCATAATCTGGTATAAATGTACAACACTTGCTCTTTATGACTGTGCAGGTGCCCCCCCTGGGAGTCTAATATGATATCTAGGGCCATACAGTTGTGGAGCACCATTGTGCAGATAGACAGCTGTACAGGGGACAGTAGTGACTGGGATGCAGTGGTGGCATTTTGCAATGTCTTCCACTAATCGATTTAACTAAGTGAAGCGGTTTCGGTTTATTTTTACCCCAAGAGATGGTATCAAGTACCCCACTCTCAGTTGCCATAGAGGACAGAGGAGTGCAGCAGAGCACAGCGGGTTTGGTCTGCATCTGGTCTGGGATGGGACATGTTGGTGGTCTCTTGAACACCATGTGTCACTGAGAATCCCATCCACATTTGGGGCCTAAGGACTGAGTAGTTAGCTTAAGGTCTAAGCAGGGGTCTCCCCACTGGAAAGGAATGGGGGCATTGGGAAACTAGGCATACATGTTGTGAGGCAGCTGGGCACACACCAAGAAGTCGCTAAGGTTGAAAATGCAGGCATACTGCCATGAGAGATGCAAATAGGTGTTTGAGTTGTGGGTCCTGGGGGTGCGCAGTGGGACCCTCATTATCATGACAAGAAGTGCAGAAGGAATCAGACACATTTGCATCAATTGACATTATTAATCTTACAAACACTACGACAATAGAAAGGTATCCAGACATGGTGGCCTCAGAGAGGCTTTCTGTGCTCGTCTCACTCTGAGGTCCTTTGGACCCTACCGAGTGGACAGTTCAATGTGTGGACCCATTTCAGTCCAGTCAGCCAGGCCCAGTGAGAGGCAGGGTGCAGGAGGAAAAGTTTGGAAACAGCCAGTCTCTTATTTCTGAATAGCGGATGTAGTGAGGTAGATGCTGAGAGAGATGCCAAGTTACAACGTTCAAATGGTCCAAGCTCCACTGTTCCACAGTACAAATGTTCCAAAGTACTAGGCTCCTTCTAAAGGTACTTACACTACAACATTCATAAGTACCAGAACCAGACAAAGAGGATGGTAATGATCACAGAGATGATAACCAACACATGATATCAGCAGGGGCAAGACCTCATAGATGCCAGGCCCATAGCATCAATGACATCCACTCTCAGTTCAGGAACTACCTCAGGTGGTGGATTCATCATCGTTGGTGAGTTAGATCCAGTGGTGAGCAACTGGACTAGTCACCACTGTTCAAAACCTTTGTACCTCTCTTATTCTTCCTTGGGATCACAGAGTGTACCTCTTGCTGGTTGTGTTGTGAGATTCAGGGGTGTCAGGTTGAGCAGCTGGTGAGGCAGCAGGGGAACCTGAACCGAGGTGGTTCCCTCCAGCGCTGTGACTGCCGAATTCTCCCGCAGGCCCCTCACTGTGGTGAAAAGACTCAGCTGCTGCAGGTTTTGTCTCAGCATGTAAACACATTTTCTGATGCCGTGTCTGGCCTTTGCTCTCTGGTTTAGTTTGGTCTGATCCAGAAACACAGGATAGTTCTGACACTGACACTGGGCTGGAGGCATTACAGATGGTGTTGTCAGAGGTCTTGGCAGCTGCAGAGCTTGTCCCAGGAAGATCAGCGGTCTCAGTTGTAATGCTTCAGATGTAGCACGGACTTTGCAGCAATGCGATGCGTGGATATAGGCCGGGATCCCATCACACTTTACTGCAGAGTTTGTGGCGAGGAGGATCTGGTATGGGCCATGCCACCTTGGTTGAGGTGATGTCTTCCACTGGTGGATTTTCACCAGGACCCAGTGGTTTGGCTGCAGAGGGTGACACTGTACCACAGCTGGCTCTGGCAAGGATTTGCAGATACCTGGGTGGATAAATCATTGGACAGGCTTAATCAATGTACGGCAGTACTGGATTAATGTGTCATCCTCTGGCATTAAACTCAGTGTATGGGGAACTGCAGGTGGAGTGCCATGTAAGGATTTCATGTGCAGTCTATGCTTTTGCTGTGGATCATTTCAAATGGCCAACAAGACTTACAGGAGGGTGTGGGGTCACTTCAACCTGGTTTCTCTACACACTTTGCTCAATCTCAATTAAAGATCACAGTTGAGGCATTCTATGTGCACACTAGAACATGGGTGGTAAGTGCAATAAAACTGCTGTGCTATTCTCAGAGCCTTGCATATTTCCCTTCTAACCAGGCCGGTGTAGTGGGTACCTCAGTCACTGTCTAGACAAAGAGGTAGTCCAAACTGAGGTATACATTCAGCTAATAGTTTCTTGGCTATGATGATTTCATCTGCCTTTCTACATGGGTAGGCTTCCATCCACCCTGAAAACACATATACTATCACCAAACAGTATAGCTACGTCAATTAATTGGGGAGCTGTATGAAATCTATCTTGACAAGCAAGTATGGACCTTCTGGTATGGGGTGTGTAGATAGATTCTTTGCACACCGCTCTCCCGACATTATATGATGAACACGTTACACAGTTTTTCGCAATAGTGATGGCCCACAGAAGCTAACCCAGGTTCTATCCAGTCTCTCTGGAGTAATGTGATCATGGCATTTTTACCTGAATAGGCCACACATTGCGCTTTGCAGACCAAGTAAGTGAGCAGTACCTTGGGTACCAGCAGGCTGACGTCTGAGGAGTGCCACAAGATGTCCACTCGGGTCACCTTCTTAGTTTCCAGAGCTTCATCTTGGAGGATCAGCAGACTGGCAAGAGACAGGAGAGGTGACTGCAACACTAACAATACATTCATTATTAGCTAGGGTACCTCTAAAGTCTGCTGAGCATGCTACACCATCAGCAAAATAATTTCCTAATGCGTTGAAGGACTGTGAGGGGTTTAGACCTTGGCATTTCACTATGGAAACTGCATAAGGGAGGAGCAATGTGTCTAATAGAGCTGCAGATCTTCCATTCTGGATTGGGTTACCTTTGATGTCAAGTGTCCACATTGTTTCCAGAGGAAACCAAAGTCGTGGACCACCCTGTGGGCGTATCTTGAGTCAGTGTAGATTGTTACTGATCTGCCCTGAGCCAGCACACAAGCATGTGTGACGGCAACAAGCTTGGCTAATTTTACTGACTTGGCAGTGGGCAATCTATAGAAGTCTAGGTCTGAGTATGGTGTGCTTATGGCAGACCCAGAGACCAATTCTCCGGTCTCCGAAATACAGGTGCAGGAACCATCCATGAAGAAAATGAGCTCTCAGTTCAACGGGGGCACATCTGTTAAATCAGTTCGAGGGGACAGCAGTGTGTATACGACCACTTGACAATCATGTGGCTCCACATCTTCAGGGGTTGGTAACAATGAGGCAGGGTTAAGGACAGGGGAACGACTTACGGCCACATTGGCATTGGAAATGAGTAGATTCTCATACCTCGTGAGGCGGGAATTAGACACATCTGGGTTTTCTTTGTAGCAATAGTGACAATACGGTGTGAGGATAGACATAGTGATGGGATGCCTTTGGACCAAAGAGTTTGTTTTCTCAATAGGGCAGCAGCGGTGAAGACCGGCAGACAATCTGGGAGTCTATCCACCACTCGGTCAAGAGATATGCTGTGGTAGGATACAGTTCAATGCTTATGCCTGTGTAACTGGGTCAATACACCTTCAGCAAAACCATTTCACTCATCACAAAATGAGACAAAGGGCTTGCTATAATCCAGCACACCTAAAGCTTGAGCCATCGTGAGTACCTGCTTAATAGTGACAAAAGCACTTTTGGCTTCCTGGGACCAGGGTAGGGGTTCCAGGGTCGGATCATGTGTGAGATTCTGTAGGGGCTTCATGATAATTACAAACCTGGGGACCCATTGCCTACAGTAACTAACCATCCCAATGAACCCTCTCATATGTTTCTTAGTGTGGGCTTTTGGGAATTTCTGGATCATGGAAATCCGTTCCTGGGACACGTGCCTTTCCCAGCAGAAATCTCATGGCCTAGGTATTGCATTCTGGCCAGACATAACTAACTTTCCCTTAGATGCCTTGTGATCCTTTCAAGCAAGCCCTTTCAACAGAACCAGTGTGTCTTTCTGGCACGTTTCCAAGTTGAAGTCTATGAGCAGCTCATCTACGTACTGCACTATAGTCAACCCTCCTAGGAAGTGCACTAAATCTAGTCTTTTCTTTAGAATTTGGGAGAACGGTGTGGGGCTTTCTACATATCCCATTGGGAGACAGACAAACATATTGTGTAATTTTATGTGTGAATGCAAAGAGATACTGACTTTCTTTGTGTATGGGCATAGAGAAAAATGCTGAACACAAATTCACAATGCTGAAATACTTGACAGTGTAACAAACACACCACATAAATGTAAAGGGATTGGGTCCCACAGGAAGGTATGGCGACATTCACCGGACACAGGTCATGAATAAAACAATACAATTCTTTCCTTGGATTTTTTGTTGCCAATATCATGGTATTACCGGGACTGCGTGTTGGCACAATAATACCGTGTTGGAGCAGGGATTCTATCACAGAGCAAATGTCCTCTTAGGCTTGTCAGGAAATAGGGTAATGGGGCACATGTGGCAATGGTTTTGATGGATTTAGTGTGGACTTGACTGGTTCAGCCCTCACCATGTACCCAGTGTAATTTGTATGGGTTGACCAAAAACAGGCCAGGACCTTGTCCAACAGCTCATGCCATGGACAAGGGGTATAGGCCCATCTTCAGGTTTTGAGTGGGCTACTTCTTGTAACACAGCTAGAACGTTGTGCTCTCTATGAGCAGGGATATTCAAATACACACCATCGGGGAATATATGAATGGTGAAACTCAGTTTACATGACACATCTCATCTAAAAAAATGTATTGGAGAACAGGGGCTTAGTAAAAAAGCATGATGTTTGGAAATAGTTCCTAACGTGACCATCATAGGGGTGGACACCGGCTGAGGTATCAGAGTACTACCTATGCCCAAGGCATCTACCACCCCTTCAGATTGGGGTGTCTAGGTAAACCTGCATGATCTTAGAGTGGAGCATGATGCCCTGTATCCACTAAACATGAAACCTTTTGGCTGGCCACCTTACATTTGACATAGGGGGCTGCATGATCAATCGATATAAGTGGTGCAATAAGCTCTGGGGCCCCTTGGCAGTCTTATACATCAGTTATGCGTAATGACTGTGGGTGCAGATCGCGCCTCCCTTACTGAGTTAATCGTCTGCCCATCTCGATGGTCATACTGAGGCTGATTGAGGTACTCAGCCTTCCCGTGCTCAGACTATTTGCAATAATTACACTGGTTGACGTTTGTGCTTGGGTAATATCCTTCGGCAGCGTGTCCTGACTGAAATGACTGGGGACCCCCCCATCCTTGCTCCTGTCCATGCCCCTATCCAAATGCCTCGCAGGACAAGGCTATGGTGTCGTGCGAAGCAGGTGTTTGGTGATGAAGGAGTAGCAATGCAGAGTGAGAGCATGCAGCGCAGCAGTCGACCAGCAACAACTGAAAAAATTAAGAAAGGTGCAGAACAGTCACTACAGCTCTCTATTAAACTTCCCAGCCTTTGTGTGTTCTTTTACCTATCCGTCTGACATAACGTACTCTGTCTCTGCACAACACTAGGCTCTCCCATTAGTGGTTAGCCATACTTTTGTGTTTTGTGTCCTTTCTCTAGGTCCCCTTCTATTGCAGTTACTGTTGCTCTGTGTGCTATGTCCCATTAGGCTCTCTACCACTCTCTAGGCCACCATCCATATGTGGCTACTGCTGTGCTGCGAACTGTGTCCAAATAGGCTCTCTCCCCATCTCTAGGTCCCCATCTATCTGTGGTTACTGTTGTGCTGTGAACTGTGTCCCATTAGTCTCTCTCCCACTCTCTAGCTAACCTTGTAACTCTTTGCTCTTACCACCTAAGCCACCTCTTCAGTATCACTAGCTCAGGCGTACTTACTTGATATGTAACACACGTTTACTGCTATATACATATCATCCTGGTAACCAATGATTACAAATATATATAACACAAGTTTACTGCTATATGTATCATCTTTGTAACCAATGATTCCTGCTTAAGTATAAGCACTCAGATACCCCAGGGTTAGGTGCGCTCTATAAATAAATAACATAAACTAAACTAAACTAGGTCCCCTTAAATCTGTGGTTACTGTTGGGGCTGTTAACTGTGTCCCATTAGTCTCTCTTGGTCCCCTCTCAACTGTGGTTACTTTTGTACTGTGAACTGTGTCCCTGCAGGCTCTCTCCCACTCTCTAGGTCCCCTCTTAGCTGAGGGTACTGTTTCTACTGTTGTGTGCCAATTGTCTGCTCTTCCTGTGTGCTCCCTTCTATGTAACCTTGTCCCCCTCTGCACATCCTGCACTGTGTGGCTCTGGGCTCCATTCTCTCTCTCTCTCTCTCTCTCTCTCACTCTCACTCTCACTCACACTCCTCCTTATTTCCTCCTTGCACCCGATATAGTGCTTTCCATTTCTCCCATCTTCTCTAACTGTCTCCCATCTTCTCTAACTGCTACTCTATCTCCTATCCATCCCTATCACTAAGTCCAGAAGGAAGACGTTCAAGAGGGACATCCTGGTCTCCAACCCAGGTGTCCCTATGGCTGATACCTACATCAGTTCTTCCTCCAGACAGACTCTCACCAACATCCTCTTTGTCGTCTCCTCACCAGACTTATAGACACCTCATAAGGTCTTGGCTCTCTCTATCTATTCCTCTCCCATTAATGGTGGCACTCAGTGAGAGACCCTCTTGGACTCCTTCCACTCCTCCAAGATCATCATTAATATCTATTTGAATGGCACTGTCTTGGTCACGGACCCTCAGCCCAATCTCCTCCTTTTCGAAAGGTGTCTCCTGCATTTTACCAACTTACTTCCCTCTACCGCTACTCCTCCTAGCACCTCTTGGGCATCTCTGCCACCTCCTTCTTCCACCACCTTTTTGGCACCTTCCACCTCGACTCTGGCTACTATGCCCCCTCCTGATACCACCTCTGTCCACTCTTGGGCCCTTCCACCTCCTCCGCTGGGTGCACCTCAAGCCTGTACCCTACCCCGGAAGTCTTTCAAATGTGTCAATTTGCTCCATGTCACTGTTCTTAACTCTTGCTCAGCTGTCAAACACTTCTCTGACATCTGCCACCTCCTCGAAGAAATTGACCTGGATGTCCTTGATCTCACAGACACATGGTTCACGGCTAGCTCTATCACAGGTTTTGACACTCTCCTCCCTGATGGCTACAAGATCCTCTCTGAACCCATAACCAACTGACCTGGAGGTGGAGTAGCCCTGATATTTCTGGAGTGGGTCCCTGCTTCTGTTATTCCTATGCAGGCCTACTCCATCTTTGCATGCCTGGTCTGCAGGCTCTCTATCTCTCCTGTCCTCTATTTAACTGTAGCCACCAGGCCAGGTTGCCCTCTTCCTCTCAGGGTGGGCTGACGTGTCCTCCTCTCTCCTTGCATCCACCTCTCAACTTTTCCTCCTCTGAGACCTCACTATCCACCTGGATGTTTCTAATCCCTTCTCTGGGCTCTTCCACAAACTCTGTGGCATGCGCCCTCTTTCCAATCTACCCTCTGTTCCGACACACTCTGCCGGTCACACCCTGGATGTTCTCATCTCTTCAGAAATCCCCCTATATAACCCTCTCACCACTATGCTCTCTTGGACTGACCACTTTGTACTTGCCTCTCATCTGAAACTCTTTGTTATTCAGGCTGAGCCTACCCCAGCACTACCACCTACCTTCTCTGTCATTTGTTCCATGAAGCGTGTGCCAGTGGATGCCTTTGCTGCTACTTTCTCTGCTCCTCCTATGCCTGCAGCTGAATCACGCTCTCACACAGTCCTCTCTAACCTTCATATTTCAATCTCCAACACTCTGGATGTCTTTGCCCCTGTCATAAGGGTCTGTCTGAAGCCTACCTCCAAGTGCAACTCTTGGTATGATTCCGACCTCGCTGCCCTGAAATGCAAGTGCAGGGTGGCTGAGAGGAAATGGAGGGCTTTGGGCCTATCCTCTGACAAAGTAGCCTGCCGCCTGCTCCAAAGGAAATACAGACTCTCTGTCCTGTCCAAGAAGAGAGTCCACATCCAAGCCCATGTCTCTACAGCCTCTAACAACATGGCTGAACTTTTTAAAATATGCAATGAGCTGGCAAATCCTTCTGCATTTTCCACCTCTGCTGTTCCTTCCCATGCCTCTGTATGACTCTTGCTTCTCACTTAATCACTAAAACTCAGGACATCCTGTCCTCTTTCTCCTCTTCCTCTCCCTCTACCTCTCTCAGCCCCACTCTGACTGCATCTCCCTCTCATCCTTCTTTCTCCTCTTTCTCTCCGACAACACCTGACAATGTTTCTTAACTAGTACGATCTATGAAAGTGTCGTCCAAATAGGTGCTTCTCTGCTCCTCCAGAACCAACAAAGACCATATTTACACCATCGCTCCAGCCTTGGCCAATTTCTACAATCACTCTTTTGCCACTGGATCCTTCACCCTTTCCTCAAGCACTCCCTTGTGCAACCCATCCTTAAAAGGCCTTCTGCTGATCCTACCTGTCCGGCAAACTATCAACCTCTGTCACTCCTTTCTTGGGCAAACTCTTGGAAAGGCTGGACATCTCCTAGCTTACACTCCACACTGAATCTGTTGGTTATCTCCATGACCATCAGTCTGGCTTCAGTGCAGCCAGAGGCACAGAAACTGCTCTCCTGAACACCCATGAAGATCTGCTCACCAATCCTGACTATAGCCTTCCTTTTGTCCTCATCCTCCTTGACATTTCCTCTGCCTTTCACATGGTCAATCACCCTATCCTGATCAAACAACTCTGAACCTTGGCATCAGAACCATGGCATCACGGATCAGTGGTTGACATCCTTCCTCCTGGGCCGATCCTCCCAGGTCCAACTTGGGTCCTTTCTCTTCACCACCTCTCTCTCCACATGTGGTGTTTCCCATCCTCTCACCATGGCTCTTCCATGTATACTTGGCCCATTTGGCCCACCTGATCTCTAACCTCTGCTCTAATGTTCAGTGTTATGCTGATGACAATCAGCTCTCTTGCAGGCTCCCCTCAGCCTCCTGTTCTCTCTCGTTCATTCCTGACTGTCTATCCGCAATTCAGGATTGGTGTGCCTCCAATTATCTCTGCCTTAATGCAACTAAGACGGAGATCCTTCTCATTGGGACTTCTGCTCCCGCTTTCCTTCTCTCACTCTGGCCACCCTCCTTGGGCCCTCTTCCTTTGGCTTCCTGGGAGGCTAAAGACCTTGGTGTCACCTTCAGCTCCACTTTCCCCTTTTCTCCTCACATCAAGGACCTTATCAAGAAGGCCCACTACCAGCTGCACCTCCTCAGAGGTATTCCTCCTGTTTGCACTTTCCCCCAGAAACTCACTGACTCCAGAGTCCTGGTTCTCTCTATGCTGGACCGCTGCAACATCCTCTTTCTCAATCAGCCTTCCTCTATTCTCTGAAGTTCTGCAACCGATCCAAAACAAGACTGCAAGACTTCTCCTTGGCCTCAAGCCTAGGGACCATATCTCTCCAGCCCTGAAATCTCTCCACTGTCTCCAGGTGGCTGCAAGGATCATGTTCAAGACCCTCTGCATCGTCCACAAGGCTTTCTGCGTCCATCGCTCAGCTACCTCAAACTCTCTGATGGTCAGACGCTCTTCAGGCAGAGAGTGGGGGGTAGATCTCTCTCCTCTGCAGGTGCCTCCCTCTGGAATTGCCTCCCTGCCCTTCTCAAACCTCAGCTGGACCACCTGAAGTTCAAGAAACAGCCGCTCAAGACCTTCCTTTTCTCCTATGGGTTATCTCTCTCTCTCTCCCCTGCTGGCCCGCTTGTCTCCTGCATCAACTGGTTGCATGGCTACCATCAGAGTCTACTGGGTACGATGTTCCTCCATGATCAGTCTCCTCTGCACTTCCTCAGGGCCTACCGCACACTTAGGGGCTGTAACTGTTACCCACAGTTTCCTGTCTTCTTGCACTTACCCAGAACTGTACTGCCTGGCTGCACTTACTCAGAGCAATGCTGCCCTCATTGCACTTCCCCCCTACCCTCTCCCTGGCACTTCCCCTCCTCCCTTCCCCCTTCACTTTTACGTTGTCGCACTTGCAGGATCTGAATGACACAAGGCCTAGTAAGATCATTTGTTTTGTCATCCCTCTGTCTTCCCTCCCTTTTCTTGTCACGTCTAGAAACACTTGTGTACAAGCGCCTTATAAATGACATATCATATCCCCGGAACCCTCCTCTTCCCTGAGAGGGTTGCAAACTTTGTATTTGTAGCACCATAAGCGTGGCTTGAGTCTTTTCTTTCTGTCTTTCAACCCTCTCATGAATGTATTGTGCAGCCAACAAAACCTCGACAACCCCTTTTCTTTCCATCCAATCATTAGAGCCTTAATCCGTTATGCAACTTTTTGGTTGTAGACCCAAAATGAACTGTGCCACTACTGCTTGCATTGCGGTAACTGTGGCATCCATAATACCTGAATGTTGTTCAAAACATCATTTCAGGCATTCAAGCTACTCTGCAGGTTGTTCTCTTTTGGCCTGTTTTCTCAAGTTAATCTTGGCCCAATCAGATTCCCATGGGCAAATTGTAAAACTAGTGTGCACTAGTCTACCAGTAAAGGTAGTTAAATCTCCGGTGCACCATGTTCTTTGGCCAGCTAATTTGCGTATGCTTTAAGCCGATCAAACGTGTCTGTGGGTAACACTGCCTGCAGTAGCTTGTCTAAGTCTACGCAGGTGGGTTGTAACAGTCTATTATTACCTGGGGCTCTTCCTGGAATTTGACAGGATCTTCTAATATCTTGGGGAATCTCTGGAGCATTTTGAATAAGTGAGGGGCGCTACAAGAGGCATGTACTGTGGCTATGGTGTCACCTCCTCCCTAGAGATGCCTGATTGAGAATACGCCAGTACTGGAGTTTAGTGAAGAGTCTTGGAAGCCTTCAAACATGAAATCTGAGATCTCATTTCAGGAGTGAACAGGGTCGCCATTGATTGCCAGTGTATGGACTGGTGGTAGGTAGGTGGTTCTGAGGAATCAGGGCTATCGGCTTGCTGATTCGGCAGGTCTTTCAAAATGGCTCAATTTTGAGTATCCACAATGTCTTCAGGGCTTTCTTTTGTTGGGGGCTCCCCTTGGAGGACTGCATATAATACTTTGTATCCCGTTTTGTGAGTCGGGACGTGCAGGTTTGTGCACTTAATCTTCATTGATTTCCCTTGCTCCTGGAGTTTCATCTGCAAGCAGTGGCGTCGCCAGGAATCAAAGTTAGGAGGGGCACAGAGGGGGCCAAAGACAAAAGTAGGTGGGGCACAGAAAAAAGTAAGGGGAGAACATTGTCACTGCTCGTCTTAGGTAGGAGGCACAAGGGGGGGCACAGGGTTTCACAGGGGGGCCCTGGCCCCCCCAAACCTCCCCGAGCGACGCCACTGTCTGCAAGTCTTTTAGTGCTCTTGCCACTTAGATTTGGTTATTCTCTTAGTAGCTTTGGTACACCAATCGAGGTAGCTATCCCACTTGCATTGGTGTACACTTGAGCCCATTTTTTCTAATGCTGTTCGCAAGTTCATTATTCTGTTTAGGTCAAATGTGCCTTCCTGATTAAAATATCTAGGTAATTCAGTCTGTGTATAATCATGCCATTGTTCCAGGTGCTTGCATGCTTTTGGCGAATAGTGAGTAAACACGAAGTAGGCTGGACTCCCTTTAGGTGGATGTGGCACTTGTCTACATTGCCCTGAACCCATTCTCTCGGGGGAGTGGTGGGGGAGGTTAATACAAGTTATGGCTTATTACAGATTCTGGTCCATTCCTAACCCCATCTCCACTGGGTCTCATGGCTGGGGGTGTGGGTAAGGCTGCTAGGTAAGATTCTAACTTTAGGGCTAAATCTACCTCACTTGTGAGCTCCCCAGAACTTTTTGCTGGACTAGTAGATTATTTTCCCTATACCTCAGTTAGTGGGAACCTTTTTCCAAACTAACAGATCCTTTTACTCTTTTCATGGGTGCAATTTGTAAGACTCTCCATAGTGTCCTTTTGGTATATACCTTTTTATTGTTTCAGGTTTTCCCTTGGGGCTCCCCTTTTACTTTCTCTGGCTAACCTTGCAGAGGCATAGGCAGGGTAGGGCCCGAGAGGGCAAGGCCCACACAAAATCGGTAAATGCCCACTCAGCAGCACTGTGTGGGTATTTACAGATATTTTTGTCAGTGCAGTGGGCCCAACTACATTAGCATCAGGCCCCATTTGCTAGACAATCCTGGCTACGCCTCTGTAACCTTGTGAGAACTACAGTTCCCAAGGGTAGAAAGGATATGTCTATCCCTTCAACATTTTGTTAAGTGAAAATCAGCACACCCACTTTATGTGGAGTACTGGGGAGATACAATGTACCCCCTTTCTTACTAGCACTGTGACAATTCTGTTAGAGGGAAAAGCTTACCTTAAGTGACTGGTGGCAGTGAACCTTTTTACACATTTGCTGCACCTTTACAGTTCTGGTAGATGAAGGCACCCATGGGTGCCCATTTTACAAAAATGGCCCCTGTCTTCTTTTTTTCCATTTTACACACTTCCTTTCCCTTCTTGGATCTTAAACTGCCCTACAGGATGGGAAATTCCTTTGTGTGATTTTTATCTCCGGCAGAAGACCTTGGTCAAGCCCGCCCAGGCTCCAGAGTGTCTGTGAAGGCAGGAAGCTAGGAGGAGTTCAAAACTCTGCAGACCTTTGTCTTCCAGTCTGCCTGCGAGAATCCAGTTTGAATTGGGCAGCTGGCTGTCTTGAAAGGACTACAACCCCCCAGGTTTGAATGTTGCACATCTGTTTTATTGCCTGGGTTCCTGCATAAAAGTCAGATCATGGAAGCTGAGGAGGTAGTCTATCACAGGACATAAATCCAAAGAGGAAGATGAAGAAAACGAGGCTGAAAGATTTTCCAGCGACCGCATAGCATGTTGGGCAACCAGAGCCTGCTGTTACCCTTCCTTCCAAGAAATCCTGAGACTCAGAAAATGATGACTCCAACAAAGAGCCTAGCGGGATACACTATTTTGAGCCATCGCAAGTTGTTCTGTGATCTTGCAGGCTGCAATACCCAAATACCCTGAGACCTAAAGTCATTGTGAGGTGCATGGTTGGCATCCTGCTGAGCCTCAAGAGATGTGATCCCAGTGCTTGAAGTCTCCTCACCAGGGTGTTGAACCAGATTAGCAACAGAAATCCAATCAGCGATATTCTGTCTTCTTCTGGCTCCTGAAAAGGGCACCAAACCCTCATAACCACATCCAGCCACAAATAAACTTTTGCCTGGAGCCTTCCCCATTGATCTGTGCTCCAAAATCCCTTCCAAACTCCTGTCTTACATCTTCTTGACAAAGTAATCCATCAAACAGGATTTTAGCTGCAGATCCTGAAGTTTCCCGTGCTGCAACCCTTCTTCCGTGCTGAAATATGGTGTTGGCTGGGGTTTTTACTTACTTAAGCTTGTGTGATTTCTGTAAAGCTTTGGGGTGTTTCTGTGATTGGGAGTGCTTTCATCCAGTTCACCTAGGCTCAATGCTTAAATCCTCCTAGGGTGTCTTCTCTGAAGTCCCTGGACCCTGCTAAACCTCTCTAAGTTTAATACTTTCCTGTTTGAACAGTCTTGTTTAGGAACTGTGACCTTTGCTACTTCTGTGCCTTCCTGAATTGTATGCTGGATACTAGAGACCTAGCGACCCCCCTTCTGCCACTGAGAACACTCGTGCTCCAAGAATAAGGGAAATACTTTCTATGGATTGGGCCTGTTTCCTAGAAAAGAGAACATGTGTATACAAGTTAATTTACTTGTAAATTAGTTGGTTTGTACCTGTACCTCTGATAGTGAGCAGTTACAAACGTTCTTACTTACCTTGCATGTGTGTTATGCCATTCTGAAAAGCATATGTAAGGTTATTTTTCTCACCTCTGAATTGGTTGTGCCTCTTCCCAAAAGTAATGCTGTTGGCTTCATTTAACTATTTCCTACAGAATAGTGTGTAAGTTCACCAACCCAGTCCTGCTTCCCCTGATCTGCTGTACAGCCGGTCTAAACTAAGTCTGCCATGGGCTTTACCTACCTGGAATAACACTGAGTCATTCTTAAAGTGTAACATTGAGTTTTGTTTCCCTGCTCTGTGTTATATAGATGTTAAACCAATCTTAGGTTTATACCTACCTTTACGTTTCTGATAGGTCCTTTAAAAAGTATATGGGGTTGACTAACCCTGGTCTACATTGTGCCATCCTAAAATAAGTTAGAAAGTTACTGCTCACCTTGGTCTGTGTCCCACTGACCTGAAATTCAACTGTAATAGTATATTAAAACATTAGGTTTTACCTACCTAGAAAAGCTCTGTTCCGTTCTTCAAAAGTGTTCTTTGGGGGTAGCTGAAATTGGTCTTCCTGGTGCAATACTAAATTAGTGTAAAGTGTTCTTGCTTGCCTTAGTCTGAGTTCCACTGTGCCGAAAAGCAACTGTAATTGTATATTACACCAACAGGTCTACTCACCTAGTATAACTGTGTGTTATCCTGAATGTGGTTGTAGATGTCTACTGTTACTTGAATGAATGTTCCAGTATTCAGAAAAGTATACTTGCAGGTTGGTTTACTAAGTGATTCCTTATCTGAGTGACACTGCACAACTGCTAGGGTCTACTATCCACATATTACTGAAAGTAATCAGAAAATAACTTATGGTTTTATTCCCCATTAAGTGGTGTGTCCTATACTAAATGTGTATGATAAGGTATGACTTGCCTAGAAATACTGTTAGTGTTCTAAAAAGGGTTTAAGCTTTGGTCTGAGTACCTTCAAGCATTGTGTTGTGACTCTATGACAAAGTAATTACCCAAAGACTTAATTTGGCCTAACCGTATTCATAATAAACCCTTATTTTTAGAATACCTCTGGTTGGCAGTGTTTCTGTTGAACCCTTGGTATACTACAAGTTATTTGTACCTTCCTACAGACCTCTCTCCCTCCTAAGATAAACCTGGTTGCCCTGTTGATGCTATCATATACTCAGGGGGTACATCCTTACACTAAGACTGGAGTTTTGTATTGTCTCAGTTGAATGGTTTTACTAAGCCCTTAGTTGAACTTCAGAAAAACTGTCCTAAAAAAGGCTCATGAATTTAACGATTCTGCTATGTCTATTGGGCGGCTCAGGTATTTCCTGGGCCGTTCCTCCCGATTCCAGACATTTCAGAGAAAGCTACAGGTTATGGTCACATTAAGAGAACGGCTGTTTCACAGCTTATTTCCCCCATTATTCTAGCCACAGTGCAGAGCAGTATTCATTTCTTCAAAGGCGTGGGTAGGTGAGGGTCAATGACAAGACACATAATTAGTAGAAATACAGCCTAACATAGAGGAGAGTGTGAAATGTAAAGCAGAGCCGCAACTTTCATTGCACATTGATGGTTTCAAGTGGCGAGGTCTGGGTTGAGACCCAACAATCACGTGGTTCTTTCATTAGCACATTCCAACACACACAAACAGAGCATGTTCACCAATATTCTTATTCAGTCCTACACTACTCTCACTGACTTCGTGGTCTCATGTCTTCTTAAGTCAGAAGGTAGCGTAGAAGATCTGCTTTTTAACCTGCAGTGGCCAACCGCTTTACTCTTTTTTTACTTGAGATATCCAGTTTTAGTTTTAGACAGGGTACCATTACTCTTATTACGCCAGACAGATTCTATACTTCAAATCCAAATACAGATTTTTGGCCAGTTTCAGACAACTTGACACATGAGATCACAATACATTGACACACTTGCCTGCATTCATCAATCCACAATGTTTTCAATCGGCTCTTTACTGTTCGCACCCGTCGAGTCTCTGGGCGCTCGGGCCAGCTCCCCAATCGGACAAAATCGTCCTTTCTTGGGCCCAAAGGGGATCACCTGCAAGTGCACCCGGTGGCCCAAGTCCCACCGCAGAGCAGCAGGGTCTGACTTCTAAGGCACCAGATTCTAGTGAAAAATAATGGCTGCTCAAGAGTCTGGTGGATTGATGAACACTTTATTAGAAAAGCAGTAAGCAAACAAAAGACCAATAGCAACACAGTGAACCCCCCTACCTCATGGGTCCAGATCTCCTATTCCTTACACCTTGCAACTTTAATTGCTGACTGAGACAAACCCTCATAGTACAGTCTTTCAATGCCAGCTGTATTTGGCAGCACTTGGTAAGGTTATCAGTAAAAGCAGCACAGTGCAAGGCATTTCTTCAAGGTGAATACACTCCCTAATTCTTCACCCTCGCCTCGAGGCAGGTGAGAGGTCTAGCAATATGATGACATTGTCCAGCTAAAGCTAAAGCCGGCTTTCAGGAAAAGGTGAATGCAGGGAACACGCTTAGCTATGCCACAATGGAAATTTTTCAGAAGCGTAAACAGTGAAGGCGAGGATTCTTGAGTGTGTGCGATGCACTGGTCTAAGGGTGACACGCGCAGTGCAGTGTTCCATATACCCTTCATGCAGGCCAGAGGCAGTGATATAAACATGGCATAATGACACACAGAATATACTGTTGCACAATGGTAAGGCAACGGGGAGTGGGTACTTATACGATCATGTCTTATTCAATGTATCCCCCACAACACCATCATTTAATGTTGTCTCTGTATTCCCCTTTTCCTGCAACACATAGACAAAGACCATGGACCTATTCAAGGAAGTGAGGAGAGGAAAAAAATGGCATTGTGTATATCTATAAATATGTGAAAATAATCTTCACCTGCCTTCTGAAAC
This sequence comes from Ambystoma mexicanum, assembly GCF_040938575.1. Lineage (NCBI taxonomy): Eukaryota > Metazoa > Chordata > Amphibia > Caudata > Ambystomatidae > Ambystoma > Ambystoma mexicanum. Next base: position 370,718,111 of record NC_090922.1, read on the forward strand.
AAATGAACATTTTTGAGTAAACCCATCAAGGACAACAGACCACAAAGGGCAAAAGACAAACACCAGCAGAAATGCCAGTCATGCCTTAATTAATAACACATACACTTTCCACTGACGGAGCATGAACAGAAAAGCAATGCCTATAGATGCCCTATCTGAGAAAATCACAACCCCAAAGGCACCCCTGCATGTAAATGATCCTCACCAACTTCCCTGGATGCAGTTCCCAACCCAGACAATCCATGGCTCATGCTTATCTGGACACTGATAATACTCACCATCAACCTGCAAATGTTACTTATTTTTATTTCTTTGAAACATGTATACAGTGCTGGCCCTTCCCAGAAATGTTTATAGTGCCTTTTCAAACTTCAACATGCTTAAAGTGAAAATAGAAGTTACAATGTTTTTGGCATGGGATAGGAAGATTATGATAGGCAAAGGATAGCCTGGAAGGTGGTCTGGATGGTTTAGGTGCCGGGAAAGCGGAACATTTTGAGGCTTTTGTTGAAGGTGATAATGGAAGGTGCTGTGTGGATGTTGAGGTGTTCCAGACTCATGGTGCCCATCATGTGAAGGCTTGCTTTGTGTGCAGTTTATCTTGCAAAGTGGAATATGTTGGAGATGTTGTTAAACTTGGGGATCTTTTTGTGACCCTACTCTTAGACCTCCGCGACTTAAAGTAAAATGACAGCTTTTCCGTGTCGCAATGATGCATGCAGGGAACGAAGACATAGAGTTCCCCCACTTTGTTTGTCAGACTTGAAGTAAAGGGAATTCTGCACACATCAGTTACTACGCCACATCAGTGTTTAAATACCACGCAAAACTGTGTTTCTCGGTTTTTGCATATATTTAATGGTGGCCCATAGCGATAACACGTGTTTCGGCACTCTTAGTGTGCCTTTTTCAAATCTGGGCAATATGGATTGTACGAAATACTGTGATCAAGAAAGTAAATCAACAAATCAAATCAAAACAGTAGTTCACAATGCCACACATAGCAAACATATTCGTCATCATATTTGTTTCCCTATATTAAGACGACCATTTCAGTCAGAAAAAACAAACAGTAAATGATTCACATAGGTACATTACAAATTATGAATAAGTTCATGTGATATAAATTGTTAGCACATACCATCATGGCGGCCAGTTGTGATGTTGACACATGCAAATTGATAAGTTTTCCAAAGAAAAGGGGAAGGTTGGGAGGGGGAGCCATTGTAATAAAGCGAAAAAGAGAAAAAAACCAACATATAAAAGTGTAATTAGTGCAGATAAAAATAAATATATATAACCTTATTGCCGTTGAAATTAAATATACTCGCCACTTCTAAATAGGGCTTACCTATCATCGCGGTTCGAATATGCTTTCTAATATCGTGTTTTGAAAAAATGATGAAATGAGAGTGCCATCAGACTTATAAACGTTGCTGGTGCTTGCAAAGGCAAAGAAATGGGGAATATGTTAGTTTCCCTTTGTATTTAGCAGGATTGTAATAATATTCAGTGCTTTAAGTGGGCCGGGGCCTGCCGGGGCCGGGCCCCAGCAGTCTCCAGAAAGTGGGGCTGAGCCGGGGCCCAGCCGGGGCCCCCCGTCCCACACAACATTGCGGGATGCATTATCCCGCCGCAGCCGCAGCCGCGACGGGAGATGCGCCCGTCATTATGTTGGCCAAGCTGACAGAAGTGCCAGCCAGCCACAGCGACGCCAGCTGAGGCTGGCGGCACTTCTGTCAGTTAGTGTAACTCCCTCTGATGACCCCTCATCAGGGTCATCAGAGGAAGTTACTGTCCCTTTGTTTTCCCTCCCCAGGTCACTGACCCCCGCGGCTCCGTGATCTAATATGCAGATTAAATCATGGAGCCCGCGGGTTCGCAGAGGGTCAAAGACACCTCGGGCTCAGTGATAGCAGATAGATCACAGAGCCCGAGGTGCCTTTCTCCGTCGGCAAAGCTTTATAAAAGATGCCTTGAACTGTGTACGTTTCAAGCCATCTTTTATAAAGGTAGAAATATTTCTATGTTTATAAAAGACGGCTTGAAACGTGCACAATTCAAGGCATCTTTTATAAAGCTTTGTCGACGGACAAAGCCACCTTGCGGTTTGTTTTGTCCGTCATGCCTTGAATTGTTTACGTGTCAAGCCATCTTTTAGAAACATAGAAACATGTTACAAATATCTATGTTTATAAAAGGTGGCTTGAAACGTACACAAACCATAGTAAGGTAAGCACACAAGTGTGCATAACTTACTATGGTTTGTGCACTTTTCAAACCACCTTTTATAAACATAGAAATATGTAACATTGCTATGTTTATAAAATATGGCTTGAAAAGTACACACACCATAGTAGTACGCATACAAACATATAAATGCTCACATACATTTATATATTTTTTTGCGCACCTTACTATGATTTGTGCACTTTTAGGCCACGCCCACAATGAAAGCCACGCCCCCAAACGAGGGCCCCCCCTCAATTTCTTACCCCACTTAAAGCACTGATAATATTGTATCAGAACTCAGGTATGCACGATGCCTGCATTTGCTATATTGAAACATTTTGTTCTTATCAGTATTTTAACATAATTCTGTCTTCGTTTGTACCTTTTCTGGGTGTAATCATCATAAAATGCTTACATTTCGTTATCTCGGGACTGTTCTAGTTTGCAAACTTCGCATCATGCACAAACCCAAAACGGCATTTTAAAATCTGCCTTCTTTATGCGGATCTGTTAATGATTGGGAAGTCAAATGGGTGGCCTCTCAATGTCCGCTAGGGCTTACCTGCAAAGTCAGGTTTCTGGCATCACGTGTCGTGTTCCTGCAGAGAGCTCGCTTGGGCTGCCGTGAAGCGTTTATCTAATGTTACTACGGTAACACATTTGTCCTACTTTCATTTCTGTATCCGTACTGACGTCGGCCATAGTTTGGGATCAAATTCCCTTTACAGATCTAGATTGCGCTGATGTAAAGTGTCTCTTTGTAACAAGTAAGCATGCAAACTATATGCTTACCAACAATATTTACTAGGCCTTCGACATACTGTATGACAGAAACAGGCCGTGAGAGCTTCGGTGGAAAGAGTAGTTATAATCGTTTTATGGTAACGTGGTCACGTGTAAAGTCGCCCTGCTCCCAAGGCTTCATGGGAAATGTAGTGCCAAATCTGTAGCCTTTGTTCCCAATGTTTTAGGACAAGTGTAGTTGAACAGTACAATTATGACTAACAGGGAGCCCTTACTACCAGTGCTTCTTGAAAAAGTATAGTGTCATCGAAGGAAGTTTACTGACTTTATAAACCGAATTAGAGCGCTTATTCTTACATATTCCTGACTCGAACCTTCATGAGGTATATATTGATATTCCTATTTGCTTTGAACGTGCAGCTGTGAAAACTACATCCTTCCAGTTCTAATTTTTCGGGCATATATATTTCTATATTGGTGACTGTTGTGTATAGATATGTGTTATAATAAGGAAATGATTTCATCATAATAAGATTTCAATTTCTAAATTTACGTCATGTGACTATTTCTTGTGAGCATAGTCATTGCATATAATTGCACATTTCTTGCGAACATAATTATTATGTAAAATGTAACATTTCATTACCTGTAAAAATATATAAGTTACATACAGAAAGTGTTTACAAAATATTATATGGAAGTACTAATTGCCAGTTTATATCATAAGCCATTTCCTGTGAACCTGGTTACTACAGAAAGTTAGACATCTCATTATCTGTATTCAATCCGTTTTCTATGCATCTAAAATAGTTAATAAGTTTAGCTTCTTCCTGACGTAGTCGTAATTCCTGGTTTCCACTTCTGCATCTCAGGAACACTTTCCTGAGACCAATGAATTTGATGTCTTGCTTAAGATCCATCTGATGAAATCTCTGCCAGTGTTCAGCCAGTGGGAAATTTCTATCCTGGCTTCCAATCACTGCCAAGTGCTCTGGAATTCTAGTGCGTAGTTCTCGAATCGTGCTCCCAATATAGATTTTTCTGCAAATGCATATAATCGCATAAATCACGTACTTGGTGCGGCAGTTAATTTGTTCTCGTATTTGAATTTGGATCCCATTCTTGTTCTTGAAGTTGTCTGTCATGGTAACCGCATGTTTACACATAGTGCAAGTTCCACATTTTCTGAAACCTGGTCTCGGTTTTTGAAGCCAATTTTCTGGCCTTTCTTTGCTGTCGTCCGGTAATAGTGAAGGACTAAGGCTTTGTTTTAACGTTCTGGCCCTTCGGTAAACTATTGAGGGATAGTCTTGAATCAGAGATCCTATGTGTGGGTCCAGTTGAGTAGGACCCAATGTCTTTTGAGTGTTTTCTTGATCAATTGATTATTAGCACAGAAAGTTGTAATAAACTGTACTTTGTCCCCTTGGGTTGGTCTGTTTCGTTGTATAAGTGTTTATGGTCTCAGTGTTTGATGCGCTTTGTTATAGGCTGTTATAATGCTTGTTCTAGAGTAACCTCTGGCTTTTAATCTAGTAGACAGAATTTTACATTCCTCCTCGAAGTTAGTTAGTTCGTAGCAGTTCCTCCTTGCTCTGATGTACTCTCCTTTAGGGATATTCCAAATTACGGGTTCATAATGACAACTAGTGGCATGCAGTGTAGAATTCACTTTAGTACTCTTTCGATATGTTCTGGTTTTGAGACGATCGCCTGATACATAGATTGTCAAATCCAAATAATTTTTCTCTGTATTACTGTATTCTCCTGTGAACTCTATGCCTACATCATTATTGTTGATTTCCTGTCTAAACAGTTCAAGTTCTTGTGGTGTTCCTTTCCATATGAACAGAAAATCGTCAATATAGCGGGTCCATTTCACATCATGTTGACTGTATTCCTTTGTAGTGTAAATCCGTAAATCCTCAAACATGCCCATTACTAGGTTTGCTAATGCTGGTGCATACTTCACCCCCATAGCTACACCACGTCTTTGTTTGAAAAAAGTGCTATTGAATGTGAAGATGCTATTGTGTAGTGTAGCCATGAGCATTTCTTTGAGCATGCAGACGAATGCAAGATGTGATGCTGATTCATGTATGTTGGAGATGTTGGTTTGCTTTTCTGGTTTCTGTGTGGTTTATGGATTTTACTTTGTTGTTAAGGTAGAATTATGTTTTAAGGTGGATGGTTCTGCATATCATGGTTACTGAAAGCCAGTGGAAATGGAAGAGCTGAGGTGTTGGGGTGTTGTGGGAGTATTTTTGGAGGTGCAACATGAGTCTCGGGGCTGCATTCTATATGGCTATAACTCCTGTGGTTATCATCTGTGAAGTGTGTTTTACATAGTGAGTTGTGTTTGCTCAACTGGCCCATATTACAGCAACTTTGTAGTCTAATTTTGCAAAGTATTAGCACTAGAGCAAAGTTTGCCCTATTTTGTAAAACCAGGGAACATATTAGGAAACCTTTGCACCAAGGCAAGTGCAGATTGCTATGGTTTTAGCACCAGCGCAAAAATTGCGATAGTCCAAAAAATAGACATTTTGAATGCATTTTTCCCTCAATGCAAAGTGTGTCCTAGTGCTAATACCAATCCGTTGCTCTTCGTCATGGGTCCAATCTCACAAAAGGAAAAAACAAATACTGCTTTATATCCTAAAAAGGGTGCATAAATAAGTACTGTAAATAAGTAAATAAGTATTGTACTCTTTGGAAAAGACTTCCTGTTAATCGTAATTCGAAATCAACTGTGAGCAAAAGACAAATTGATGTTTATGATTGCTCTTTGTCATGGCTCAAATCCCACCCAACATTAGACGCCTAATTCACACAGGCATAGGCCAGGTCCCACAATACACCATGGAGGGTCCTTTATGTCATACTGCAATCGCACAATTGCAAATAGTTAGTGCATGCTAGCCGTATAGAAAATATTGAGAGTCCGTGCCTTGACAGGACGTGCATGTTGTGAACAACGATGAAGCCCAGCTGGCTCAGCAGAAGCTAGCCAGAGAGCTGGAATGGGAATGTCTTGAACCTGAGAATCACAAGTAGGAGGTTGACCTGGCAGAGAAAATAAATGGAAAAGCACATCAAATATTCTTGTCCATTTCTCCTGAAAGGTTTGGCTGGGTTGTAGAGGGTTTGGAAATGTTGTTATGATTGGCTTCCTTTTAGGGGCTTCTTTTAAGTTGATGTGGGCAATGCACAGGGGGAGTAAGAAGAAGCAAGGGTAGAATAGTAACAAGATGAAGACATGGTAGACTCAACATCATGTGTCATTCACCAACTGGGGTACAGAGAGCAGATATGATTATCTGTTCTGAATGATTTCTATGCCATTATCTGAGCCTGAGGGTGATTTAAACCTTACCTCAATTGTTTCACCTTCAAGATCCAAACAAACCATACACCTTTAAAGTGGATCATGATGATTAACCCATGCTGTGGTGGTGTTCCCTTATCCTGCATGTTCTGCATTGCTCTGTTGGGAATAGGAGATGTCCTATTTAATACCTGGAAACCATCCCAGTTGGGATAGCCTCATCTTCATAATATGGGGATACATTACGAGACAATAAAAGACTTAATTTGTACGTTTCACTCGACAATCCTATATTTTCCATCTTAAACAAATATGTCTCTAATGCGTCTTAACCAAAACCATGATTTTGATTGAAAATGTTAATGTACCCCAGTGAGGTCATAACCCTTGCAGGGATAGGGTCCATACATTTTCCTCTGTTCCCAATTTGATTCGCTTCGCACATATGTTTCCACTGGTTGGAGACATCCTTCTGAACACCGGGGATGTCCATACTGAGGACTACAGTTTAGCATTTTGTACTCCTGGAATGAGTGGGATACAGATATTAGCATCTATGTTAATGGCATCTGTCAGCCTGAGAAGAACAGGCGCTACACATATACTATATGTGGCTGAATGACCAAATGGCATCAGGAGACTTTGCTCAATTCCACATGAGAGTGAAAGTCCAGAGGATGGCCAGGGGTGTATTAATGTGACAGAATACAGTGATTGTCTGGTTTGCCGCTTGTTTGAATCAAAACTCCTCAATGATTAGGTACTGAAACTCCCTCAAGTTCTGTCTTTCTTTATAACCCAAAGGTCTGCATTGGTATTTGGGCCAACCATCTAAATCATGATTTGTGAGGAAGAATTCTGAAAAATGAAGAAGAAACTAGCCAAAATGGAATGATGCGGAAATCCTGTGAGGCGCCATCCTTCACTTCCAATGAGACATTAATTGCATACACCATCTCTCTTCATCTTGGCCAAACCGAGACCCTGGACTGTGCTATCTTCCCTTGGCCCAGCAGACACAGATGAGTCATCTGCTCAAAGAACATTCACTGCCCAAGAACTTTGCAGATGTCACCATGTGTAGCCTGTGCAGAGTCAATGGTCTTTTAATTATGTGTGCTAGTGAACGCCTGCAACTCTTGATTTGCAAAACATGTAACTGAAGTGTTTTGTCAGTGGTGCCCTCTAGAATCCGTGCCTGCAACAATCACTCTGTTAGGCCTCTGTGTTTGTTTTTGTGAATTCAAATGTGTGGGAATTTCAATGAGTATGCATTCAGATGCCTGAATGAGATGATAGAAATAATCACGAGGTACACATCATCAATCCTTTGGACAGAATTACACCAAAGCAATTTTAAAAAGAAGTCAAGTCTTTGGGCCCAATTCATAGAAAGATTAGCCCAGCGCAATGTGAAAAAGTACAATTTGTGCTCTGCAAAATGTATGTTGCTGATTCATGGATCGGACTTTGCGTGGGTTTGCACTTACTTTGCACGGGTCCTTACATACTCTGCGTGGTGCTGAGCATTTTGTGCGGCACATAGCGTGAAGTGTGAAATGGGCCAGCACAAAGAAATAAATAGGAGCAGAAGAAGCATATTCCCCATTCTTTGCGCAAAATGAGGAAGAGCAACGAATAATGTGGGTGTGATGAAGGACATGCCACGTAAAAGTCTAACACGCTCAGTTGTGCACAAAATTCATGTATTCCTAACCGCAACTTCCTGGAGTGAAAAGGTACACAATCCCTTGTGATCTCACCACCACATGATAAGCGATGCAAAGTACAAAGCGCCAGGGCCACGTATAAAAGCATGAAATGCACATTATTAGGAAATTGGACTTTCAGAATGAATCCTGCTCTAGTGGCAGTGATCGTTCATGTTCATGGAAGAAGGAGGAGGAGTAGGTTGGTGAGGGACAGGATTTTCCATCCTCCGACAATGCTTTTTGGGATGCCAGATGAGAAAGTATATGCAAGGTACATATTCCCTCCCCATGTCATCCTAGACCGGTCAGGGAGTGGGAGGAAGACCTTGCATCACCCTCCATCTGCTCCCATGTACCCACACCCTTGCAGAAGGTGCTGAGAGCTCTGCATGTTTTGGCTATGGGCTCATTCCAAACACCTCTGCAATTTTTGGGAGCATCTCACAGGCCACGCAGTCCCAGGGCCTACACCGGGTATTGTGCTGTATACCATCAATTGTGCATAGGCACATATAAATGCCATGCATATTGCAGGCAAGGCAGAGAGTGTTCCAGGTGTTTTATGCCATAGCACACTTCCTACGTGTTCTGGGAACCATTGATTGCACGCATGTTGCACTACAGTCCCCCAGAACGAGCAAATGCACCGCAAGCAGAAGCACTGCCATTCAATCAATGCACAGGTCAACAGGTCATCTGCGATGCGAAGGGCATTATCATGCATGCGAATGCCAATTTCCCCATAAGCATACATGATAACTTCATTTACTGCCGTTCTCCACTATACCAGGCACTAGCATTGGGAACCTTTGGCAACACCTGGCTCATCGATGAGTATCAATTATCACACTCATGCAAACAGTCGCATGACACACATAATACCAGCCCATGACAATCAATGCTAACAACATCCATTTCCACCTTCGCAAGGGACAGTGCCTACCCACTCTCACCATTCATGCTCACACCATTCACGAATCTTGCCACCCCAGGTGAGGTGAGGTAAGGTATAATACAGATCATATAGCCACTAGGGCCATAGTGAGCACACGTTCAGGTGCTTAAGTCATGCTTCCACCCCCATGACCGCCCTGGTGGTGTATTGCTATATGTATTGCTATAAGCCCACACAGTAGTGTGCAAGATCGTTGTGGCATTGTATGTCCTGCACAATGTTTCTTCATGGAGTGGCATACCAGTAGAGCTGCATGAGGGATATCGCACTCAGCCACAGGTACTGCCCATCCCCTTTGCAGGCCAAAGGGCACAGGGACAGGATGCATGCAATCCGATTGTTCAAAGTAACTTCACATGAATAGCATCCCCTGTGCAGCACACACAGTGAAGTCACATCCCTGGTGCCCTTCAATAATGAATCTGGTCTAATCCAACTTGCCATAAAACACTCTAAGAATGTGTGTCTGGGAGAGGCAAATTGTTTGTGTCCATATCCATCAAGTCAAGTGTACAAGTCATTGACACAGTCATAGAAATTGGAAACAACAGTATCCGTGTTGCACACACAAAACACACAACACAATCAGTCAAACCTGTTACCACTTTCATATGCTCACCAACAATAATTGTGCACTCATGTCGGAATAGAAACAATATTATGCCTCCTATCGTAACAATTGTATGTGTATTGGCCTACGCCAAGTTGTCTAAACATCATGTGCGAACAAACTCCACGGCAAGGTCTTGACCTTAGAGAAAGTAATGTAAGTCGCCATCTTGGATTGAGCCGCCATTTTAGGTTCTCTTGCTATGTAGAAGTCACCCTGAACATCAAAATGGAGGCCAAATGACATACTGAGTAAGATTCTGGCCATTGTGACCTCCGTACAACTGAATAATTAATATGCCTGCAGGCCACTTGTCGGGGTCGCGAACTGAGACCTTGTCCTACCGTTGACCTATATGTAAATTTACAACTATATCAGTGAAACTAATCAAAATGCCTATATTAAAGGATTGACCGGGCAAGGAACCCATAGACCTGTTTCACAGAATGGTTAACCCGCAAGAGGGTTGGCCAAGGGCTGGACAAATTGTATAAAAAGCCCAGGTATTCCAATATGCGGTCTCTCACTAACACATCGAACCCTCGTTGAAGTTCGTTATGTTATTCTGAGAGCCGAATAGCTATCCGTTTGTCAATTGACTTGGTAACTGTTGTAGCTTTGAATAAAGCACTTGTATGTTTCTTTGCAACCTGTGTTGGTGTGTTTCTTTTTGGGCTTCCCGGCCTCATATTATTTTTCTGTTTCCATACTCAGACACCCAACAACACACAGAAGAACAAAAGTAGGAAGGCACAGCATATAATGTAAGCAGGGACAAACACTTGGGAGGACTGCTCTGGTTACCCTAGGCAGGCCTCACCCTAATATACCTGTGGAGTGGCTTCTCCATTCTCTGCTAACAATTAAGTTCATAAAACACATCTCCATATAAATAGTCATACAGACTTAGAAAACTGTAATTTCTGTTCAAGAAAAATATCCATCTCATGGCAGCTTTTCCTTGGAGAGTCTGCACCAACTGTCCTCATTCAAGTAGCAATACACATCTCTGGAGGTGCAGAAACTAGCCTAGACTGCCACAGAGTAGTGTGCAGGCATTACACAGCCCTGCGTCCTTGCATAACAGCAACTGTCTCCCCTTGCAGAATGCCTCAGAAGAAAAGAAAACACAAGGTAAGAGCAGGTAAGACATCTGTGCACCCAATTACACTTTACCCTATGCCCCCCTGAGTGCCATGGAACAACTGCAATCAATGACTCACTAGCCTCCCATCTTCTTGTCTCCCTCTTCACCCATTCAGCTGGACCTTCTCACCTCAGTCCAGTTCACTGAAAAACACCCCACACAGTGACAGCACCCCCCCCCCACAACAGTACCACTGTGTGTCCCCCTGAGTGCCATGTAACAACTGCAATCAGTGACTCACCATCCTCCCATATCCATGTCTCCCTCTGCACCCATGCTGCTGGACCTGCTCACCTCCGAAAAAGGGGGGGCAGGGAAACCCCAAAACTATACTTTGCTCAACTAGGCATATATAATGATGGTGAGTGATCTATGATGTCTCAGGAGGTAAGTGGAGATGAGATCATTGATACCATGTCAGACTTCTAGAGAACAGTACTGACTTTCTAAACTGTCTACAGATTTGGACTAGTTGCCTGGGCCTGTCATCAAGCAGAAAAACAACAAGACATATAAAGGACAGAGAAGCTTCTATCTGTTCCTACCTGTCTTTGGCCCTATCCCCAGTCAGCACTGGTATGCCGCCTGTCCAATAGTGGATAGAATTAGAGGAGAACAGTTTACTAATATTTCAACTCTTTTTTTTCTTTTTCATTCATTAACGCATGATTGACTGATGGCCTAGGCATTGTACTGTTGATGAATACTCGTGGTGTGATTAGGGTAATCAGCACAAAACAAAGACCTTACTTCTTAAGAAAGTTAAAATACAGGGTAAAGCTAATACCTGAACAATATTCAGGCAAAAATCACTACTGAAGGTCAATGAACCCCAATTAAAAAGTTAACTCTGATTTAAAGACTAAAACCATTATCTTATGAAGACTAAGCCAGGGGGTAGATACTCGGGTTTCTTAGTCTCCTTATGGCTGTGACGTGGTGTGTGGCAGGAGCCTTCCTGTTGTCTCCACATGTGAGTCAACTGTTTTCAGTTGCCTGAGTGGTTAATGCCACCTTTTTCAGGACTGTCTTTGTAATTAGCTTGTAAGGCTAATCTGCTTCAGAGCATGGCTACACATTTATTGGCCACTCATACTCTGTATCCAGTATGCAATTGTAACAATGGAAAAATCTCCCCTCAAGCTCGTTTAAGGAGACATTCAAACTGACTAGGTCACCATTGTGACTAAGGTGCAGGATAACAGATATGTTGAATACGTGGAGTCACACAGATTGCTGTGTTGTGAGACACTTTTTTACAGCAGATTCCTAATTTACTTGGAAGGCTCTCACAATTGGCCCCCACACTTGGGGTTTGCCTGCCCCCCCTTTTCGTGTTACTATATAGTGCTTGGGCATAACCGGCAATAATTTATGCGAAGAAAACCACATCCATTGTGTATTTTTCAGTCCTGCTCACCTCAGGCCAACACAAATGAATACAGCGAACACAGTAAACACATTCCTGCCACCAATGGCACCATACCATGTGCTACAAAACCAGGACGACAAGAAAACCCAAGTTGCCCCTATCCTTTGCATTCCAAATGCAAAAAACTCATGTACCAATAATTAGTTGTGTTCCAAGCCTACTAAGAATATGCTATACACATATTCCCACACTTAATATCAGATATGTTATTTTAATGTTGATAGCAGCATCCAATCAATGTCCAATGTATTTCGGACTACCACAAGTCTTTCATCAGGGACCTTCCAATGCATTTTAAAGAAAACAATAAAATCAACATAAACACATTAATAAGTAAACCAAAAAATGAAAATAAATAAAATGGGAAGATAAAGAATATGATAAGGTTAGAGTCTACACACCTTTTCATATTGAAAAAATAATAATCATGTGATAACCACAGTTGTAGCCAGTATATGTAAAAAAATGCAGTAGAAGAGTTTTGTCAATGCTAAAAAGAATATAGTGGATACATACCAATTCATTCATATTAACTAATCATCCCTATGAATATTCACAATCATGGTTAGTCAAAGATGTGTATAACCTTCATTGTACCTTACTCCCAATATGTGATTTTTATATTCAATACATAATTATTTCTGTAGAACACACTGATCCCCAAAACACCTCAATCCAATAGTGCAGCAGTGAAAATTCCTTGCCAAAATCTTGCGTGAATTTCTTCAAATATTCTTCTATATTAAACAACATCATATTGTTAAACTCTTTGGCCGCCTTTGCCTCCACTTTCTCTACACCACCTACTCCTGCGGCTGACTCCCATCCTGACAAAGCCCTTTCCAACATTCACCTTTTTATCTCTAACTCTATGGACATCCTTGCCCCTGACATGAGGATCCGCATGAAGTCTGCCAAAAAGTGCAACTCTTGGTACAACTCCGATCTGGCCACTCTGAAATGCAAGTGCAGAGCAGCTGAATGGAAATGGAAAGCTACTGGTGTACCCTTTGACAAACTGGCCTGCTGCCTACTCCAAAGGCAATACAGGCTCTCCAACCTCTCTAAAAAGAGGGTTCCTATTCAATCCTGCATCTCTGCACCCTCTAACAACACGGCTGAACTATTCAAAATCTGCAAGGCGCTAACCAATCCTATTTCAGTATGTTCCTCTTCTACACCTACCCAGGCCCTCTGCACAGCTCTGACCTCTCATTACACCACTAAAACCCAGGACATCTTGTCCGCACACTCTGCCTCCTCTCCTGTCTAGCCCACTACCTCTCTCAGACCCTCCCTGGCCACCCCCTCTTCTTCTTCCCTCCTCCCTCTCTCCTGTCACACTTGATGTTTCCAGACAAGTTCTGGCTATGAAAGTCTCATCCAAACAGGTGACCCCCTGCTGCTCCAGAACCATCAAGGGCAAGATTGGTTCTCTCGCTTTAGCCTTGGGCGATTTCCACACTCATTCGCCACTGGAGTTTTCACCTCTACTCTCAAGCACTCCCTTGTTCACCCCCTTGTTCACCCTCTTCTAAAAAAGGCTTCTGCCGACCCCTACATTCTGGCAAACTATCGCCCGATCTCTCTCACTGGTTTCCTGGACAAACTCCTGGGGAATTTGGCTATCTCCACACTGAAGCTGTTGGTTATCTTCATGACCTTCAGCCTGGCTTCAGTGCAGCCACAGGCATGGAAAATGTTTTCCTGAACAACCGTGAAGTTCTTCTCTCTAACCGTGACTGTCCTCATTCTCCTCGACCTATCCTCTGCTTTTGACATGGTAAACCACAACATCCTGATCATTCGTCTCTGTGATACCCTGGCCACACGGATCAGACTCTGCTGTGGCTGTCCTCTTTCCTCTTGAACCAATTTTCCCAGGTTCAGCTTGGGTGATTCCTCTTCACCACCTCTCTCTCCACATGTGGTTCTCCCCAGGGCTCTATGCTCACCTCCTGGCTTTTCAATGTCTACCTGGCCCCTTTGGCCCTCCTGATCTCTACCTGTTCCTCTAACTTTCAGTGTTATGCAGATGACACACAGTTCTCCTTCAGGCTACACTTGGCCTCCTCCTCCTCCTCACTCATCCCGACTGTCTATCTGCTATTCAGGCATAGTGCATCTCTAATGTTCTCTGCCTTAATGTCAGTAAGACTGAGATCCTTGTCATTGGGACACCTGCTCCCGCTTTTCCCCTCTCACTGTGACGGGCCTCCCTGGGCCCACTGACCTAACCCTCTTGTGAGGCAAAAAACTTTGGGGTCATCTTCGTTTCCACTCTCTCCTTCTCTCACACATCACAGACCTTGCCAGAAAGGTCCATTTCCAGCTGCACCTCCTTAGAGGTATTCTCCCTTTTCTCAACTACCCCCAGAAGCTCACCATCTCCAGAACCCTGGTACTCACTAGGCTGGACTACTTCAAGAGCCTCCTTCTCAATCTGCATAACTCCACTCTTTGTCCTTTACAACTCATCCAGAACAGGACCGTTCTGGATGAGTTGTAAACATATCCTTATGATATGAGACATATCCTTGATCTCAAGCCCAGGAAATGCATCTCTCAGCCCTAAAATCCCTCCACTGGCTCCTTGTGGCTGCAAGGATCAAATTCAAGACCCTCTGCATTGTCCATAATGTTTTCTGGGGCCGGGCCCTCGCTATCTCCAACTCTCTCTTCCTAAATACCTTCCTACTAGAGCCCTCCGCTCATCTACTTATAGTTCTCTATGGGTGAGTCGCTTCCCCAAACAGAGATTGGGGGGAAGATCTCTGTCCTCTGCAGGTGCCTCCCTCTGGAACAGCCTCCCTGTCTCTCTCTGCCTTGATCTGGATCTCCTTAAGTTCCAGAAGCTCCGCAAAACCCCCTTTTCTCCTCTTCTTTCTCTCTTTCTCTCCCCTGCTAACCTTCCCTTGCTCCTGCACCATTCTGCTGATTGGCTGCTTGCTGTTCCTCTGAGTCTTACAGGGCACCAGGCACCCTCTTTCCAGTCCCCCTGAACTTGCCTGTCTGGCCTTCCTGCACTGCTGCCTGTACTCTCTTGCACTACTGGGTTGTGATTGGAGTCCAAGCCGGCCCTGCACTTAACTCAGGGCCCTGCTTATATGGGTGCATTTCTCCCCGTACCCTCTCCAATGCAATTCTTATCTGTGCACTTGCACAATCTAATTGATACTAGGCCTACTAAGATTGTTTGTCCTGTCCCCCCCTGTTCCCCCTCCCATGTCTGGTTGCACCTGGACACACTTGTGTGTAGGCACATTATAAATAACATATCATATCACATCATATCACATATTTTTCCAGTTCATCTTTATAAGGTGAAGCTCCTGCAACGTAGTTTTAATGCTGATCAGTTCCGGAAACTCCTGCGCTGTCCAAAAAAAGTATTCAAAACATATGTTGCGTCTCATCACATACCATCTAAACCTCCTTATAATATATCAAGAATACAGTCTGTCCACAGCGTTCTTGCCGAACCTAATGCCAACACCTAGCGAGAAGTTTCTGGTTTCTCCACACACAAAACACATACTTAGGTTTTCTAGTAACAGAATCTTGCGTGTAACATCACTGCAAACTAACATTATGACGAAACGCGGAAGTAGCTAAATAATCCTGGTACCCGTAACTTACTCATATTGTTCCTACTGTCCTTTCAGCATAGCCCGCAGTCATAATCAATTCACAATACAAAGATATGCTACTTGTTTGAGATGTATTGTTATCCACTGATATGTACGTTTTCTGTAAACATATTCCTTAACGACCAAAACCTTGTTGCGTTGTCATTGCGTTCTGTCGCAGTGACGTTTTGCAAAAGAAGATTATCATGGTACTCATAATTTAAAGGGACTCCCTTATATTATTCCTCTATATAGTTCTGAGATAACACTTTAAATAGACTAATACACTAAACAATTGTATTCAATATATTCAATATGTACTGATGTCGCTTTCTTCTCAATTGTTCTGGAACCAGCATAAGATCCTTCTCATATTCTCAAAACGCTTGTGCAAAAAGGGAAGTTACATCATCGAATTCATTTAAAAACCATACTGTTAACTATCTCCAGTCGCCACTAATAAATCATCATAAATTGCAATATTTTATATGATATTATAGGTTATTTACAACACACTTAATGCCCAGAGGTAAGCACGGACCCGGGAATCAAACCTGCTGTGCTCTGTTTTGTCTTGCTTCCAAGCCGAGCACGTTGTGCCTGAGCTATCCTCCCGAGACATGTCTTCTTCTTATGACAAAATAGATCTGTATACCTCACAATTAACCATCAATGTTCAAGACCAACTGATGTTGTACATGCCACGACTTTATGTCCAAATCATGAAACTTCTGTGTTGTTTTTAGGGTCCATTAAACAGGAAATCAGACATTTTTTTTCAAGAACGCTTTTGAGCTGTTCAACAGTCTTTGGTCAATATTTGAATGTACAAAACAATGTACAACACATAGGGTACTGTACGATTTTACAGAAAACAGATAAAATCCTGTTCCTTATTCATGCTTCCCAGCTGTAAAGAGTTCAGCAATTCAATCCATAATGCTTTGTTCTGTCTCAGTCTCTGTTCCACATCAATGCCGAAGTCATCTACTTTATCCACAATTTGAAACCGCATTTGTGAGATGTTGTGTCTTGCTTCTTTAAAGTGGCCCACAACTGCAGATCTTTGGTTGTTCAGTCTGACATTCGAGCAATGTTCATTCCACCTTATTTTTGCCTTTCTGGTGGTGAATCCAAAGTAGTAAATCCCACACGACCACTTGATTGTGTAATCAATGTTCTTAGTATGTCAACTAGCATAGCTCGTAATACACAATGTTTTGCCAGTCCTTTGAGGATAAAGTATGGCTACAGAAGTGATGCTATTACAATTATTACACTTTTGACATGGAACTGTTCTTTTCCTTGCTCCCTCTTCTCCTTTATCATGCTTTTCTCGTGTGTGTACGAATATGTCTTTCAAATTACGACTGTGTTGTTAAGCAAAGACAGGATATTCATCAAATAATGGTTTAAGTTTAGTGTCTTTTTTCAAAACGTCCCAATGTTTCAAAATAAACCTCTTGATTTTCATACTGTGTATACTATGTTAAGAAACATAAACCATTGATGGCTATGTTTTCTCTTTGACTGGTTCTAACAGACCTTCACGTTCCCATTCCTGGGAGCGTGCCAAAGCTGTCTCAAGTTCCTCTTCACTATAACCCATTGCTCTACATCTGTCAAGTACATTTGCTAACTGGTGATGGCTTTCCTCACTGTCACTTGCAATTCTCTTCACTCTCAACAATTGTCTCAATGGGACACTCTTCAAGGTGGATGGAAACTAAGTTTATGCAATAGACGATTCCTATCTGTCTCCTTTCTGGAAATGTTTGCTGAAAGAGTGTTTGCTTCTCCTAAAACTAAAACATCAAATAACTCATATCCATCCATTTTAAACTGTATCCTCTCATCTATGTAGTTCAGATATTAAAAAAATCTATGTATCTGCCCTAAAACGTTATATACGTATGCCATACTGGGAAATATGTTATCAGTCTCAAATGTATACATAAAGCTGTTGGCATAAGGGGGGCATGGTAGCCCCCATGGAAGTGCCGGAAATCTGTAAGAAAAATCTCCCTTTATAAGAAAAATAAGAATTCTCAGAAATAAACATAAGGAGCAACATGAGGAATTATGATGAAGCTCCTATTTCCTCCCGACTTAACAGTAACCATTCCACTGCTTCTAAGCCTAGTGAATGGGCAATAGACATATATAAACTTCTAACGTCAATGGTGAATGGAATGTCTCCACCTGTCATCTCTATTGTAGCTAGTTTGATGAGAAAATGGTTGGTGTCCTTTATATATGTAGATGTACCTCGAATAATTGATTGTAAGAAAAAACTTGTGTATTCATTAGGTTGTATTCTCCTTATAGCTGAAACGATCGGTCTACCACGTGGGTTCAAAGGGTCTTTATGGATCGTTGGCAATAAGTATAAATGTGGTGGTTTAGGATGTTTGTTGAAGAAAAACATTTAGTTGTATCATATTCATCATCCTAATAATACTTGATTTTGTATTATGCCTTTAGCACACAGATCCAACATACAATCATAATAAATATGATACATATTTCCAACATGCAGAGTTTTGACACCAAGATAAAAACATTGTTCAGTCGCTCAATGTACATAACGCAGAGTTACCAGAATGTTTGCCGTCTTCAGAGTGCTGGTTCTGAAAGAGAGAACATGCATATGCCAGTGAGGTCATGTCTAGATAGTTTTCAGTTCCTTGTTAAGGTTTCCATGTTAGATATTCAAACCCATTTTTTAAAATCCAAACATGAACTCATAAGCAACTCATGCCCACTGTTTTACAGCAAATGTCACCTTTTCAATAATGGAGTTGAATAGGTTCTCTGTTTTCTGCCACATATTGCCTAAGCCTTTCAAGTGAGACTTTGGGGCTAGTTCGTAGAATCCAGCGCACAAGTGGCGCACGCGGCTGGCGCACAGTGTGCGCGTGCGAATCCCTGCGCCAGCCGCGTGCGCAAGAATCCATTTCCGCGCACAGCGTATTCATGGATTCCAGCCACCAAAACCAGCCGTGGCGCACAGTGGCGCAGCGACCCTGCAGCAGCGCCAGTTACGCCCCCAAGAACGCCTCTCGCGCAGGGAAAAGCCATCAATATACCCAATCCAGCGCAAAGGGCTGCGCTAACCCTGTACCAGCACAGCAAGCGGGCTACGTGTATCACTGGGGTGCGCGGGAAGTACCTCACGCGATTGGCCCCGTGCGAGCAGGGTACGCGTATTTCAGGGGTGCGCGGGAAGTTCCACACGCGATTACATCATGGTACGTGTATTTCAGGGGTGTGCGGGAATTTCCACACGCGATTGGGCCCGTGCGAGCAGGGTACGCGTATCTCAGGGGTGCGCGGGAAGTTCCACACGCGATTCCATCAGGGTACGTGTATTACGGGGTGCGTGTGAAGTTCCACACGCGATATCAGCAGGGTACATGTATTACAGGGTGCAGGGGAAGTTACACACGTGATTCCAGCAGGGTACGTGTATTTCAGGGGTGCGCGGGAATTTCCACACGCGATTGGGCCCGTGCGAGCAGGGTACACGTATCTCAGGGGTGCGCAGGAAGTTCCACACGCGATTCCTTCAGGGTACGTGTATTTCGGGGTGCGCGTGAAGTTTCACACGCGATTCCATCAGGGTACTTGTATTTCGGGGTGCGCATGAAGTTCCACACGCGATATCAGCAGGGTACGTGTATACCAGGGGTGCGCGGGAAGTACCACACACGATTCCATCATGGTATGTGTATTTCAGGGTGCAGGTGGAGTTACACACGCAATTTAAACATGGTACGTGTGTTTCAGGGGTGCGCGGGAATTTCCACACGCGATTGGGCCCGTGCGAGCAGGGTACGCGTATCTCAGGGGTGCGCGGGAAGTTCCACACGCGATTCCATCAGGGTACGTGTATTTTGGGGTGCGTGTGAAGTTCCACACGCGATATCAGCAGGGTACGTGTATTTCAGGGTGCAGGGGAAGTTACACACGCGATTCCAGCAGGGTACGCGTATCTCAGGGGTGCGCGGGAAGTTCCACACGCGATTCCATCAGGGTACGTGTATTTCGGGGTGCGCGTGAAGTTCCACACGCGATTCCATCAGGGTACGTGTATTTCGGGGTGCGCGTGAAGTTCCACACGCGATTCCATCAGGATACGTGTATTTCAGGGTGCGCGTGAAGTTCCACACGCGATATCAGCAGGGTACGTGTATTTCAGGGTGCAGGGGAAGTCACACACGCGATTTCTGCAGGGTACGTGTATTTCAGGGGTGCGCGTGAAGTTCCACACGCGATATCAGCAGGGTACGTGTATTTCAGGGTGCGGGGGAAGTTACACACGCGAAATCAGCAGGGTACGTGTATTCCAGGGGTGCGCAGGAAGTTCCACACACGATTCCATCAGGGTACGTGTATTTCGGGGTGCGGGGGAAGTTCGACACGTGATTCCATCAGGGTACGTGTATTACAGGGGTGCGCGGGGAGCACCACACATGAATTGCACGTGTGGGCCCTCCCAGGTGTTCCCTCTACACCCTCCACGGCACCTGCAGGTGGCTCACACCACAGGGGCCTACCCTGCACATGTCCTGCAGGCACCCCATCCACCATGGCCATGCCCCCAGCCAATCCACATGTCAACTTGCACTACTGCCCACCAACGCATGTCCCCCTGCACCCCCAGCCACCAGGGGCACCAACCACCAGGCCCCTAGTCAGCTCACGGTCTCCCACAGTTGCATACTCGTATACCTCATGAAAATTATTGAAGCAATCCTCAGAGGGGATGTGACAATTGAGGCTGTTATCATTCGTTCTTTTCATACCAGCCACCAGTGGCCAAAATGACTCAACATCATTCCAAGAGAATGCATCTAGGAGGTTGTCCCATGTAAAATTCTGCCTTTTCTCCTTTTTCTTAGAAACTATGTTCTTATATTTAGTTCTACAGAGGCAACTCTCCTCTTTATTGTCCCTTCCTCTTTATTGACTCTTCCCACCCCCATAGAACAATCCAGCAGAGCCCTCTTGGCCATCCAACAATTGTCATCAAACAGCAGGTTCTTAACTGCCCCTATCTGCTTTATCATTTTTACTAATGTAGTGAAAAGGGGGCAAGTACCAGCAACCAGACCATCAAACTCAGCTGGTACCTCTCCACTACTTAGGTCCCCTCCACAAATACACTCGATAGTAGGCAACATCCTTCGATAAATAACATCTTTAATTCCAGAGTCCTCTATTTTACCCCATTTAATAATATGCCTGACATTCCCAGAGACTATAATCAGTTCACTAGGTTCCAACAATTCACAGTACCCACCACTCCGTCTCACTTCTAAGAGATGCTTCTGGTCACTATCCCTTCAATCAACAATGTTGAATTCATCAACAAGATTCCAATCGCTTGCCAATACAAGTATATAATCAATCCTTGAGGAACTGTTAGGACCATAAAACATGTTCCTTCCTGAGGAATCACCACTACACCTGCCATTGCAGGCCCTGAAAGTTAAGCCCTGACAGTATTTGGGCTGTAGATATGAGCCAGACATTACCAATGATACTATCTATAATTGAGGGAATTCAGCATCATTTTTGGACTACTTGCACAATGAAAGTATCAATTTAAATCTGATTGTTCTTAAGAGATGTCTTATCTCGTAGGTATTTCATATCTTATGTTATTGTTTTTAAGTACTATTTTTGGCAATATTGTATAGACTGTGTACTCTTCTTAAGAGACAGACTTTGTCCATACTGTTAACATGTAGTATGAACAAATTGTGCATTCCCTCCAGGAGACAGATTTTGAACATGTTAAATGTTGCTTCTGACATACGAGAATTGTTACAGACCCGTTTTTATGATCTCTCTGAATCTTATTTGCAGTTTGCAGTTTAATCCGTGTAACAACCAATAGCATTATGAGGCTGTTTTCACTGACCCAACCTAACCCATGACTAAATTAAGATATGTCATACTTTTGTTTCTAAGAGAGGCTACTTTATTAGTACCATCTCGCACTGCTATAATTACAGTCTCTATTGACCTGACTAATCACAAGAGAAAAATATAGGTATGTCACGCTTATTTGTGTTTGCTGTAACATCACCAGCCGTATTAAGAAGTTCTATGACCATTACTTAACAGTTTGGTAGAAACAGTCCTTATCTACAATTCTAATTTACTCCAGACAGCGCAGCTTTAATACGGATGTGGCATAAGACATCTACATTTGTAACTTTATTTCTTATCACTGTTTGACACAATAGCTCCACAAATATTCACATTTGTCCAAGAATTACTGAACTTTTTACCAAATCGATGAGTAGTCCATGATCAACACAGTATTTTCTAAACGTCTCGAGTGTCATGAAACTGACGCATTGTTTTTTTTACATTAATGACGTAATTCGCGTCACGAACGCAATGACGTCATATTTGAACGCTGCATATTTATTCAGCCATTTTGTTGGAGGTGAACATCATCTCAGCAATTCTGGTGATGCTATCACATATCTCCTTGATTCACAAGTAAGTAGCTAACTATATTCTTTTAATTGCTAAGACTTTGCCTTATATAGTCTACAATGGTCCTTTCCTTAATTCATAGGGGACCTTCAATACCGTAAGGCATTATCACGCTTGTGTTTTTCGGACTTCAAACTTGTGAAAACACTTACCTCAAGAAACCTATCAACACAATTGATGATTACTTCACTTTGGCGACTTGTAATTCCCGAGTAAGTACCTAGGAGAAGTTAGAAAGCACACCAATGCCAATCAGAGGTAATAGCATTAACAGTATTATAAGTCCGGTATGTCTCATTTCTCTTTAGAGATGGCTAAGATCAGTATGCCTCCCTTACCATCTCCTAATCTGATGAATCAGATGAACTAATATAGATCTATTGATCGCATGAGATTTTAGGTAACAGCATGTGTTACCAACATTCTTTCTCTAGTATATCTCTGTGTGTACTAGCTTATCTAATGTTCTTCTGACACATGAATCCTCATCTAGAGATGGACACATAGGCTATAAGTTAAATACACCAATGAGTGGGGCGATTTGAAGGCCAGTATACCAAATAGTTTTAATTGACACTAAACACCATGGTTGCTAGACGTCCATTAACTTACACCTCTTTATCTCATTATTGAAAGAATTGTTATGCATTCAACAGCTTTAATAGTTGCTTTCGTTATCTCTATGTAGTGATGTGTTACCAGAATGGAGTTTATAACTATAGCCACGTGCTGGGTTCTTCACCTCCCTTGGATATTTAGAATCAACAGCTTAATGGTGGCATCTCACCCCTTTGAATTTTATTTTTACTCATCCCTTTTATTTGGATAATTACGAGTTGAAATGTGTTCTCTATGTTCTCATAAGACTGTTATAATAATGCACAGATCACTACAAGTAACTTAAATGTATGCTTGATTGTTTTAAAAAAAATAGATTTAAAGTCTGAATATATTTAATCAGCCCCTGAAGAAGAGAATTCATCTTGAAACGCATTGGGCAACCCCCTTTGGAACAATAAAACTTTGTGAAAGACTAAAAAACCTGTTTGTCAATCTATTTTACTACAAATATACTTATGAATACATCATTGACTTCGCCTGGTGTATATATATTATGTTGACTTACTTGCTGTACCAAAACATTCTGAAATGTGAAAAATTGATGGTCTAAACTTTTTGGCATTTCTAGCCATAGACAGTGTGCAGGGGACGGGAGTTCCCAAATTGGGAACTTATCTTTCTGTATCCAGGGTGTATTTATGTACCCTTGGCAGGTAACTTGTTTCTAGGGCAGGGATTTCCCATATATGGTCAACCTAATCCCACAGTCCCTCCAGTTCCCTTAGAGGTGTGTACTGTGCGTTGAAGTCACCCCCAATTATAACATGGAGCATCCTATTTGTTGTGTAATCCTGAATGGTGATTAATTCTTGCAAGAGCATCATAATGCCACGGGGGATTAGTGCCATATGGTTGGTTATACATATTGAATACAAGGAAACCGTGGCCATCCCTGTTCTTACCGATAACCAGTTGCAGGTTGGAGCTGCTCTGTACACTCTTCTCAGTTTCTTACCCGGTCAATAAACCCACCCATGGTCTTCCCCTACCACCCTTTGTTGCTGTGGTGTTGAATGCCTTGAAACCCAGGACCTCAACTGAAGTTAGGGCCCAGGTTTCCTGGATACATACAATGTTACTGGTCAAAATGAACACCATCCAATCCGGATCCAATGGGGAGATACTTGTTGGAGTCTACTACCCCTGTTGTAGCTACATCCTCCCAATCCTCAATAGCTCAATGGAGTACAACATCTCTTATTCAAATACAAACAGACTAGGGTTCAACCAAGAGAATTTAACTGCTCCCCTCTCCCACAAAGGCCCTTTTAAATTGTCTAGCCCTCCAAACATTGAATAGAGCAGAGATACTTTGATGCTCCAGTACTCCAACCCTCAAGGTTCAATCGACACTTAATCTATCTAAGGTACAATAGTGCAATAGTGCAAAGTGCAAAACTGCAAGAAGTGTAATGTGCCAAAGTATAAAGTGCTTGCTTTCTGATTAGTTAAATGATTATTTGGTTAATGCAGCAAACTCACACAATGTACTCCAACTCTAACAAATCCAAGGAGTTCAGTATTAATATTGTCCCAGTGTCGCAATGTATGATAGTAATACAAAATAATGAATATTAAACATATATGTTAGTTTAGAGATACTAAAGGATCCTGCATCTAAAAGACTCAATGTACCATCTAAAAGCGACTAAAAATAGCTAAATATAATCCTGAAATGATCTAACATTTAATACATGCAAAATAAATGGCTCTTCCTTTTTTCCTTTAGGATAAAGAAAACCTGCACAATTCAACCAAAGTTGGTGCACAGCAGAGCACAGCACAGTTCAGCACAAATACGGCAACGCATTGCGTGGGGGATGCCTGACAGCTCAGGGGGCATCCGTAGTCCATCTCCTCCTCCCCGCTCCTCTCGTTGCTACTCCAATTAGTTTCCTATTAACATGATTGTAGGCAACTATAAAACTACAAGAGTCAAAAGGTGAAAAGGGAAAATGCCCAATTATAAGCAGCGAATTAATCTCCAGTAAATGGCTGCAAAGTCAGTCAATGGTGGCGTCAGTGCTCTATATTCCCCTGATATACAGATTACATAGATTATAGCCAAAACTGACCTTTATGCTGGCTTGCTTGATTGGCATTGGGAGCATGTTTCAAATATGTTTTTAAGAAGCCTTTATTAACCCTAGTTGTAGCCTTCAAAATGCAATCAGGATTTTCACTTCTTTCAACGTTTCATTCGCAACAACGCAGGAGTAAGGTGAAATAGAAAATAACCCTAGCAAACACGAGGGCCATCTCCCGCTCTAGTGTAGCCAGGTGTCCTCAGATATTGCCTGCAGGAGATGGATCAGCAGACTCTTCTGAGCCACAAAAACCCTGTGCATCACCCATGTTGTTTGTTAACTTGTTAATCCGATGTCTTCTTCCAAATGACTATTCCTCTTGCTCTCATAATGTAAGATAATCGAAAATTCGATCTGATGCCAGTTCAAGCGAGGGCTGTTAAGGCGACCACCCCTACACCCGCCCTCTACCACAAACACCAGCTATTGCCTTTGCCCGACACCGGGCTTCAGCTGCTTGTCTGCTATGCAATGTTACACCAGCTCATCCTCCTCACTACGCCAAAGAGCAACAAACAGCAGAATGGGCTTATCCTATTTTATCATTAATCCAATCCTGATCTTCAGCTATTTGGAGAATGGTGTTCAAATGTTCTTTAATTCTTAAAGTGGGGTCATTTGGAAGCTATAAATATGTCCAGGTGTCATTCAGTTATCTCTTACATTCATCTTCACAGTCACTGGTGTTTTGCATCACCAACAGCCCTTCTTTTGTCAGCTGTACCTATTGTGATTGATCGATCTGAAAATAGTGATTTAATCAAAGAAAGTTCCCCTCAGCCTAAATTGCAATGACGTGGTTTCTTCCCTTGACACTTCCCTCTGAGGCTCCCATCAGCACTTGTCCATTCCTTGCACCCCCATCCCTATCTCTTGTATTCTCTTCATTGCACTTAAACGTCTGAATGCCACAAGGCATAGTAGGACCACAATTGTATATTCATAGTAGATCAGGGTCATCTGCCCTGCAGATGCTATTAGATCCCTCTGCGGCCTTCGACGTGGTTGTTTGCTTTTTATTGGTCACTAGACAAAGGGATTTGGCCAGTGCCCTGAACTGGCAGCCCAATGGATTTCTTCCTTTCTCTGGCCAAGCACTGTTAAAGTGGCAATTGGTGAGGCAAGCTCTCTGCCCATTACACAAACATGTGGTGTCCCAAAGGGGTCATGTATTGCCCGAGCGCTTTTCAATATCTACATTAGGCCCCTGCTCAGTCTCTTGGACTACCTGGTTGTGCAATATACCAACTATGCAGACACCACCCAGGTCATCCTCGAGCTTACCTGAGATCATGCACAGGACTCTGACACAATCAAAAAGGTGTACAATCCAGAGCCCCTGATTGTACCCTCAGGTCCGTGACTGAAAAAACCTGATTCAGCCTATGGCTGTTTTAGCATCACAGGCAACAGGCAACTTCATTAGAGGCTCTAAGAGTGTGAAGATGCTTAGTGTATTTTTAGATGGTGATCTTAGCATGAAGACTGTGTCTCACACCTATGCACATCATGCGGCTGCACAACAAAGCTTCTCAGTCACATCCATCCCTTAGTTTCAGCCAGCAACTTCTCCTTACTAGCCAATGTGCTTGTGAACTCAAAACTAGATTATAGTAACAGGCTGCTGGCAGGCACCCCGTCAGCTAATCTACACTCGCTCCAGGTGTCTCAGAACTGCACTTGTTGTGCTTTCCTCGTCTGTCTAGAAAGAATCATGTCTCTGGCACCAGAAAGGAACTTCACTGGCTTCCCATACCACACATAATCACTCACAAGATCCTGACTATGTCCTATAAATGTGGGACCTACACCAGGCTCAACTACCTCAAATATCGGATAAAGGTGAACAAATCGGCACACCAGTTGCACTCCCAGGACAGTCTCGAATTGTTTCAACTCAGATACAATCTCATCACATTTGGCAGTACAACCTTTGATGGTCAGGTTCCCCAGGTGTGAAATGCTTTACCAGTGCCAATAACATTAGCAGGTACTTTCAGTATATTTAAAAAACTGGTCAAGCATCAGCTCTTCAATCTGACACCAGATTGAACAGGCAGCCTATCGTAGCACCTCCCTCCCACAGCTTTGACTTTTGTCTGTCATGTCACTGTTTTTTTATGTTTTTTGTGCACCCTGAGGCCCATGGGCATGTGGCCGGCTACAAAAACTAAATAATAATAATAATAATAATAACAATAATAATAATAATGATAATGACAATAATAATAATAATGATTATTATTATTCACTGTTTTTGCCACTGTTATGTACTCCCATGTTCCCTGTT
Organism: Ambystoma mexicanum; assembly: GCF_040938575.1. NCBI lineage: Eukaryota > Metazoa > Chordata > Amphibia > Caudata > Ambystomatidae > Ambystoma > Ambystoma mexicanum. The sequence goes on from NC_090922.1 coordinate 370,745,414, forward strand.
CACTTGCCTTTTGGTGCCTGGAAACACCCAACATTCTGTTGTATAGGTGCCTAACAAATGCTCAATAACAAAATTAAATTATTAAATTAAGACAAGTTGGGCCTCATCACAAGTTGGGCAGTATACCAGCGGTAAATGTGCCAGGATAGCACCCAATGCTATTAGCGTTAGCGCAACTTGATCTGGCGCAATTTGCGCCGGATCCGATTTGCTGTGGTGCTGTTAATCCCAATTTATTCGGAGTCCATAGGACTCTATGGGGCTTTTCAGCACTATTACCGCCACCGGTAAAAGCGGAAAGGGAAACCTCCCACTTTCCACCCAAATTCGGGATTTGGTGGAGCAGTATTGCTGCGGTAATAGGGTTACCGCCTTCATTTTTACCACTCCGACGGACCACTGATGAGACCCAAAGAGTTGATGTCATCTAAAATCAATTTATGAAAGATCTCTATTGTTCTGTTAGGAACAGGTGGAATAAAATAGCTCCTAGGATTAAACTCCTTGTAGATTGTTTCGGACTATGACAAGTCATTTTCAGTCTCATCCATATCTATTTCCGAAAAGAATGCCTTCGGGCAAAGTTTTCACACAAATCAAAACCGTTCTACTTTTGTATCAAATTTGGTAGCACTATAGGTGGGTGGGGAACTTAGACCTTTTGGTAAGGTGTTAACCTCTTTCAGTGTAGAGATCTGTTGGAGATGTTAATGACTCTCTGTTGTTGGTGTTGTGTCTGCATCCTTGAGTGTTCTACGTTTCTTCTTCCCCTCCTCCTGTGCTTGGTTCTGCAGAAACTGTGGAAGTAGAATCTCTGTTGATATTTGTGGCAACTCCCTGTGCCACTGTATTCTGTGTTACCTGTTGGGTTTCTATATTATCTATCTCATTCGATTAAAGATCCAAAGAGCTGCTATCGTAGTCTGCTTACTCACAATGTGTGTTTATATTTGTCAGCCCAAGTGTAGACTTCATCATTGAGATAATACTAAATATCATGAGTATCTCGATGAAACGTTTGCTCTTTCTTTTCTTCTAATTCGTTCATACAATTCGATACATTCTATCTCTGTTTTCTAATTCACCTAATTGTGATGACAACTCATGAATTGTTAGCAGAATGAGATTTAGGGAACATTTATGTAATATCAATTCCCACTTGCGCACAAACTCTTTGCTCTGCTTACACAGAGTTGGTCTAAGGGTTATCTGTAACCCATGTGGAATTCGTATTACTTTGAAATACCTACTTAGTGTCGCAGCATGTCATTTTCTGTTAATTTCTTTCCTGATTAATGTTTCTAATTTCCTGCTATTACAGGTAGGATCTTCAGGTGTGCTTATGTTACCAGAATCTCTTATCAATCCCAAAATGGCCCAGAGTTTCATCGTTCTTGTTGGTTCAATATCCACAAAAAACACTTCAGATGTACCTCCATCTGACTGTGCGAGAGAACTCCAAGTACAATATTAACCTAGGAGGCGGGCACCATCTATCTTTTATTTCAATCTCAAATACATTTTCAATTCATGTCATCAAAGTATTTGGACCAGGTGGCATGTCACTGTCGCACATCAGCGACTAATATTTTTGACAAAAGTAGGACCACAGGAAAACCCAAGATGCGTTAAAAAATGCAGAAAACTCATGTTCCAGTACTTAGTTGTGTTTCAAGCCTACTACCAAAATACTATACTCATATTCCCATAGTTAATATCAGATGTGTTATTTTAATGTGGAGACCAGCATGCAATCAATGTCCAAAGCATTTTGGACTACCACAAGACTATCACCAGGGACCTTACGCTGCATTTAAAAGAAAACAATACAATCAACATAAACACATTCATAAGTTAAAACATTTTTTTTACAAAAAATACAGACGATTAAGAAAAGTATATGGTGAGTCTATACAAAAAGTAACAAAAAAATAGTAGAAGAGTTTTCTGAACCCTAAAAGGAACAAAGTCGATAAATACCAAGTCATTCCTATTACCAAATCATCCTTATGAATATTCACAATCATGGTTAATCAAAGATGTGTGTAACCTTCATTGTACCGTCCTCCCAATATGTGATTTGTATATTCAATACATAATTCCTTCTATAGAACACACTGATTCCAAAAACTCCTCAATCCAATAGTGCAGCAGTGAACATTCATTGCCAAATTCGTACTTGAATTACTTCAAAATGGAATTGTGGCAGTATTTTATATTAAACAACATCATATTGTTACCCTCTATTTCCAATTCATCTTTACAGGTTTAAAGTCCCTGCAACGTATTTTTAATGCTAATCAGTTGGGAATTTCCTGCACTTTTCAACACAAATATTCAAAACATATGTTGCTTCTCGTCACATGCCATCTAAACCTCTTTATAATACATCAATAATACATTCTAAGCAAGATTACTTACACTTTTGCGTGTCCGCAGCGTTCTTGCCAAACCTAATGCCAACACCTAGCGAGAAGTTCCCGGTTTCTACACACATAAAACAAATGCTTTGGTTTACTAGCAACTGAAACCTTGACCACTGCTTACTAATGTGATGACGAATCACGGAAGTAGTTAAACCATCCTAGGGGCCATTAACCAGAGGAAAGCAGAACATGTTTCAAGAACAATTTAATCTGGTCAACAGTCCTAGTGGCAATATTTGAATGTACAAAACAAAGGGTACTGTAAAATTACACAGAAAACAGGTAGTTTCCTGTTCCACAGCACGAGTCAGAGGCCTGTCCTTGGCACTTTGAAGGTAGTTATGGTTCCCTCTGAAGTTGCCCTCAGGAGAGCTGGTGCTCATAAACCACACTTTCACCTGGAAAAACAAATGATCAGAGGTCTTGGATGCGTTAGTATCTCAAACTATTTTCAAAATATAAATGTGCAAGAAGCCCGGCTCACTGATTTGGAGCCAGGTGTCTAAAGAGTGCACAGTGGGCCACTGTTGGGAATCAGAACTGGCTTTTCAGGATGAACCTAACGCTGGGTTAAGGCAACCCATGCCAAGGCCCATCAGACCCCAGGAAAGGTGTTGGTTGATACAGAAAGCAGGATGTTGGAAAAAAATGACGGAATCTGCTAAGGAGTGAGTAACACATACATGCCAACATTCTGTGACCAGAAATCTGTAGGAATCTTAAAGTTTCAAAAATAGTCTGCGAGGAGGTAATGATAGGAATAGGGCACGTCAGCAGCCCATTGTCATTGAATGAGCATGCGGCCGCAGGTGCATTCAATGGCAATGAGGCGCCTGCCATGCCTTCTGCCACCACGCCAGCTCGGGGGAGACTTGAAAGACTCCCAGGAGCTGGCGTGGTGGGTGCTAATGGCACCTTTTGCCAAAGGCACCTGCAGCGGAGGGGCGTATTTAGCCTGCCGCCATTGGCGTCTTTTACATCAAAAGCCTGCATGCTGTGTCTTCTCCCGCTACGCCAGCTCGGTGGAGCCCTTCGAAGACTCCCACGAGCTGGCATGTTGGCGGGCTAATGGCGCCTTTTGTCAAAGGCACCCATGGCAGAGGGGCGCATTTAGCCCGCTGCCGTGGGCGCCTTTTACATCAAAAGCCTATATGCCGCACCTTCACCCACTACGCCAGCTCGTGGGAGACCTTGAAATACCCCCGAGCTGGTGTGGCAAGGCTAATGGCACCCTGGGGGGCATGGCACCCCGGGCGGTCGCCCGGCTCACCCCCCCTAAGGCCGGCTCTGCACCAGAGGATGCTGATCATGCTGTGCCGGGACTCAGGCAGCCAGGCCCAAAAAATAAAAGTGCTAATAACAAGGGGGGTCCTGGGAGACTCTATGCTAGACATGAGTCCTGGTTACAAGAGCCTTACCCAGAGTCTTTAGCTCACTATCTTTCACAAAGGAGAAATATCCCAAACATATCAGGCTTTGTCCTGCCCTGGGGCAGTCCAGCACCTTAATGCTAGGCAATTCTCCTCTGAACAAGAGTACCAACAGCAACCCCAGACACGTGTTTCGGTCTGGTTGAACCTCATCAGTAGAATATAACTGTGCCTCTCTAAAAATAGTGAGCAAAGGGTCCACGTCTGGATTCCCCTAGTAACGTAGGGTGAGACTCAAAGTTACTTGAAATATGCTAATAACAAGGGGGGTGCTGGGAGACTCTCTGCCAGACATGAGTCCTGGTTACAAGAGCCTTACCCAGAGTCTTTAGCTCACTATCTTTCACAGAGGAGAAATATACGAAACATATCAGTCTTTGTCCGGCCCTGGGGCAGTCCAGCACCGAAATGCTAGGCAATTCTCCTCTGAACAAGAGTACCAACAGCAACCCCAGACACGTGTTTTTGTCTGGTTTAACCTCATCATTAGGGTGTAGCTATACCTCTCTAAGAATAGTGAGCAAGGGGTCCACGTCTGGATTCCCATAGTAACTTAGGGTGAGACCCAAACTTACTTGAAATATGCTAATAACAAGGGGGGTCCTGGGAGACTCTCTGCCAGACATGAGTGCAGACGTCCTTATTTTGTCCTGTGAGCAAACCTTGTAATGAGGCAGTAGGGGGTAAATGGCATCAGCAGCTCTACCGGCGCTGTTAACCCCCAGCCGCCAGGGTCGTAATGAGGCCCAGTATCATTGTAAAAGGTGTAACATGTTTGGGGCATCTATATCATTTCACAACGTGGCTGTATATTCCAGTTATACACATGCTCTATTTGCAATGGGGACCACTATAAATAGGCACACATTTGACAAGAATGCTTGATTCATCCTGTTTGTATTGTTATCAAGATTATAATTGTCTAGCTTGATGCTCCTACTAGTTGTCTGCCTGACTCTGTGTATTATGGTGCATATTCTGTAGATGGTTCTCATTGTATGCATGGTTATTTAATCATGATTGTGTTGTTTGTTCTGCATTTGCAGTGTGCTAGTGTGCCCTAGTTATTGTGGCCCTATGTGGTGTATCTGTCTTTATTGAATATAGAATTCCTTGATAATTTATAATGCTTCATCTTTTCATATCATTTAGAATATTTGTCACATGTACATTTCATTACAGTACAATGTGTGCACCTGACAATGTTAGAGTGGTGTTTGAGGCATTCTTCAGCTTGCCAACCAACCTACTAAGGAAGGTGAAGTGAGTAACAGCAGTCCTCATGTTTCAAGCAGCCCTTCCTTTGAATTAATGGTTCTTGTATCCCAATACCCTCAGCAGATAGCGCAGGTAATGCCTGGAGTTCCCACACTTCGCCTTTTTCTCATTCACCACCTTGCATATCCTTAGTGTGTTCCTCAGGGATACAATACGTCTATTTCAGACAGAGACTGAGAATAAGAGAGCGGGATATAGTGGGATTGGCAGAGGGCATTTTGAGCTAGAGAAATTGAGCCTACATGCAAATGGCTGGGGGTAGAGGTGCAGAGGTAAGTGTTGTTTTTTTCCTTGTAAGGCTTGCTCCCCCAACTAACTGACTCACCTCTAAGATCTACTACCACTGTACACTGCACACACACAAACCCACCCCAGCCGGTCAGATAGCACAGCGAGTAGAGCATTCGCTTTGACATCTGTGCAGAACCTGCTGATGCAGGTTCGAATCCTGGCAGGGTCAAACTCAGCCTTTCATCCTTCTGAGGTTGATAAATGAACACCACACACAGTGGGTAATAAGCAGCGCTCACATGGCTGAGGCTTCATAGAGCTATATAAATGCAATAAAAAAAAGATGATCACCACAGGCCTAGTCAGTAGCAAAATAACATTAACCAAACCGCACCTAGGCTCTCCATTATATCCCTATCACACTCTCCCACATCAGTGGCTAACCAGACAAAAACCCCTTCACTCTATCAGACCTTTGAATCAGCCCTATGGATAACATACTCCCAAACTGTTCCACCAAACCCATAGAAATCAGACTGGCACAAAGTAACGAGGCGCTTCCCACTGTCCCTCTCATGAAACCCATCACCCTTTTTTCTTCCAGAGCCACTCACATCTAGGCCAACAACAGTATCAGTAGGTAGCTATGCAAGACCATTTACATTACTTTTACATTACAATATTGGATTGCTGCCAGCACCTTAGCCTTACAAAAAGTAAGTGGACACCAACATATATTTACAATTGCATTTTGAACTTGTATTGCTTCAACTTCTAAAACTTTGATAAAACATGCAAAAAGTCCAAATGTAATGGTACACATGTTTCAAAAAAAAGCAGTGTGGACTCAAATCTGAGTCACGTGTGCCGGGATTTCCACCTGTCACTGTTCTTTACTGACAGAATGCACCCCGTAACTAAATGAGGTACAGTGTTTTAGGCATGTGTCACAAGTGACATATGTTTGTGCGCTTTATTTGTGTTTGCTATTATATTAGAAATGTTCTATAGTTTGAGTGAAGACCTTTGTGTGCCTACATTACTTTGATGTATTGTGTCCTTTAATGCAGTGTGGCCACAGTAATACCGTGATTTCCTAAAGATTGTTTTAATCAGGTTGTGAGGTGTTCAAGGTGAATATTGCTGTGTGGAAGAGAACAGGGTTCCTTGATGTACTCAACGTTTGGTCATGTTTGTCGGTGTGTACTTCGGTCAGAATGATTGTTTGCTGCTCCGAAAGCAGAATCCTATTACATTTGAAGTTTGAATTCTTCCACCACCAAATTAGCATGAATGTCTTAAATACACGTTGTTGACTTAATATGCTTTCATTACTTTGTTTTTCAAATGTTCTCATAGCAATTCATTTGATAAATGAATTTGTGTGATTAGATATACAGTCTTTCAAATACTGCAGTAAAGTTGTATGCCTTAGATGACAAGCTGATTTTGTTTGTAAATTGTATTGTTTTCCCATGTTTAGGAATCCCCATTTCCAATGGAATAATTGAACAGAATTGAGAACAACCTGAGGTTAGTTATGTACAATTTAAATTAATATTGCGTTTTTGCTTAACGGGCTCTTTATTAACAATGTGACATTGCAATCATACATTGACTATGAAAGGTGGAGGCCAGAATCCCCCAAAAAGTAGACAACAAAGCATATTGTTAGCTTTGAAAAAGGGTGACGTTTTAACGTCAAGCTGTCAAATGCAACTCAACATTTTATACTCTGGCCTGTCCAATGTTGTTCTTGCCTACAGGCGGCCATACTGTTTCAGATATATCCATTCATTTTTGAAAAATGGAATACCTATGGTTCGATATAAAAAATTAATACAAACACTCCCACCTGTCCACACAAACATATGGGATAACAAGAACAGACCAGACCAGACCAAACCAAATTCATAACTTAATGGGTTCACAGTAGGTAAGTATAGTAAAATGAACCGAACCAAGGGGCTAGTATTGCTCCCACTTTACACACAAGCCCCACGCCTACATGATCTCTTCCTTTTCTTAGGTGGGTTCAGGAGTATGACAACATTCCAAAATGAGGGTAAGGATAGCAAATAATTCAAAGTATTTTCATTTCCAGTGTAAAATAAAATATATGTCTCTTACATGTCTGTCGTTCCTCTCCCCAGGGTCCCCCACTGTCTAACAGTTTGCTTCAACTGTAGGTAACAAAGCTGCTAGCAGAGGCGTTCCTAGGGAGGGGCTGAGGGGGTTGTAGCCCCAGATAGAAGCTCAGCGGCTGCAACCAAAAGGCTACCTAGCCCCGGGAACCCAACAGTCCCGACATTAGCGTAGCCCCAGATCTTTTCCAGACCTAGCAACGCCCCTGGCTGCTAGGTTGTCGGGTCTTGGCTAAGGCTGCTGGTCTTAGGTGTCAGTGGCTCTGGGTGCGTCACTTTCAACAAATGACATCTCAATAAGCTTAGTCAGTAACATCACCTGATTCCAAACATGCAGAAAGCATGTCAGCACTTGGCTTTAGGTGTGGTGCAGATAAGGCAGAACTGGAGGTAGACAGGGTATGAGGCACAGGAGTATATTTCATGTGGCCCTCATTTTGCCCTAGCCATGGGGATCCTCAGCCTAAGGGCCCCAGTTTGCAGTTGCTGTCCCCATTGCCACAATGACTGCTTGCACATAAAAGTCATTCATCTATTTCTCTTCCCTCCCCATCCATTCTCAGAAACTCTTACTTGCCATCCCCAATGCTCTGCCATGAGCTCTCTCGTCCTTGCTCCCTAATCGCACACCCCATAGGCATGGAGTATGTGTTTCCCTCTATTTGCTTTTCTCTTCACATCTGGTCTTTCACAGGATTGTCGGCCTTTGCATATCCTCCTTGTATTGTCTTCTCTGGAGTTTTAGTATCTACCCATCTTCTTGCATTTCCCTGGGCTCCCTGTCCCCTGCTCCTCTCTGTTCCACCTCCTCATCTAATTCTTCTTTACCATCTCTTACACGGGTCTTCTCTTCATCAAGTCCTCCTTAGGTATTTTTATTTCCACCATCTCATTCTCTGCTTCTGCCACCTCCTCTTAAGCTCTCAATCTCCTCACCATCTTCTTCTATCCTGTCGCCCATTACTCCTTATCTCTAACCCCCTCCACCGATGCCTTTATCTGTTCCTGTGACTTCCTCATTAGCTCTTTTCCCACCACCTCTTTTCCTCTTCCTGCCACCTGTGCCTGGGTTCTTATAATTTCTATATCCTCCACTTCTCCTATCTCCGACAACCTTCTCTCTGCCCGAGTCTCTCATTTCTCTAGCTGCCTACACGCTCAAAGAATTTCCCTCGCCACATTCCCTTGTCTATGTGATCCCTCTACCTCCTTATGTGCCCATGTCCACAACCCTTGGGGGGAGCTTACAGTGAGGGCCTGCACCGGCAGATGATTCAATGTTGTAGTGTAAATTTGGCTGTTTCCTAATTTATTTCCGGCATCAGGTGGTTCTACATCGCTTCCACATACTTCTGCCATTCCCCGGACCAAGCATGTACACAACTAGGGCACCATCTTGGGCTCTCACCGATCTGGGTTAGCAAGGTTTGTGTGCTTTCAGCAATATACCTGAGAGTATTACAATGTGAACTGTATTCAGAGCATGGGAACTGTCCTAAAGGGCATGCAGAACTCTTCTCTTTATAAACATATCCGGCAATGTACCAGGCAGAAAAGGTAAAATGATCATGCGGTCTACCCCACCACCTCTGGGCCCTTAGACGGCGGTTGCCCCTGCCCACCATGGTCACCTCCCACAGGACCTCAGAGTCAGGTGGAGGACATTGTCACACTCCTAGAGGACTTAAGTTAGCACAGGATCATACATTGCCTGCCATTTGCAGAACATGTCAGCCTCACTAATCATGTTCATTTAACCTAAACATGACATTGTTGATTATTCACTTCTGTACAAAAGATGATCCAGTTAGAAATACATGCACTTTCAGTAACACACGATATTACCAGGCACGCATACAACCCTTGCAGCGCAACTAAAGACAATAACGAGGCGGCCTTCAGATTCACAGTCATGTTTGTAAGTTCAGACATAATATTTGCATTGCAGAATACAGATGAGTATGAGCTATTGACATACAACATGGGGAAATAGTAAATACGTGTATGACTAGTTAATGAATCACACTGTTTATCCACATTTAAAACTGTAGGCATGAATACAAACAGATGACAGCATTGTATACTACTGCAATGCTGTAGGTAGTATACATGGGGCATCAAGTCAGTCACATCTGGTGGAGGAAATAAAGAATGAATAAACAGTTTGCGTATTATAACCATAACCACTCTGTGTGCAGAAACATGCAATGCTTTGAGAAACAAACAATACATGATACTCTGCTGACATCTTCAAATGTGACGGTGACACGGGAAGTTCAATCCATAATGTATGATATTCAATGCACACTTACCCCTAACGTTGACCTGCTAGGAAGCCTGATGAACACTGATCTGTTTTGAATCCATTCTACGCAACATTTGAAAACACATATTTGAATCCAACCTCTGATAGTATAATACATACAATGGGTCAATGAAAGACGGGCTCTCTTCTGGGAAACATAGCGAGCCGTTCTGTCCTTGCACTGCTAAGCAAGGAGACCTCTATGTATAGGACACTATGCCAGCCTGCATACATTGCGCTCTATAGTTATATAGAATATAACTTCTATAGAATATAGAAAAACATCTGGATTATGACACACACCTGGGGTGGACTCTCTAGGAACAGCCTAGTGCAAATGGGTCAACCTGTTGAGGTGGTTTATAAATTATGGTTTATCTGTTTAATCAGAGGAAATCATCAGGCATATGTTTTCTTGTTAAAGTCGGTCAATATTATATCTTAAAAATATTTGTTTTATGAACTCTATCCGCATGGCAGACTAAACTTGTAATAACAATAATTTTAGACAGAAGCACTATGCTTCGGTTCTCAACTTCATGTCTCAGCCGTTATAGGATATTCTAGATCTGATCCCATACCCTACTGCTGAGATCTGCGATACTCGGACATATGGTGGTTGTAGTGCTTTGGAATGTACCGTTCAGACCTTTTAGGGTTGCATCAATCTGTATATGACACTGTGTTGTTAGTTTTTTGCTATATTGAAAACTCCATTAACATTGAATATTAAAAATAGATAAATACAGTAAAATCTTTTTAACACAGTCAGGTTCCATATATTGCGCTAATGGCAAGCAATTTTGCATCACTGTCAGGCGGCAGTTTTACTCTGACCTTTCCTTTGGTGTAAGGATGCAAAATTCCATCGTTTCACGAGTCGGTCGATGGAGATGCAATTTATGATCTGGCCAGTCTGTCCAAATGTTGTTGCAAAATTTCCCTGCCCTGGTGTAAAAGTGTGAAACACTACGACATCATTTGCAGGCACGAACACATACATGTAATCTGGCTACTGACATGTTATACATTATGCGTGTAGTTAAAATAAGTTAACATGTTGATTCAAATAATTATTTACAAAATATGTTGTGTAGATTGTTGTATAGTGCTGTCTTCTGAAAGACTCAAGTGTTTGCCTCCATACAAGCTGCCTTTTTGATGACCAGATCTATAGGAAACGTGATTTGTAAAATAAAATTCCTATTCAAAACCAGTTAGTAAGCAAACTAATATTTTTGATTTCTAGCATTTTATATATTATTTCATTACTTATTTAATTTAAATATATGTATTTATTTATGTTGGTTTTTAGTAAGGCACACACTTGCCAGTTAACCCTTTCAAAATACCATGGATAGAGCAGTACAGTACAAAACACACGAATAAGAGGGGAAATACACTAACCCTCAAATAACTACCAATGTATAGAAAGGCAAGTGGCAGGTAGTAGGCTCAAAGTGTGATACATGCTGATAAGGTGGGGCTGCACAGAGTGGAAAACAGGAACTTTGCTAATTATTTGATACACATGTTGAGTCTCTGATGAATATGTCATCCATAGCTTCTGCCCCTCCCTGGCTCAGTACCGCACAGGTGAGAAGCCTTACTCAGTTAGACAACCGTATCACCCTTCTCTCAGGCAGGTAGTGCAGGACATTGACAAAATCTAAGCTGAAGATGGCAAGAGTAATCAAATTAACATTGTGACAATACATGTGCATGCATTAGACACAAAACAAATATGCACGCAACATAAATAAGTACACTTGGTAATATATGCATATATACAAGAAAAATATGAACATAGCATCCATAAAACATGCAGAATACTATCATAAGCAATGTATAAGCTGAAAGCAACATGAACAACACGCAAATATAGCTAACATAGAAGTCAAGAGTGTAGCGGGCAACCATCATGTTGAAACGGAAGCCGCAACATGCTTCTAATTAAACAAAAGACCTCAAGGATTCATGAGAAATCAAAATGCTGAAATCCCAAAATACAGATCCGTGCTTAGCTCAAACAGCTGCCGGCAACGAGAGCCAAGGCGACCGCAAAACAAGTGAGGGTCATAACGCTGCAGAGATGGCACGAGATAGGAATTCCCAGGATGCAAGCAGTGCACTCCCAGATTAATTACAGTTTAGAAGAACACAACCGACCATTGTTAGCCAAGTACACACAAACTACAATCCAAGAGAGTCAGAGCAGAATAACTCAATTGTATCTCTGTTGGTAAAAGAAACCATAAGACTTGCATAAACATTAGCTAACATCCTAATAAATGCAGGGTAAAATATTTTCAACCACAGTCACATCACACATGACCCATAATTGCTGAACAGTGTGTATTCATTACAAACTGACACAAATATGACACCTGCTGTACTCCCTACACATACACACAGACATGAGGCATCGTACAAGGCCAAAAAGTACAAAGAAATCACCCTGGCTCATGGTCTATTAATAAGGGATGGTATATTTTTTAATTGAATGAAAAGCAGCCTATGGACCTCTCTTACACTACTCCTGTCTGGATCATGTTTTGATGAGCTGTCAATTGCACAAGGTTGGTCAGCAGAATGCCAACCAATTAGAGTCTCTGGTGTTAGGCCGCCCAGCAAATCATATGCCAACCAATAATTTGGTGAAGATGTGATGTATTTTTGCTTTTATCCATTTGGAGGTGGTCCCAGGTGGAGCCATCAGACTGTCATAACCCAATTAAATGTTTTTCACTTTCAGAGTCTATATGTAGCCAATCCCCTTAACCTATCACCAGCCCCTGTAAGTTTTGTACCAAGGGATTATTTTACAATGTCAGCAATGAGAGTTTTGAGTATTTACTCCATGGTTTTGTATTGAATTAAATGAGAGCTCAGAGATTTTAATGTTTGTATGTAGTACCTATTTTATTTGGATGATAATAAAGCTGGATTCTGCTTGCACTTTGTCTGTCTGTTATTGAGTCTAGCTTGTGCTGATTCCAGATACTCTGGGTAACTTGAGACTTTCCTGGGCAGTCTGAACAGATGCTAACAGAGATGATTGTTGACTAGGCATAAACGGAAGGTCAAAGGGTCCCTCCTTTGTCCTCAAGAGCTGAGGAGGTGACCTGTGGAGAATGGGATTATGCACAACAGAGTGAGGTTGACAGGAACCCATTCGAGAAAGCAGTCTGCAAACATACCACTGCTTTATGAGTATATGAATCTGTGCATTTTCAAAATGTTCAGCATGCTTCCCAACATACTACAAACCTGAAATATGGCATGTGGGTAGGTTCTGTAAGGATATTTGGTGTGTTACAGCACAGAGTACAGCACTACTGCACAGGTAGCAATTTATTTTTTGATGCAGCACCACCACATGGGTGTGGTGCATTGCTATATGTGTTGCCAGATTAACATGGACATATAAGTAAAGACAAACTATTCAGTCAAAAACGATTTTAACATATAAGATGCAAATCTATTTTTACAGTTAAAAGCACACGTGCACATTCAAAAATGCACACTATTTTTCACCTGAAATGCCTATGGTGCAAGAGACACATTTGAAAATAAATAACTAACATTATTAATAACTAACCTGACTAATAAAACTGCATTTAACATAACCCACTAATAAAAATGTGTCTCCACTGCAGAATTAGGCCTACTCTGAAAGTGAACTTTTAAACGCACATTCATTTTTTTTTCTTTTTCTCTGCTGCTCTGTCCACATAACTACAGGAAGCAAAGGGCTCGAAGGAACAGGAAATCAGTTGGTTACAAATGGTTACTGTAGAAATGAGCCATTGTGTAGTGAGGGAGGAGATGGCATGATTGATTCTGATTGGAGCAGCGTCATAGCAAGTATCATGCTAGAGGCAGTGATTAGAGTTTTGCTGGGGGAGCTTGAGGAGAGGGGGAGGACAATCGAGATTTGGCAGAGCTGGGAGAAGGACCTGTTTCCTGGCTGAAGCATTCCTGCTGCAAAAGCTGAGAATTCCAGGCAATAACCCCGGTTTGAGAACGAAAGACGCTTGTTTTCACTGGGGTTAATCTTCAAGGGAGCCAAATTCAGAAAGAGAACAGCTGGAGAAAACTCATGCGGAACAGATAAGGTAATTACAGAAGTGTGGGGGCTGAGTGTGTACGATAATATTCAGTCAGTGTAGGAAAGGAGATTCCTGTGCTTTACTCACATGTTTAATGTTGCAAATTGAGTTCTTGTCTCCGCCACTCTCTTTTCAGTGTATCACAGACAATGCTGTTACTGTGCTATTTTATTTATTTCTGTAAAGAGTGAGATCGTGTTTAAATGCAACTTTTATAATACACAAAAATATTTGAAAGCAGACGGGTGGTGTGTTTTATATTTACCAATACAGTGCTGGTGATGTGGGGAGATGTTTAGACAGTGCAATTGTCATTTAGGTAGCTAAACATCAAATTTGGCTGCAGCCGTGTGCACAATGTAATTCAGTATGAGCAATTATAACTAACTGTGTGTGTTGTAGTTTGTCAGAGGTCTATGAGTCGGCAATAAGGGAGGCCCGGGACATAGTTCACTACCGTATATAAGATAGTGAAAATACCACATGATAGCTTGCTGCCGTAGATAAGACAGAGAGAAATTGCCCATGGTGGCACACTAAAAATGAAAATGTGGTGTTCCTGCAATGCAAGCCTGAGGTCTCTCTAGTGATTACACGAAAAATCTAAACAAAAATAAGGGGTTCTGGATATTGGGGCCACAAATAAAACAAGGGAATTATGCTCACCAAAATACCACCAACCACGCATACCAACCACGCATGTCTGTGTGCAGAAATAATGCATGTCCACTGTATTATTGTGTACATGGCCCAATCTGAATACAAGGAGTGATTGTTGCTAAGTTATTTTTCGGCGGTAAGAAAATACCGTCAGGCCCCAAATCTCCACAAAATACCCAACATATTTATGGTGCGTTGCAGGCCGGGAAAGTGATCATAGAGTACCTACTGGGCGTGGCAAGCGTGTCTCACACTGCCATTTGCACATTAAAGGGAACCCATTTTATAATAGCAGTGTGCCACTAAAAACGAATTTCAGAATGTCACAAAGGGAAACCACATTCTCAGACCTAGTTCAATATTTAGAGGCAAAGTTGTTTGCACATGGGACTTGGTCGTCGAACAGCACGTTAGAATGGCGTGAACGCATTCAGGGTGAGGTGCAGAAAGAAAAACTAGACAATATTTTTGCAGAAGGCAGCATAATTCAGGTCTGCCTTACAAGATTATTGAATGCAGCCGATAAAAGTGCAGAGAAAGACTGTTTAATACGGCTATGCGGCAAAATATGGTTTATTTTGAATAAGTCCCTGCGAATGCAGGAGAATGATACTCAGCTAATTAACAGGTTAAAGACTGAATTAGATGGGGCAAGTAAAAATCAGGAAATGTTAAGAGCAGAATTGGATGTATGCCAAAAAGACATGCAATTAAAATGCAGAGACTTTGATGCTCAGTTATCCAAAAGCAAGAAACAATTTGAGGATAGTGAGCAAGAATTGGTACACTTAAAAGCCTTAGTGGACCACATTAGACAGGATAAAGATGAGGTTGTTTCAGAAATGCAGATTTTACAAAAATAACATTGTGAAAAAGAATGTGATCTCCAGAGTGCAGAACAAGAAATGATTACAATGATTCAAGAAAGAGACAAGAGAAATAAAGAGTTCAGTGAATGCCAAATGCAAATGTGCGACATGCAGGAGGTGATTAATAAAATGAGTGATGAAAACAACTATTTGCAAAATGAAGCAAACAGACTTCTTAAAAAGTGTAAGGACTTAGAAAAGCAAATGTGCATTCCCAGGTCCCAGGAGAGGCGGCAGGGTACCACATTCAATGGAGTGGAGGTGAATTCTAGCTCTGCCCAAAGAGCTAGTGCTCCAGTGACTGGGCCGGTGACTGAACTTGGTTGCAGCGCCCTTGGGGGCAGCCACCAATCTCATACACCTGAAAACAGGATTGAATCACAAAATAGTGCAATTCCATGCATTGCAACAAGTAGCCCCATAAAAATAATGAAATCCATTAAAGCCCTGATCAAACCATTTAAAAAGGGAGGTGAATGCTGCATTGAAGATCACTTAGAAGCGGTGCATGACATTTTTAAAGCACTCCAGATACCTAAGGAACAGTACAGACAATATTTTCATTTAACGTTAGATGCCCCGGCGGCCAGCATCATAAGGGGATTAAATGAACAGCAGAATATGACCTGGTTGGAGTTTGAAAAAGAAATTAGGCGTCATTTTTCTCCTTTTCAGTCATTGCAGGAGACAAAGAAAGTCGCTTACACAATTACTGCTGGACCTAATACATCCCCTCGCCAATTTTTACAAGACTTAAAAAGAGCATTTTCTCGCTTTGATGTATCTTTTGACTCAAATTCCAATGAGTTTAAAACTGCATACTTCTATGGGCTACAGAAAGACATCATATCCCAATTGGTCCGTGAATTTGACCGTGACAAGTCCCTTGAATGGATTGTACATCAAAGCACAAAACTATATGAGGTACTCTATTGTCAGGGTAGAGAAAGTGATAAAATGAAAGATACTAGACCTAAATCTAAAGAACCCTCAGCCACAGTAATGGAAATCAGGTCAGCCAAAATGTCCCTTGAGTCTGCTCAAAGCCAAGGTAAAAATAATGTGACACCTGAACAAAGGGGTAATCAACAAAGATCGCCATTTCCTGTACCAATGTTCCAATCACATGATCCTAGTAATAGAGAGAGCTACATCAGCCCTAGGTATTTAGGGGACAGACCCCGGGTAGGATATCAGCCTGATATGGCAGGTATGAACAATAACCAGAGACAAAATCAAGATCAAAGAAATGATGGTCTCTACCAGTCATTGGGGACACAGAGCAGATTTGATCCCAACACCATGTTATATGGTAATCAGGATAGGCCCCAATATGTGGATCGATTTACTGATAATGGAAATCAACCTAGGGGCCAGTACCCACAATCTGAGAGACAGGACATGAGGCAGAACGTGAACTACAATCCACGCCAGTACAATGATTCCCCACCAGGGGACTATAATCAAAGGATGGGTGCAACCCGCTCCCCTCCTCAAATGAATCAAGAGTTCAGAAACCATCCCAACCGACATCAATCACCTGAGAGGTATCAGAATAGATCCAATCAGGGGGAAAACAACCAATATCGACCTAGGCCACAGAAAGAGGATCCTAGAGAGATGGAAAGGTTCCAGTGCCTTGAGGCCCAAGTGAAAATGTTAGCTGAGCAAATAGGAAAGCTCTGTACAGCGCAAAAACAACCTTCCAAAGAGGGGGCTGATGGCCATTGCAATGACCGGGGGGCTTCCGAAAAGTGACTAAGTACTCATGATAACTGCAGTGCCAAAATGACAGATTGCTCTGATATAATTTTGCATAACGACTCTGAGATGCCTAATGGATTAAATGTGAAAGTGACAGTAAATGAACTTGTGACAGAAAGTGCAAATACTTCTAAAAAGAGGTACGGTTTAACCTAGAGCTAAATAAAACAGTAAAGATTTGTACAAATGAAAAAGAAACATTAGGAATTCCAAAAGAACAAAGGGACAGATTTAAGAAAAATCACTCATGCATGGGGAATACCAGTGGACAGGGAGTAAATGGGGATGCTATAGCTCCTTCCCTGGGCAAGCAAAACAATGACCAAACACAGACAGAAAAAGGAAATACTCAAAAGGAGGGTACAAGTCAATCACCTGAAGAATTCTTTGAGCCACATATTTTTGAAGAGGCTGAAAGGGCTGGTATCACACTAAATGATCACAAATGCACAGAATTAAAAAATGACAAATTGCTGAATGATGTTGTTACACATGTTCAGTTGGAAGGTTGTAATGTGGTCTCTGATGTTACCCAGATGGATGGGCGAACAGTGGCCACACTCCAAAAAACCTCTGATCATGGAGAAATGAATAAAGTCTCTCGCGCAGAAATGGGTAAAAAGGAGGGAAAAATGTCTTTCCATTTACCAATGTGTTTAGCCAAAAGTGAAAAAGACCTGAGAAAGGTGAGCCCTGAAATCAGTAAGAATTCACATTTCTTATGTGTATTAGAGGAAGTTGAGGACAGATATTATGCACCCATCACTGTAGAAGAAAAATGCCACACCTTTGCTATGATTGACACTGGCGCACAGGCCACAAGTATGTCCAAGGAGCTGGTAAAGAGTATCAATGAAGGAAGACCCCCACAGAGTCAGATCACAGTGAAGGAAAATCAAGGCCCAGTTCATAACTTTAATGGGGAGGAGGTGCCCATCATAGGTGTAACTGAGGTTGACATAAAAATAGGAAAGCACAGAATGAAACAAGAGGTATTGATCACATCTATTTGTGAAATTCCATTTCTGATGGGGACAGATTGCCTGAAAAGATTGTCTCCTCAGATAGATGGGGTGAATGGAGTGCTGTGGTCCTTAACCAAAAAACCATTGAGGCTTAAGAAACTAAAATCACAAAACAGCAATATAAATGAATGTCACACCATTGCCAAAACAAATGATGCTGTGGAGGTATATCTCCAGAATAGCTGCATACCTAGTGTCACTGTTATATTAATGTGTCAAGACAAAATGCAGAGCGACAATGAAAAACTACCTGTACAAATATACTTGGACCCAAGGAAAAATTGGCAGACTGCCATAGATGAGCACACATTACGTTTTTATTTAAAAGAGAAAACATGCAAACAGAATATTGCTCCTAAAACAGATTCAGAAAAACACATTATCACTCTGGCAGAAATACACATGGAAGATGAGCAACCATGGGTTCATGTTGGTATAAATGACTATTCTAAAACAATAAAAGCCACTTTAGCGCTTGGACATGAAAGGAGTTTCATTAATGAGAAATTGTTGCAAAAAATAACGGAGAGGGAAGAAATCCCGAGATTTAAGATTAAAAACCAATATGTTTCTGGGTTGGACAGTCCAGACTTTGAAAACCGAATTGCAGGCAGATGCATGCTTAAAATTAGCATTGGGCAGAAAACAATTTACCATAATGTATGGATAGTGAGTGGAGCACAAAATGAATTTTACATGGGCAATGACATCATGCACAGAATGTGTATGGTGTTAGATTTCCTTAATCAAAAAATATGGTCACGCCTAGGTGGACCGGCACCTGAATTTGAAGACAAAAGAAGGGCTTATCATTGTGCACAACTGGTTCCTTATGCAATCGAATTACAAATGAGGAAAGATACTATTATTCCTGCATTTACAAAACAGTTTGCAATAACACTGAAATGCAAAAATGGACAGCAGATGAAAGGCTCTGATGCATTTGTATGCCTGAATGAATCCATAAAACAGCAAGGCCTGGATTATGAATACATTCCATTGGTAGATATTGGTGAAGGATCTGTAAAAATTATGGTAAATAATAAAGGTTGTCAGGATATTCATTTAGAGGAAAACTCCCCATTAGGAATGGCCAAACAAAAATCACATAATACGGCAGATTTAAATAACATGGTGATTGGAAATATTCCTGAAAAGTATGTAGATGCCAAGGGTGAGTTGCCAGAACACCTGGACTCTCAGCCCAAAGGAATATTTAAAATTCATTCTGTGTATCCTTATGATTCAAATGAGACAGTGTGCTGCCATCAAGAGGATTGCATAATATTTAATTTAAATGAAAATGAAACAGAAAATCAGCCCATTGAAGTGGAAGCTGATATGCCAAAATATTTAAAAGTGGCAGCTTTACAAAAAGACACAGCCACACAGTTAGAGGAAAGCGCCGAGATTCCCTTACCAGAAGATTTTCCAGAATTTTCCAAAATGGTAGAAGAGCAGATCTCCTTAGCGGATGCGTGTGAAAGCAATGAGGATAGGGACAATCTGAGGGAGATATTTATGGAGTTTAAGGATGTATTTGCAAAAGATGCTTATGATTGTGGTTTAACTGATTTACATGTGGCCACACTACCAGAAGGGTGTAGCAGAAATCCAGTGTTTGTACGCCAGTATAGACTACCGCTGGCATGTTTAGAATCATTGGCAGAGATTATTAAAAATTTGGAATCGCGGGGAATCATCAGGCCCATTCATAGCACATCCAATACACCTATTTTAGGTGTGTTAAAGCCAAATGGTCAATGGCGGCTATGTGCAGACCTGAGAGAGTTAAATAAAAGAGTACCAGTATCTAGATGGCCACTGCCATTCATTGATCAGGGCCTAGCTCAGGTACATGGTTCAAATGTATTTACCACATAAGATCTCACCTCTGGATATTGGTGCGTGCCATTGGCAGAGGAGATACAACATTTATTTTCCTTTACATTTGACAGGACTCAATATGCCTGGCTTAGAGCTCCGTTCGGGTACATCAATAGTGGGAGTGAATTTGGCATATTTTTGAGAAAGGCCATGCCGGATGCAGCGGAAAGAGGAACAATAGTTTATGTGGACGATGTCCTGATAAAAAATGAAAGCCTGAAAAGCCATTTTGATGAAATAAGACATGTACTTGGCCAATTGCAGAAAGCAGGCGCCAAATTATCTTTGCAAAAAGCACAATGGTGCAAGAAAAAAGTGAACTTTCTAGGGCATGAAGTGACTGAACATGGGCTAAATCCACAAAAGAAGAAAATAGAGGCCATACAAAGATTAAAAGATCCTAAAAATGTGAAAGGAGTAAAAAGTTTATTAGGGATGACAGGCTATAACAGAAAGTTCATTGAAAATTATGCAGAAATCACTCAACCATTGACTAAACTGCTTAAACTGAATACTCCCTGGAAATGGGAAAAAGAGCAGTCTGATGCAATGGCTAAATTAAAGGAATGTCTTGTAAAGGCACCATGTTTAGCATACCCCATAAAGGACAGGGATTTCTTTATAGAAATAGGTTTTTCTGAACATTGTATGTCAGCAGTGTTATCACAAAAACACGATTTGAATCACAAAACCATTGCCTATGCAAGTAAGGCATTTTCCCAAGTTGAAATGAAATTTAATGAATGTGAAAAGGCCCTATTAACCACTGTGTGGGCGCTACAACATTTCCACCCCATTGTTCAGGGAGAAAAGGTGATTATTGAAACAAATCATCAACCTTTGCAATTTTTAGAGAGTAAAAGAATTAGATCAGGTAATCTAGTGCAATCCAGAATCACTTCATTGACGCTGGCATTACAAGGTTTTCCCGTAGAAGTGAGATATGGACAAAATAAAAAGAACCCAATTGCTCAAAGGTTAGCTGACTTACATGACTGTGCAGCTGAACAAATACCAAATGAAATGGAAGTGGAAACTAGTTTGCAGGAATTTGAACAATCACCACACAAAGCTTTTGATTAAAAAACATGCAAGGATTTGCCAACTGTATATGTGGATGGTTGTGCTTTTCACATTGAAAATGACATTAATAAACATTTAGTGGCAGGAATAGGAAATGTCTGGTTGAAATGTGAAGGCGTCCCCAGTATAGGGATGAGGATTGGAGATAGGAGCAGTCAGGTGGCGGAATTGGCAGCCATTTATAAAGCAATTGCTACTGCAGTTGATAAAAAGTTCAGTGAAATTGTCCTGGTGACTGATTCTGACTATGCACGGAATAGCTTTGTGGAGTATTTGCCTGGTTGGAAAGCAAGAGGCATGGTTACATACAACAAAAAGCCACTTAAACATGGAAAAATGATACAAGCCATAGACAAATTGGTGTCAGAGAATCATTTAACAATATACTGGAGAAAAATTCGTGGGCATTTAAAAACACCAGGATAGGATAAGGAGGGAAATGATAAGGCAGACCACCTGGCTAAGATTGGGGCTGTGATGGGAGAATTGCTACCTATTGATTATTTAATGGGTGAAATACAAATTGATGCAGTAACACGTTCTAAAGCACCAAAGGAGGTAGATCAACCGGTGGTGCAGTGGAGTCATGACACGCCAGACCAAGATTTGATTGAGGCACAAAAGAATGATTGAATTTTGGGAATCTATTATAATCATTTGATAGATCCTGAACAAAATTCTTTAACAGAAAATGATTGTATGGGAAAAGAAGAGTGAGGGTGCTATTAAAGAACAAAACACAAATTAGATTACAGGATGGACTCATGATTAGAGAGTCCATAACAGGACAAATACAGTGGGTAGTACCCCTTTCATTCAGAGGACTAATGCTACACCATGCACATGATGCCATAACTGCAGGCCATAGAGGTTCACAAAAAACATTAGAAATACTAAAAGATTATGCTTACTGGCCACATATGTCCCAAGATGTGGAATTATATACTAGAGGATGTCTAGTATGTGCCCAATTTAAACCTGCTTCACCAATGCATAGAGCACCATTGATGAAAAGAGGCCTAACTCTCCCATGGTCAGATTTGCAAATAGACTATGTAGGTCCTTTAAAAAGGTCGAGCAAGGGAAACCGTTATATTTTAAGTGTGGTATGTTTGATGTCGAAGTGGATTGAATGCATTCCTGCACCAGATTGTAGTGCGCAAACAGCAGCCACATTGCTGGTGAACCATGTGTTCTCAAGGTTTGGGTTGCCACAAAGAATTGAGTCAGACCGAGTAAGTCATTTCACAAGTACTCTAATGAGTAAGGTATGGCAAATACTAGGTGTGAAAAGGAAACTACATATCGCATATCGGGTAGCGTCTTCAGGTACAGTTGAAAGAAGCAATAGGTCTATTGTGGATATTTTAAAGAAATTTGTGGCAGAAGCAGGTTCCAGCTGGGATTTACGTTTACCGTTGGTTTTGATGGCAATCAGATCAACTCCTGCCAAAGCAACAGGTGTTAGCCCCCATGAGGTCTTGACAGGTATGAAAATGGTGTTACCACAACACCTACGATACAGAAAACATGAGCAGACACTTGTGAGTGCATCCACAGTTCATGAATATATTGATGAACTGAGGAGGCATTTGCAACATGCATTTGCTTTTGTGCAGAGAAATCTGGAAAGAGCTGCTGACAGTGCAAAGTCTTATTATGACAAAAAGACATCAGTAAAGGAATACAGTGTAGGGGATCAGGTGTACAAGTTTCATTTTGGAAAAAGTAAACAGAAAAATTCTAAATTTCTAGCAGCCTGGCAGGGGCCATTTCGAATTATAGATAAGGTCTCTCCTGTAGTTTATAAAATTTTGAAAAATGAAGGTGAAATGGCAATAGAGCAGTTTGTCCATGTAAATCAAATCAAACCATGCCATCCCAGACATGAGATCAGGCAGCTTGAGCATGTAGAAACAGATAAAGTCCCTTGAACACAAAAAGAGAAAATAAATGGGTACAATCAGGAGGCAGTGACAAAGAAGTTAAAAAGTTGATTGTTATAATGGCACATAAACACTGTAATATATGTAAAAATATATAATATAAAATAAATAAATAAATAAATAAAAATATATATAATGGAAGCTCATGGTTGGTGTGCAGAGAGAAAATGTATTAAATATTGAATGCTGTTTTATATGTGCTTGTTTTCCTTTTAACTTGTGTTTAATTTCAGAAAAAAAAAAAAAAAAACGAAATATTTTTACCAAGCATGTTTTATTTTTGGCAAAAGGGTGAAGTTAGTATTGTGCTATGAACTTAATTTGTTTATTTTCTATTTGATTTAGAAAATTAACATTATTTGGTCGGAGGTTCCGGGATCAGAGCCCACGGGAGACGATGGAGTCCTGGAGCCCACGTGGACGGATTCCGGGAAAGCCCCAAAGAGGGGTGAAGACCAAGGCTGCAAAGCGATCAGCATTGAAGATGATACTGATGATATGGTTAATGATGATGATATTTGGAGGGATATTCAAGAATTCAGAAGCACAGGTTGTCATTGAACCTGGACCAGCATCTGGTATTGCGGTGGAAGAGGCACCAGGATTCATCATGAGTGATAGAAGGATGATTTTCCAAAATATATACATACCATTGAATCCTGAGATTTTGATTGAAAAACATTTGAACAATACCGGAATTAAGATTGAACAGACTAAAGAGTGGCTGGAAATAAGAAAAGAGGACACTAAGCAGTCAATAAGAGATATATTAATGCAATTGAAAAAAACATTCGTGAATCCAGCAGACATTAAGAAGAGGAGAGGAAAGAGAGGTGCGGTGATGCTCGCGATATCATTGGTAATGTCTATAGTTGGAGCCATAATAGGTACCACAATATCAACAGCCAATTCTATTTCGGTAGGAACACTGAGTACTAAAGCGCAACAACTGAGTATTGACCTAGAAATAATACAAAAAACATTAGATGGAATTAGAGGGGGACTGGATGAACAAGTAAGATTCATAAATGAAACTGCAATCATTCTAAATGAAAAAGTGGATGTAATGCAACGGGCGACTAAAATAATACTTAAGCATGACAGAACTTTAAATGAAATATTGAACATAATGAGTCCTGTTGATAGACTATTAACGAATTATATGAGAGAAGTTCAAACTGCAGTTTCACAATTGATTCAAGGACATATCCCCTTGTATTTTGTTTCGCAGGATATTATTCGTCAAATGATAGAAAGATTGACAGGAGGGAAATTGATATAATACAGGTAAAAATTGCATTCGAAATGGGTAATGCAATGCCGTTATATGTGGACTTGGAAAGACTAGAGATCGGATTTTGCTATGCATCCCTTATGTAGCCCCTGAACTTATTTATCAAACGAAGTGGGTACACAACGTGGGATTTTGACAAGAGGACAAATTTATTAAGATTAAGACTCCAGAAGTGGTGGCATTTCAGTCATGGGAACCTGAAGTTTATTTAATACCAAACCTGGAAACATGTGTAAAATTTAAAGAACAAAATTATATGTGTCCAGGTAAACCGTTTGTTCCTGATGCCACAGATGCTATTTGTGGTTTGAAATCTGACCCAAGTATATCAGAGGGATGTGAAGTGATTATTAGCAATATGGGGAGTGAAGAAATGGCACAGGCTAAGATGGTCAGAGGTAAATGGTTGGTCAGCACCTGTTTAAAGAACATGACGGTAGTACATTTAAACCATGGAACATACGTGGTTAAACAGGTGAAATATAATGTTTTTTTATTTACAGGTTCCAAAGGATACAATTGTGTCAATTGGGGGGTTAACATTGTTTCATGTAACAAATGATGTTTGGGAAAGCCAACTGGAAAATATCGATTTTTTTCAAAGGGATACTTTTCCAATAGATCCGGATGTGGAATATTTATTGAATCACAAAGAAAGACAAGTTATAAAAATGAATTTGAGAAAAAACAATATTACAATTAGTAATCTGGGGATAATAGAAGTGGAAAGATTTAATTGGGGAACCTGGGGGGAACGATCAATAGTGGGTTTGGCTGTCCTGGTGCTAATCATGGGTGGATGGTTGATTGTGCTATCAGTAAAAATGAAAATGTTACTGATTTTACTACCTACGTCAGGAAGAGAAAGATATCCCAATACACATGCATTTTAAAAAAAAAAAAAAGAACAAGTTGTTTTTAGGAATTGGCTTGGATTGTAGCCAAGTTCTAAAAACAAAAGGAGGGTATGTAAGGATATTTGGCCTGTTACAGCACAGAGTACAGCACTACTCCACCGGTAGCAATTTTTTTTTTGATGCAGCACCACCACATGGGTGTGGTGCATTGCTATATGTGTTGCCAGATTAACATGGACATATAAGTAAAGACAGACTATTCAGTCAAAAACGATTTTAACATATAAGATGCAAATCTATTTTTACAGTTAAAAGCACACGTGCACATTCAAAAATGCACACTATTTTTCACCTGAAATGCCTATGTTGCAAGAGACACATTTGAAAATTAATAACGAACATCATTAATAACTAACCTGACTAATAAAACTGCATTTAACATAACCTACTAATAAAAATGTGTCTCCACTGCAGAATTAGGCCTACTCTGAAAGTGAACTTTTAAACGCACATTCATTTTTTTTTCTTTTTCTCTGCTGCTCTGTCCACATAACTACAGGAAGCAAAGGGCTCGAAGGAACAGGAAATCAGTTGGTTACAAATGGTTACTGTAGAAATGAGCCATTGTGTAGTGAGGGAGGAGATGGCATGATTGATTCTGATTGGAGCAGCGTCATAGCAAGTATCATGCTAGAGGCAGTGATTAGAGTTTTGCTGGGGGAGCTTGAGGAGAGGGGGAGGACAATCGAGATTTGGTAGAGCTGGGAGAAGGACCTGTTTCCTGGCTGAAGCATTCCTGCTGCAAAAGCTGAGAATTCCAGGCAATAACCCCGGTTTGAGAACGAAAGACGCTTGTTTTCACTGGGGTTAATCTTCAAGGGAGCCAAATTCAGAAAGAGAACAGCTGGAGAAAACTCATGCGGAACAGATAAGGTAATTACAGAAGTGTGGGGGCTGAGTGTGTACGAGAATATTCAGTCAGTGTAGGAAAGAAGATTCCTGTGCTTTACTCACATGTTTAATGTTGCAAATTGAGTTCTTGTCTCCGCCACTCTCTTTTCAGTGTATCACAGACAATGCTGTTACTGTGCTATTTTATTTATTTCTGTAAAGAGTGAGATCGTGTTTAAATGCAACTTTTATAATACACAAAAATATTTGAAAGCAGACGGGTGGTGTGTTTTATATTTACCAATACAGTGCTGATGATGTGGGGAGATGTTTAGACAGTGCAATTGTCATTTTCAAGGTAGCTAAACATCAAATTTGGCTGCAGCCGTGTGCACAATGTAATTCAGTATGAGCAATTATAACTAAGTCTGTGTGTTGTAGTTTGTCAGAGGTCTATGAGTCGGCAAAAAGGGAGGCCCGGGACATAGTTAACTACCGTGAAAATACCACATGATAGCTCGCTGCCGTAGATAAGACAGAGAGAAATTGCCCATGGTGGCACACTAAAAATGAAAATGTGGTGTTCCTGCAATGCAAGCCTGAGATCTCTCTAGTGATTACACGAAAAATCTAAACAGAAATAAGGGGTCCTGGATATTGGGGCCACAAATAAAACAAGGGAATTATGCTCACCAAAATACCACCAACCACGCATACCAACCACGCATGTCTGTGTGCTGAAATAATGCATGTCCACTGTATTATTGTTGTACATGGCCCAATCTGAATACAAGGAGTGATTGTTGCTAAGTTATTTTTCGGCGGTAAGAAAATACCGTCAGGCCCCAAATCTCCACAAAATACCCAACAGTTCGATGGTGTAGACAAAGAAAAAAGTATAACATATACATTATCCTATTTGTTTTTTTATGCCGTCTGCAATGCATACCCCTGCCATATGTAGCTATGTGTGTTTGTGCCTTTTTAAAATGTTCAGCATACTTCGCAACATGCTACAAACCGGAAATTGGGCATGTGGGTAGGTTCCATGGTTAAGAAAATGTAAAATGTATTAAAATAAATGCTTCCAATGATTTTATTTTTTTAAACGGTCTGCAATGCTTACCCCTGCTATATGTGGATATGTGTGTGTTGTTTGAAATGTTTAGCATACTTCTCAACATGCTATACACCTGATAATTAGCATGTGGGTACGTTCCATGGTGTAAACAGTCTAAAAATTATAACATATGAGCCATCTCTAATGCTTTCCCCTAACTTATGTGGATATGTGTGTGTGTGTCTGTTTGACATCTTCAGCATACTTCTAAACATGCTACAAACCTGAAATATGGCATGTGAGTAGGTGCCATGCTGTAGACAATGTAAAAAGTATATCTTTTCTATATCTGCAATGCTTTTCCCTGCCATTTGTGGGTAGGTGTGTGTGTCTGTTCAGCATACTATCCAACATGCTACAAACCTGAAATCTGACATGTGGGCTGGTTCCATGGTGTAGACAATGTAAACAGTTAAAAAGATAAGTGAACTGCAATGTTTAGACCTGCCACATGTGGATATGTGTGTGTGTGACTGTTCAAAATGTTCAGCATGCTTACCATCAAGCTACAATCCTGAAATGAGGCATGCAGGTAGGTTAAATGGTGTATACAATGTTAAACGTATAAGATAAACATGTTTATTTTTTTTTTAATGATCTGCAATGCGTATGCCTACTATACTTAGATATGTGTTTGTGTATCTTTGAAATGTTCTGCATACTTCCCAACATTCTACAAACCAGAAATGTGGCATGAGGGTAGGGTCCATGGTGTAGACAAAGTAAAAAGTATAAGATATACATTTTTCATTTTTTTAACCGCTCTGCAAAGTTTACCCGGGTCATAGCTGGATATGTGTGTGTGTGTGAGTGTCTATCTGAAATGTTCAGCATACTTCCCAACATGCTACAAACTGGAAATTTGGCATCTGGGTAGGTTCCATTGTTCAGACAATGTAAAAAGTATAAAAGATAAGGGGTCTGGAATGCGTACCCCTGTCATATGTAGGTATGTGTGTGTGTGTCTTTTTGAAATGTTCAGCATACTTCCCAACATGGTACAGACCTGAAATATGGCATGTAGGTAGGTTCCATGGTGTAGACAATCTGAAAAGTATAAAAGATATGCGGTCTGCAATGATTAACACTGCCATATGTGGATTTGTGTGTCTGTTTGAAATGTTCAACATACTTCCCAACATGCTGCAAACCTGAAATATGGCATGTGAGTAGGTTCCATGCTGTAGACAATGTAAACAGTATAACATGTACATTTTTATATATTTTGAAGTGGTCTGCAGTGCTTATACCTGCCATTTGTAGATATGTGTGTGTGTTTGTTTGAAATGTTCAGCATACTTCCCAAGAATTTACAAACCAGATATTCAGCATGTGGGTAGATTCCATGTTGTACTCAATGTAAAAAGTATAAAATATAAATGTTTGGATTATTTTCTTTTTAAGTGCACTGCAATGCTTACCCCTGCTGTATGTGGATACATGTGTGTTTCTGTTCGGAATATTTGGAATACTCCCAACATGCTGCAAACCTGAAATTTGGCATGTGGGGAGGTTCCATGGTGTAGACAATCTGAAAAGTATAAAAGATATGCGGTCTGCAATGATTAACACTGCCATATGTGGATTTGTGTGTCTGTTTGAAATGTTCAACATACTTCCCAACATGCTGCAAACCTGAAATATGGCATGTGAGTAGGTTCCATGCTGTAGACAATGTAAACAGTGTAAGATGTACATTTTTCTATATCTGTAAGCGTTCTGCAATGCTTATCCCACCATTTGTCGGTATGTGTGTGTTTATGTTTGAAATGTTCAGCATACTTCCCAACATACTACAAACCTGAAATTTGGCATGTGTGTAGGTTCTATAGTGTAGACAATGTAAAAAGTATACATTATAAATGTTTAGATTATTTTTTTAAGCAGACTGCAATGCTTACACCTGCCATGTGTGGAATGGGTGTGTGTGTCTGTTCGAAATGATTATAATACTTCCAAACATGCTACAAATCTGCAATTTGTCATGTGGGTAGGCTTCATGGTGTAGACAATTTAAAAGTATAAGGTATGCTTAGCCCTGCCATATGTGGATATGTGTGTGACTGTTCAAAATGTTCAGCATACGTCCCAACATGCTACACAACTGAAATTAGGCATGTAGGTAGGTTCCATGGTATATACAATGATAAAAGTATTAGATATACATTTTTCTATATTTTTGAACGGTCTGACATGCTTATCACTGCCATACGTTGATTCATGTTTGTGTCTGTTTGAAATGTTCAGCATACTTCTGAACATGCTACAAACCTGAAATTTGGCTTGTGGTTAGCTTCCACGAGGTAGACATGGTGAAAAGTATAAGATATACATTTTTCGATTTCTTTTTTGTTAAGACATCTGCAATGATTACCCCTGCCATAGGGGACATGTGTATGTGTGTTTATTTGAAATGTTCTGCATAATTCCCAACATACTACAAACCATAAATGTGGCATGTAAGTAGGTTCTATGGTGTAAACAATCTAAAAAAATACAAAATATAGACATTTACTTTTTAAGCAGCCTGTAATGCTCACCCTTGCAAAATGTTGATATGTGTGTGTGGTTGTTTGAAATGTTCAGCATACTTCACATCATGCTACAAACCTGAAATTTGGTATGTTGGTAGGTTCCATGGTGTACACAATGGAAAAAGTATAAACGATAAGTAGACTGCAATGCTTACCCTGCCATATGTAGATATGTGGTGTGTCTGTTCGAAATGTTCAGCACACTTGCCAACGTTCTACAAACCAGAAATGTGTCATCTTTGTACGTTCCATGGTGTATACAAAGTAAAAAGCATAAGATATACATTTTCAATTTATTTTAAGCAGTCTGCAATGTTTACACATGCCATAGGTGGATAATTGTGTGTGTCTATTTGAAATGTTCAGCATACTTCCCAACTTGCTACAAACCGGACATCTGGCGGTTCCATGGTGTATAGAATGCAGTATAAAAGATAAGGGGTCTGCAATACTTACCTCTGCCAGATGTGGGTATGTGTGTGTGTGTGTGTCTTTTTCAAATGTTCAGCATACCTCCCAAAATGTAACAAACCTTAAATGTCACATGTGGGCAGGTTCCATGGTGTAGACAATGTAAAAACTATAAAATATACCTTTTTAGAAAATATTCTTTTTATGCAGTCTGCAATGCTTACCGCAGCAATATGTTAATAGGTGTGTGTGGTTGTTCGAAATGTTCAGCATACTTCCCAACATGCTACAAACCTGACATTTGGGTATGTGGGTAGTATCCATGTTATACACAATCGAAAAAAGTATACAAGATAAATGGATTGCAATGCTTAGTCCTGCCATATGGGGATATGTGTGTGTGTCCTTTCAAAATGTTCAGCATACTTCCCAACATACTGCAAACCCGTAATTTGCCATGTGGCTAGGTTCCATCATGTAGGCAAAGTAAAAATTATAAAATATACATTGTTTTTTAAGCAGTCCACAATGCTTACCCCTGGTGTATGTGGATATGTGTGTGTACCTGTTCAAAACGTTTAACATACTTCCCAACATGCTACAAACCTGAAATTTGGCAAGTTTGTAGGTTCCATGGTGTAGACAATCTAAAAAGTATACAAGATAAGCAGTTTGCAATGCTTTCCCCATTCATATGTAGATATGTGTGTGTGTCTGTTTGAAATGTTCGGCATACTTGCCAACATGCTGCAAACCTGAAATATGGCATGTGAGTAGGTTCCATGCAGTAGACAATGTAAACAGTATAAAATGTACACTTGTCTATATTTGTAAGTTTTCTGCATGTTCGGCAGAAAATCATGTGGGAGAAAATAAGAAAAACATTGTATAAAAGAATTCTTGCCTTTGTCAGTCACATATATTTTCAATAACAGTATCAAAACCTAATACCCATTCCACCTCCCCCCCCTTTCTCACATAGTGCCGTCAGAAGGGTCAACAGTTTCCAACTTTTCACAACAGAATCATTTCAGGACTGTAACAGTATACATATGAGCATTATAGGACTTGGGATTTATTTTAGCAGACATTTGCAAGCATTTGTAAAGATGTCAGTGTTCCAGCATAATATTTCGCACACATTCTCCTTATGTAATATATTTGGCACGAAATTCTGACCATGCATTCTCAACTGAGGTGCGGTCCCCATGTATTATTGCGGTCAGATTATCCATTCTGTAAATATTCCGGGCAACACCTAACCATTCGGACTTGGTAGGAAGCGTAGCCCTCTTCCATACCATGGTAAGACATGCTCTTGTGGCCATCAATAGGCCTTGTATCATTTTGGGTGCCTTAATGGTTGTGTCTTCAGTTTCTATTAAACCAAATAGGATCAGCAGTGGGTGTTTCTCCCTTTCTTCGTCATCTATTTCCTTGATCCAACTAAGAATCTCCGACCAGTAAGCTTGGGCGGCCCCACATCCCCACCACATATGCCAGTAGTCAGCTTTCTTCCCGCAACCCCTCCAGCAATACAGGCTTACCCCTTGATACATTTTGGCGAGCCTTAGAGGGTCATATTGCCATCTCTATATTAGTTTGATGGCGTGTAACTTATATTGGCAAGATATGGATGCCTTCGCTGTTCTCCTGCATATTTGTAACCATAACTTTTGTGAAATCTGCCTGCCCATGTCTGATTCCCACCTATTCTTCAAGGTAAGGGATGGTGTGATAGTGACCTCAATCAGCGCACTAATTAGACCTTTAGAGCTTGTACATGTGTTGGGAATTCTTTCAAATGGGGTGTGGTCTCTTTGAAGCTGGTTCTTCCATATCGCCCTTCTCATCACCCCCTTAAGCCTCAGGTATAGGAAGACCGAGAGTGGGCCTATGCCAAGTGCCTCCTGAAGCTCCTGAATAGTGATAAAGGTGCCATTCCTACACAATTGCCCAGCTCTCTCTAGTCCTGCATCATACCACGCCTCAAAGCTCTCTGGGTCCGGGATCGCGACCCGGATCACTGCTGCCCATAAGTGTCCTAGGGGTGAGGGCCAGGTCGTAACTCCCTCCATTTTCTTGCCAGGTTTCCATATCGCCTATATTGTTCCAATAATGGGGTGATCTATGATGCTATTTCTTAATTGAGGCCCCGGGACACACAGCCACTCACCCAGAATGAATGGGCGAAGGTGGAAGTTGTCCAGCGCTATCCATTGTGGTTCTGACTGTTGTCTGACGTGTGGAACGAGTACACGCAGTTGGGTCGCTCTATAGTATAGTACATTTCTATGTCCTGGAGGCCTACCCCTGCATTATCTTTCCGTAGATGGAGCAAGGATATGGGGACTCTAGGCTTCTGGTTTTGCCATAGGAAGTTTAGGAGGAGCTTCCTGGTATCAATCAAATTATCTTTGGGCATTTTAATGGGGAGCATTTGAAACAGATAAAGTATTTTGGGGAGAATTACCATTTTTATCGCATTTAAGCGGCCAACCCAGGAGACAGTGAGCTTGGACCACCTTTTAATATCCCTCTGAAGGGCGAGTGAGAGTGGGGGGAAATTAGCCTGATACAGGGATTCTAGATCTCGAGTGACATTGATGCCCAGGTATCTGAGTGTAGAAAGGGTAACCTTCACTCCTAGGGGGGCAAATCGTTCCACTTCGGAGTCTTTGCCTTTATCAATTGGGAGGAGGATTGACTTCTCCGTGTTGATATTGAGACGGGCTAAATCACCATATTCCTTAATTATATCGAGTGCAGCTGGGATTGAATCTATGGGATCAGTCAGATGGAGAAGGATGTCGTCAGCATATAGACCCAGTTTATATTCCCGATCCCCAACTTTGATTCCCTTAAACCTATTGTCTAGTCTTATTTTCTGCGCTAGGGCTTAGAGGGACAGCACAAATAGTATCGCGGACAGTGGGCAACCCTGCCTTGTTCCCCTTTCCAACGGAAACCATCTTGAGTAGCCTCCGTTGACTGTGACTGATGTCATGGGAGATGTGTACAGTGCCTTAATGGCGCATCAGAGCTTTGGTCCCAAGCCATTCCAGACTAACACCTTTTCTAAAAAATCCCAGGACACCCTATTGAAGGCCTTCTCGGCATCTAAGGACAAGAGGGATGGGTCCCCTTCCATTCCCTGCGCTTCGTATATTAGATGGAGTGTTTTCCTCATAGTTTCCGCTCCTTGTCTCCCAATGTATCAGTCGCGGTAAGTCACGGTAAGTACGCTTTGTCAGGTGTCTTGACCCACGTTTGAATTATTATGCTACAACATTTGGTGCTGTGGGCTTAGAAAATCCAAGATGGCCGAAAAGCCCACATTTGCGCCAGAATCCAGGAAAACCACGCAGTTTTGCGTACACCAAAATGGTCGCCTGACCTGCCACCCACCAGTGCGAGTGTGATGGGCCAGAAGCGCCATGAGTGAAACGTGGTGCCAAAGGAAAAACAGCAGTGCCTGTTAGCTCAAAAAAGCGCTTTGAAATCACCTTTGTTTCTCTGAATGCAAGCTCAAAATGCCTATTTCAAACATTGCAAGATATTCAAAAATCTCACTGAACACCAGCAGACATTTGGCAGAATGTAGTCTTGTGTGCATACAAAATCTGGAAAGATGAAGAGCCTAAAACAATGTTTATAACAAAACTGGCTGAGCTGTGGATGTCAGCAGCTTTAGTGAAATTTGATTTAAAACCACTAAAATCGAAATGGTTAAAATAAATGAGTGACCTACTTTTGAGTGTCACATAGGTTGCAACTGTTTAAATGTCATAGTTTTGAACTTAGAATCAGAGTTCTAGCTGCATGTGTAAAAATTGTAAGTTTGATTTGAATGAAGAAAACTGGAACAAAACTGACATTTAGCTGAAGCCTGGCTTGAAGAGATTGAATTCTGCCCGGCAACTACCCCCCGACAGGAGTTGAAACTTGCCCAGCAACTGCATTCCCAGGCCTGGCCTGTCTTCTCCTGCCCTCACCAAAAGGAGATCACACCTCTTTGATTGAATTAGGGGAGGAATACCTGGGACTGCACGACACAGAACAATAAACGTTCTTTGGCTCAGGCAAATGCTTAATCAGGGGGTCGTAAATGGCTTCCTCTTGGAAGGAAATGGGAGGGGCACTGCCTCTGGGAGCCACCTGAGCTGGAGGCGGGGATAGACAGAAATTCCCCCATGTTCTTTGGAACCTAAACCACACCCATCTGGGCCTGAGCATAATTTTAAAAAGATGGGTAATTCATAGTACGGAAGTGTCAAAATTATTTAAATAATATAATTATTCCTGCAATTTTTCTGTGCACATTTTAAGAGGTGCTAGGACTCTGTGGTATGTTCTGGGGAGTAGTAGCGGAAAATAGGGTGTTACTCCAAGTGTCTGTATGTTAAAAATCTGACACTTCATCATCTGATGCCCATATTCCTTGGGCACATTTGTGTAAATTCTGGAAAAGTTTAGAGGTTGTGTTCTGGATGAAAAGGGCAGAATTCTGTCAGAAGTGGACACAACATCTTACAAAGAGAGGGATCGGATGGTTTGGTGCTACAGAAAATGTTAACTGGACATATAATATTAGAAAAATTGTACATAGATAAATACGCATTTGGATCAAAAATAGATTTGTGTGCAAAGTGACAAGGGGAGTGTTCTTTCTGTATGCCATAAAAATGACACCGGATGACTCACAACTCTGTCCTCCAGTGAGAGCACAGAACATCCGATATCCTATCAGGATCCTCAGAGGGTTGGGCATAGAAAGTCAGCCTTCCCACCCACTTTCAAAAGACATAAAAAGAGCCACTGAGACCCACGTAGAGGGTCACTTCCCACTTCAAACTGTTTTCCTGCGAAGCGCTTTGCCAGAAGACTCCAGAACCAGAACTTAGAATCCAGACTTCAAATCCAGAAGACTGCAGAACCAGAACTTAGAATCCAGACTTCAGAACTTCTAGCAGAGAGGCCTAGTCCACAAGCTGAATCCTTTTCAGCAGGCCTCAAAATCTTTTGCAACCTAACTAAACTCTTCAACAGCCAGGCTGTTCTGTTTGATACTGGCTAGAACCCTGTGCCAGAACCCAGAAAGCAGTACAGTATCCAGAGAGACCCAGACCAGACCGCTGTGCAGTGGCACGAACTTTTGCCAAAACCAGAGACCAGACCAGACCGCTGTGCAGTGCCAGAACTTTTGCCAGAACCAGAGATCCAGACCAGCAGAGCAGAGAGAACCGCAGCTGAACCTGTTGACCAGATCTGTGACGAGGCCAATTCCTTCCAAAATTAGGAGTGAGTATCCAGCCAGAACTGTGCATAGTCATCTCTTAGTTTAAAATAATCTAATTCAAACCATTTTAACCTGTCCAGAACTGCATCATAAGAAATCGTGTGTCCATTCTGTGATTCAAACCGGTGAAAGTGTCATTTGCCATTTGAATCTTTATTTCTGAAAGTCTACCTCCACAAAATCGTCCGTATCTTTTGAACTTCGTGTGCTAGGGACGTGATGTAACTTTTCATTTTAAAGCTAAGATCCTCAGCTTTCCAAGCCCTAAACTGACTTTCTACTCCTTATAGTTTTTCCTTAATCATGCTCGACGCACTCGGAAAAAGTGCCGCGAATTGCAATTTGAATCAAATTTCTCCACCTGTCAAAATCACTGTCTTTTGCTTGCAACTGCTGAAATCCGTTTTCAACCTGATAATCCCTCATGAATAACTGATAGTGTTAACCTGTACCAATCTTAAGTAGCTATCACCCACCCTGAATCTCCTATAGGGAATTAAAATCATTTTTAGCATATTTTCACTTCTTTGCAAATCACATTTAAGTATGTTTGCCTGTGTTTTAAAATCATCCCTGTTGCTCTAAGCTTGCTAGGGGGGAACTGAATTGGTATTGCATTTGATTGTATTCCTAAAAATTGTGTGCTCTTCTTCCATCTCCTTATATTGCATAGGGGGGAGTGAATTGTCAAAAGAAAATGTGATCATATTATCTCTTGTGGAAACCATCTCAGTTATTTCTGTGCTGCATTCTTTTCCATCATTGCATTTCCTTCAACCCATAAAAGCATTCTCAGCTACTTTATCCTCTTCATACCAACTCCTAAGTAATTTTAAAAAGTGTGCTAGTGTAATACTATCCATTGTTGATCACTGTCATATTCATAAGTGTGCTATCAAATATTAATTTATTTATAAAAGTGTGACATATAGGTTGTTTAATTTTTCAATAAATCTTTTAATTTGCAAAACAAACCTACTTCTTGGCTCAGTGAGGTCAGGGTGATTCAAAGCGAGGGGCGTTATACAAAGGTTTATATACAGATCTAGGAACTTGTCATAAAAATGTATAATTAAGGGCTTCCCTTGTGCATCCCAGACTCGGAATTGACTTAGTTGGAGTGCTGAATTGAAGTCACTTAACAGATTCGATTCTGCGAGCAATGATTCTGGCATATATTTTAGCATCAATGTTGAGAAGGGAGATGGGTCGATAGGAACCACAGTGTTTAGGGTCTCTCCCGTCTTTAGGAATGACTGCGAGGAGGGCTTGGGCAAAGGACGGAGGTGCCTAACCTGTTTCAAAGATGTAATTAAACAAGGACGAAAGGAAGGGGACGAGGAGTGTGGAGAATGTTTTATAAAACCCGGGCGTGAAACCATCCTCCCCCGGGGCTTTCCCTGTCTTTAAGCGTTTTATGGCCTCAGAAACTTCTTCTTCCGTGACCGGGGTGTCTAGAGATTCTGCTTCCATGCGTGTAAGTGTGGGGATCCCGAAATCTTTAAGATATGTGTCAATACTTCCTCCAGGAGGAGGGGGATCACATGTATATAGATCCTCATAAAAAAAGGCAAATGCCTCCTGTATTCCCTCTGGGGATATTTCTATCATATCTATGAGTGTGCCATCTGTTCTTTCTATGAGGTCGACCCATCTTTCCGTTTTTTTGCACTCGAAGACGAGCCGCCAGAAGGGCATCTGCCCTGTCTCCCTTTTCATAATATTTTTGTTTTAGGTATTGTAGGGTTTGGGCAGTTTTGCCCACAATGAGTAATTTTAATTCTTCTGTAAGCTTTCTGGCTTCAGCAATATGCTTGGGTCTATCTTGTGGAGAGTACTGCGCCTGTTTTTCAGCCGTGGAGAACTTCTCCCTAATATTCTTCTCCAGCAGCGCACATTCTCTTTTCTTTTGGGCTCCTTCTCTAATAAGGACCCCCCCAAATGGCCTTGGCTGCCTCCCATATGAATGTCTTCCCAACCTCGCCCGTGTCATTGGCTGTGAAAAACTGCTCTATCTCAGTTTCAAGATTTTCTTTGAAAACTAAGTCAACCCATAGGGAGTCATTGCATCTCCATTTAGTATTTCGGGGGGCAAGGTCATTCCAGCCTATATCACTGAAACCATATCGTGATCCGACCATGCAGTGGGGTGTATGTCCGCAGCCCGAAGTACCCGTAGGAGTCCCTCAGAGAGGAAGATGTAATCGATGCACGTGAGCGTGTCATGCGGGAGGGAGTGAAAAGTGAAACCTCTATACACTGGGTGTATGTATCGCCAGGTATCGGTGAGACCATATAGGTCCAGGGTTGTTTTGATTTCTGCTTCTTCGTGAGAGCGAGGTGGGTTATGTGCATCTGTTTTAGTTTGCCTGTCCACAGAACTATCCATCCAAGTGTTAAAATCCTCCCCAAGAGCCACATTTCCCTGTGCCATGCTAATGACTTTCTCTGCAATTTTGTGGAGGAACCTATTCTGCCCTTGATTGGGTGCATAAAGTGTGGCGAGAGTGACAATCGTGCCACGAATGTTTCCTATAAGTATGAGAGCCCTTCCCTCTGTGTCAGTCCAGGACCCAAGGGTTACCATCCGGAGGCCTTTGCGAATTAGAATCCCCACACCCGCTTTTTTTGAGATTCCAGAACTCCATAGGGAGAGACCCACCTCGCGAGAAGGAATCGCCTTCTCTTCCCCTCTCTGATAGTGAATTCCTGCAGGAATAGGATATCTATGTTCGATCGCTTGAATTCTCTGGCCACCATGGATCTTTTCGTGGGGGAGTTCAGACCCTTCACGTTAAGTGTGCATATGCGTAACGTGTCATTTCGTAATGTGGGTGACATCTTGGGCTTCAAGTGAGTGCTTAGGTGACCACAATGTCTGCATCAATGCCCAAAATATATTAGGTAATTTAGTGTGTGAGACATTGCCGTCAAAAGGGGTTACCTTAAATCCCAAAAGGGGTCGAAAATTGACCTGTCCAGATCTCGTCTTGTCCTTTTATGATTACCTTCTGTATTTGTCTTCTTTCCAACCCTTCCCTCTTAT
Organism: Ambystoma mexicanum; assembly: GCF_040938575.1. NCBI lineage: Eukaryota > Metazoa > Chordata > Amphibia > Caudata > Ambystomatidae > Ambystoma > Ambystoma mexicanum. The sequence goes on from NC_090922.1 coordinate 370,784,026, forward strand.
GAACTATGTGTCATTCTCCCACCCCTCCCTCCCGCCCCTCCCCACCCTCCCGTGCATTCGGTGTCTGATCCGGCCAGGTTAACATCACCCAATCATTCTCGGACCACCAGTGAAGACTGCAAAACAAGCGGTCCTGTCTCAATACGAACATAATTAACAGTGAGCCCCCAACACGTTGCTCATGATTCAACAAAAATATACATTTTGTAGGAATTCTGACCCCATTCATGGTCCTTATTTCGGTGACCATTCAACATCAGGTTTCCTTCAAGACCCTCTGATGACCTCCCTCCAGAACCGGCATCTCTCGTAACCCTTATGTCTCTTCCACCCCTTATTCTAAGTCTATGGGCCTCATTACACGGATGGCGGTAAGGATTTACCGGTACCAGTAAAATACCGGTACCGGTAAATCCTTACCGCCTTACTACGAGGTCCCTTTGCGGGTTGGGGGATTTAACACCTGCTTTTTGCAGGCGTTAAAATCCAAACCGCAAAGGGACCTCGGAGCTAATTACGGCACCACAAAATTGCGGTGCCGTAATTAGCGCCTTCCCCATTCCCATAGAGCCCTATGGGGCAGAAATGGGAATGGGGAAGGGCAATGGTGGAAGGGGGATTTACCGCCCCTCCAACCTTGGAATGGGGCGGTAAATCCCCTTTCAACCAAGGCGGTGCCGGTATTTTACCGGCATGAGCCATGGCGCTAATAGCGCCATGGCTCACCGCCTACCGTGTAATGAGGCCCTATGTCTTGAGTGGTGTCCATTCACCCTGGATGTAGCTATGCGGACATTAAGTTCCAAGCTTGTAGTGCAAGTGACTAACTGGTAAACAGTTAAGTGTGAACTCCGACCTTAAAATTGGGTGCGTTGTTGGCTTGTGTTCAATATTGATTCCACAACACGCAAACCACAAGTGCTTTAGCCTTCACCATGTAGTGATCGAGTCACAGCTTCAGTCTCATCAGGCATTCCATCCATACTACACCTTGTGCGACCTGATGGGGTAATCGGGGATCAAGGTCAATGTTCCATGTCAGGAGAGCTTTTCATCCTCCTAAATTTTCTGGATCCTTGCATCCTTCTCCGCCTTGGACTTTTAGTGCGCCACTCCCCTTCTTCTCTTTTAGATTCACCAGGGGGTGTTCCCTCCCCTTGGGCGCCTAATAGGTCCAAAATACAGTCAGTGATATCTTTTTCGGAGATGAGTCGTATCGTCGATCCTTCCCACTCAAAAGTGAGTGAAAAGGGGTAACCCCAACTATATCTTACTCCCTTAGCCTTCAGCATCCTCGTTATCGGTGAGCACTTTCTCCTCATTGCTAGCGTAAGGGACGATAAGTCTTGGTAGACAGAGATATTTGAGTCTCTCAGGGATAGCTGCAGAGCATGTCTGGCCTTTTCTAAGATCCGAGCTCTGTCAGCATAGTTATGGAATCTAGCCAATACTGATCTCGGGCCACACGGTCTACCGCCAGCTATATGGATGCGGTCAATCTTGGGCTCGTCCACTGCCTCATCATTAAAAAGGAGCTTCAGAATGGTGTGTAGAGTTTGCTTAAGGTCAAGGGCGGTTTCACCCTCTTTTTCAGGAATACCAAACACCTGTATGTTATTACAGCGCTCTCTGTTTTCAAGGTCGTCCATTTTTAGGCGTATTTCCTCTTCCCTGTTCTCTACCTCTGCAATGCGGTGGCCCATTTGGGCCTCCAGTGTGCTCAGGGAGGTTTGGTTGTGTTCGACTTGTTCCAACCTGTCGTCCATTTTGTCCACCCTCTGTGTGATCTTGTCTATTTTGCTGCCGATATCAGCTTGCATGCTTCTCATTTCAGTGAGTAGATCCACAACGTCTGCCTTAGTCGCAGCCGCTTCAGACCGAGTTGATGACATGTCGGTCACCGCAGTAAGCTTTGGGGAGTCCTTAATCGTGTGAATTTATATTTTGCCAATTTACCCTGAAGGTACATGGAGGGTGAGACCCCAGCAACGGGATGGATGGGTCTATACTGTTTGCGCTAAGACCACAGAGCTGGAGCACTCACGTGGGAGGCGAGAGATCGCGTGCCTCAACTTTGTATTGACCAAGCGGGAGAGAGTGGATCTGCTGCTGATAGATTCCTTATCAGGTGGCCTCCTGCGAGTGGTCATCCGCTTCTACGCTCAATGTTCAAATACACACATTTATGTTGTCTCCGAGTAGTGTTGGAGACTTTCCGGTGTGTCAGGGCATCAGTTCAGTCCACACATGATTTTGGTAGTTATCCCTCCTGTGTACAGGCCTCACAGGGTGGCGTGTTGTATCTGTAATTCGGAATCAGGTAAAGTCCCAAAAAAAATATGGAGTATCTGAAGAGGGCACATGCCCTGTGCCACAGGGGCCCAACCCTCAGTCCCCGGTCACGGGAGGAAGGCCTTGTAGTTCCCACTGACACAAGAGATCTGTGGCGCTGTGGTATATTCCCCCTTTTTAGGGCCTCAGCCCCGCTGTGTAAATTGCAGTGTATGCTCAAGGGCAGGAAGCCGGAGGATAAAGCCTGCTGCGGAAAGTGTGTTGCCAGACCCCGTAACCGTGCACCTTGTGGACCTCCAAGCGTTCAGGCATCCATAGAAGAGCTCGCCGTATGAGACATCTTTTGCACTGGGAGGGAGGATCGCGTGCGGCAAGATAGGGGAAATGGAAGAGCACAATGTCCGTGCACCAGGGAGACAACACCGCTCCGTTATGGAGAGGAAGTAAGTCCACGTTACGCTGGGGCACGTGATCACCGCTCGGGTGTCTCCAAGTTGGTGAGGGCCGGGCGCACGCCCACAGAAAGATCAACATCGGGGCCCGCCTTATTCCGCGGCGGCCTCACCATGATTGCGGGAGAGCCGCGCGCGTAATACCTTTTAATCCAGGGGCCTTCCGACGGTTCCAACCTCCACAGGCGCGTATCTATGCTCTACCACCTAGGGGCCGGGAGCCATTCAGGCTGGTTTCTTGGGTCCACATCAGGGCTAAACACGACATGCCACTGGTTCCCACAGATGGGCCCTGGGTGTGGTATACGTCGATGGAAGCATCTGGGTTCCGCTCGTTTCTCAGTGCGAGTGCGCGGGCCTTTCCTGCCGTCAAGCGCCGGGTGGTGTTGAGACAGATTTTTCCTCGAAAAGAGGTCCGATTTTGGTCGGGTTTTCTGCCTGGGCGTCCTGGTAACTTCCGACAGCGTATTCCGATGAGATTTGAATCGGGGGGGTCCCGTGTTGGGGGCTCAATCCACTTTTCGGGACCCTTGCACGGAGCTCACACGAAGAGAGTTCTCATCCGTGTGCCCCCTGGTGGCCGATTACTTTGCATTTTTTTATATGGATTAAACACTGTTGTAGAATTGAACACGTATTAAACATGAAACACATTTATTTACTGCAACATTATAAAACAGAATGGAACATGTATTACACCGTATCTGGGCAACATTATAAAACTGAAAAAATGAAATAAAAATACATATGTGCTGAACGCTGCCTTCAAGAAGCCAGGCCTGCAAGAGTTTAAGACACAGCACTTGACCATTATGCTACAATGATGTTGTTGCTTGGATTCTCACAAGATTCAAACTGAGCCTTTTATAATTGCACATATTAAATTGCAGGATAAGTATGAAAAGTATGCACTGAGAAACACTAAGCTATTATGGCATACTGGTTGAATGCTTGTTCTTGAACTCTAGCAGATCAGGATTTAAGGCTTTTTAAAATTTCAAACAGTAGATTTTGGTAAATACTGTATTCTGGACTATGTGGTCTTAACAGGCATGCCTTTGATCCATGTGGCCCCCTTCATGGAAACATTCACCCAATCACTGCATGATTTTAAGAAGGTCTTTTGAGCTGCGCTACCATTCGGTTAATAATAGTTGTGTGTCTTCCATTGCACGTGAGCCACCGCAAACAACACTTTCTTTGCAGCTCAAGGGAGGGGCTAGCCACACAGTCCCATTATTCCCTTAATATATTGCTCTACTTTTAGACTTTGAAAATGGCTGGGGCAAGTGGATAGCACTCCTCTCCAGCCCCTTATTCTCACTTTACCCAGCAAAAAAAAAACATTGTTTTACTTTTTTCCACTATGTACCTCCTCCTTCAACAACTTACACATCCTCTTCTGCCATTCAACTCAAACAAATAGAGGTGCAGGAGAAATCATGACTATAACCAAGTTACATGTCTTGTATATATTGTTACATGACATACGTCCCATGTTATTTGGAAGATGATCATTCAGATATCCTTTTTACTTTGCATGTTGGGACTTGTAGTACAGGACACTTGATGGACAAAACAAAACTACAAGTCACAAAATGCAACAAAAAATACAAGAACTGGATGGGCATCTACCGAATTACATGGAGACATGCACAAACACACACTGAAACTGAACACCCACACTCGATGTGTAACAATGATCACATACACACAGGGGTGCACACACGTACACGCACACTCCCTCACATACTCCTTCACACCATGTACACACACACACACTCACATGAAACACACACACATTGCATGCACACCCTCTCAGATGAAACACACACCCTCACACAACACATTCCACCTTACACTTTACATATATTCAAGAAGTCTCAGGGCAACATTATAAAACAGAAAAAATGAAATTAAAAATAAACATGCATGCTGAACGCTGCCATCAGAGCACCCTGTGTTGCAGGTGTTCCAGATGCAGCACTTAATCATTATACTAATATTATAATATTGTTCAGATTTTCACAAGTTTCATACCTAGCCTTTGATCATTGAACATATTAAATTATAGGCTAAGTATGAAATGTATGCCCCGTGAAGCACCTATCCGTTGTGTCCTGGTGGTTCAATGCTGTGCCTTGAACTCTGGCAGACCATGGTTCAAGGCTGCATGTTTCTTTTTAAATGTAACTAATTTAATTTAATTGAAAGAAAAGTAATGCAACTGGGAGGTGTCAAGATTTGTTGCAGTGCAGTCCTGTGATCTTATTTGGCATGAGGTTGTTTAGAATTGACTGCAATGTCAGCCACACCCAAACAACCCTTGCGCCAAAATAACAGATCCAGAATGACTTTTGCACTGAAAAAAAGGGCACACTGAATTCGTAGCTGCAATGGAATGGCCATGAAAAAATGGGCCGGGACAAAATGACGGCACCGAAAAGGAGTGTAGCGCTTGTAGCATGCTGCTTAACCAAAGTGTGTGGTCCCTGGCAAATAATGTAATCTCAATGCGCATTGCCTAAAAATATTGTGAGTGCTCAAAACCTGCAATCTGAAGGCCATGTCTAATGGCCTGGTATATGCCCATTGACCATGGCCGAAGACCATGCTAGTGGTCTGGAAGCATTCTAAACATCTATGGAATAACAAAACCCTTGAAATACAAGGGAAGATCTTTAGTTGCAGGGATGTAATGGTGAGCAATACATTATGACAAAGCCTTTGAAATTCAAGGAAACAAACTTTAGTTGCAGGAATGTTAAGGTGAGAATTAACACAACATAACCCCTGAAATTCAGCTTAAGCTGCCTTAACTTTGCACCCCCTGTTGTTCAGCCTATGACCACAGTGTTGACATGACAGATCACATCATTGATAACATCACTGATTACATGTTGTATGATAACACTGATGGCATTACTAATCACATCACTGATTGCATCACTAGTGACAACACCAAGTACAGTGTATATAACTGATTACATCAATAATGGAATTAGACACAGCATCATTTATAAGTTAGCTCATGAAAACTTTGATTACCATAGTAACAATTTAGGTTGTGGTACATGGCCATGACAAGGGCTGGGGTCACTGGCCAGCACAAAAGGCCATAGCTAGTGGTTGGTTAGTGTTAACGAATACCAATGTGCATGGTTAAAAGTGATGCCTAGTAGCCCATCCCTGTTTTAAAATATACAGTGGACTACATTAAAATATGTAGTCAGTGGCCATGGCTAGAGGCCATAGCTAGTGCCCATTATTATGTTAGAATATACCATCAGCACAGCCAAAGGCTGTGGCCACTGGTGAGTATTGTGTTGAAGACTGTGCCTTATGGCTAATTAGTGTATTCAATATACAATGGGCATGGTCGAAGGCCATAGATAGTGGCTGGTATGTGTTGTATAATACACAGTGGGCTCATTCAAAGTCCATTGCCTATTGCATTTTATTATTTTACATATACAGTGGACATGGCCAAAGATGTAAAAACTGCTAATGGTCAAAGGCCAAGGCTAGTAGCTCATATATATGTTAGAATATATAGTGAGCACAGCCAAAGATTGTGGCCACTGGCCAGTTTTGTGGTAAAGTTCATGGTAGTGCCTAATCAGTGTATATAATATACGGTGTACACGGTTGAAAGCTGTATTCACTGGTAAAATCCCAAATCTATGCTTGGTAACCAGTAAATGTTTTAAAATATTCAGTGCACATGGGTGAAGGTTGTGACCACTGTCCGTAACTGAAGGCTGTGACTAGTACCCATTCATGTATTAAAGCATATTTAGACATCCACACAGACCATTTACTGTTGTAATGTAGTTAGTGATGTCATCAGTGATGTGATCTGTGATGCCTACTTTAGCAAAATGTCAGGGGCTTGTTGTGTTAAGTTTTCACCTTAAGGTCCCTGCAACTAAAGTTTGTTCCTTGAATATATATATCAGTGAAAAAATCTTTGTTAAAGGGATGTTATGGTTAAGTTTCACTAATCAAAACCTATGAAATTTGGTGAAAAAACATTAAAGGGATGGTATGTTTAAGTTGCACTAATAAAAACCTATGAAATTCAATGAAAAAAAACTATACCAAAATACCACAAAATACCACGAGATAATGTAGCTCAAATATCTCAAACATTTTGGTGCATTGGCCAGGATTTGAACCCAAGTCGCAAGAATGGTAATCTTGAACCAAAATGTTAGAGATCATTTTGGGCTGTATTTAGCATCTCGTGGTATTTTGTAGTATGTTTGTATAGTGGTATTTTGTTAGCTCTTGGTAATATATTGTAGTAAACATGATGGGGTATATTGTTTAGTGGTGAGACTAACTTCAAAACACTGCCTAATCATTATTTTACCAGGGTCACTAATGGTAAACAAGTACTGACTTAGTAGACTCTGAATAATTAACTCATCCCCTCCTGTGGTATCTTATCTACAATGCCAATCTTGTATCTCCTTGTGGCTTGCATCAGAATACATTAACCAAATAAAATACAAAACATTCATTCAACCTCTCAGAGTATTTACAGTGACTAACTTTGCTTTGTTATTCTTTGACGGCATGTTCTGCATCACTCTGCATGCCACCCCTTTGAAAATGAATGCAGAATAAATACAATGAGACTAAGGGCCTCATTACGAGTTTGTAGGCAGCCATGGAGCTATTAGCTCCATGGCTGCCTAAAACCGCGCTCCATTACCGGGTTCCTGCAATGGGGACTTACCGGGTCATTCCGACATGGGAGGACCCGGTAAGTCGTCCTTGCAGGAACCATTCTCCGGGAGGGAGGTAACAACGGGCACATTACAAGTGTCCCGTTGTTACTTCCCTCTTCCCCTCGCGGGACCCGGAAAAGACGTCTGGTTTTACCAGACGTCTGATCTGGGTCCCGCAAAGAGAACCTCGCAATCAGCCCTGACGGAATGAAGGGGGCCAGTCCCGTACCGGCCCCCTTCATTCTGTCAGCGCAAGGGTCCTAATGAGGCCCAAAGTCACCTTTTTGAACTGTTATTCTTTATCAGAAGCAAGAAATATGCACAGAATGACATGTACATCCACGTTGTAATTCAAACATAAGTAACATCTTTCCTGCAATGGTTTTCAAGACACTCTCTTTGCGATAATGCCCAGAGTTCTGCCTGTCATTGGCCTTGAACTCCACAAAAGAATTGGCAGAGATCAGCATCTGACACTCTGATGACTTTTATTGCAGCAAAACTTGAGAAATATTAACACAATTTTACATACACGTTTACAAATGTTATTATGCAGTGCCTACAAATGTAATTACTTATTTACCCTATGCCACCTAGTATCAATCATCCATTTAGCACGCCCCTCAATTACTACATAATTACCAAGATTCAGCTGGCAATATTTTCTGACTCAGTCTGGAAGCACCCCACAAAGTCGTTCCCCAGCCTGTTTGCTGCACCACCCAGGGTCAACCACAGATAAGGGGGCTCAAGACTGCAACTCTTCTGGTGACTGCCAGCCCAGGAGAGATATAGACAGCCAACAAGACAATCAGCCTGATGCACTGTTGGCAAAACACAGTAGAGACAGTCTAGCCAGGAACAAAGTCCTCTCCCAGTTTTTCTGCATCCGAGCCAGTGAGTGAATGACCCAGCCCATTCTGCTTCAAGTCGTGGGAGGATAGCTCAGGGGAAACATGCTTACCTTGGAAGCAAGATGACACCCCCGGGTCCGCGCTTAGAAACCTCTGGGTATTAAGTTTGTTATAAATAACCTATCATATCATATCATATCAAGCCTTTTTCTGAAACCTAATGTGTCATTCACACCACCTCCCTTTTTGTCAGTCAGCCAATCCGAGAATGTTCAGACCGTATCCAGAGTGCTTCAAAGCTGAAGTAATAGCTACATCTCAGTGCCATTTTCCTGTTATGAAATTTGTTTAAACAATGCAATGTCTTTAGCAGAACGGATCTCACATTTCACACTTCTGATAGGTCATGTTCCCATTCATACGCAATGCAGCTTTAAGCCTGCACATTCACAGGCCTATTCATGGAATAATTAGCGCGGCGCAAGTGGCCAAAAACGTGCGATTCGCAGTGGAATAGCGAAAATCGCAGTGCAAGTGCGAAAATCGCACGAAAAGCAGCGCACATCGATTCATGGAAGGCCGTGCGCGAGAAAATCATCGGATGTGCGCTAAAAAAGTGCGCGGCGCACGTTGGCGCACAGGCCATCTAACGGCGTGCGCCAGGTCACAGCGAAAATCGCACAGGCCACAGTGAAAATCGCACATAGCGCGGTGCACACAACAAAAGTAGGCGGAACACGGGGCGTAACACTCGGAATGGGGAACAACTTGCCAAAATGTGGGCGTCACGGGGGAAGTACAGGGTGCAAGTGCGCGGAACGCCCACACGCTCGCCTACAACACGTATTCATGGAATCGAATAGGGCAAAAAAGTGCACGGTCAAACCAGCGCACAGGCACAAACACGACCGCCACAAGAAAGCAGGCGGTAGCGTCTCAGCGCCTGTAATAAATGTGCGCCAAAAGGTGCGCCAACAAATAGCACCTATATACAGCCATGATGAATGTCCTATACTTTGGCCCTCCAGGACAAATGATGTGCAAAGGGGTACCCACCAACACGGACACCCGCTGACTGAAAAATAACATGTGCGTGTATTCCGGGGTGCGCGGGAACTTTCACACGTGATTTGGCTGGGTACGTGGATCTCATGGGTGCGGGGGTAGTCCCACACGCGATTTGGCTGGGTACGTGGATCTCAGGGGTGCGCGGGAAGTCCCACACGCGATTTGGCAGGGTACGTGGATTTCAGGGGTGCGCGGGAAGTCTCACACGCGATTTGGCCGGGTAAGTGCGCGGGAATTCACACACGCGATTAGGCTGGGTACGTGGATCTCAGGGGTGCGCGGGAAGTCTCACACGCGATTTGGCAGGGTACGTGGATTTCAGGGGTGCGCGGGAAGTTCCACACGTGATTTGGCCGGGTACGTGCGCGGGAATTTACACACACGATTTGGCTGGGTATGTGGATCTCAGGGGCGCGCGGGAAGTCTCACACGCGATTTGGCAGGGTACGTGGATTTCAGGGGTGCGCGGGAAGTTCCACATGCGATTTGGCCGGGTACGTGCGTGGGAATTTAGACACGCGATTTGGCTGGGTACGTGGATCTCAGGGGTGCGCGGGAAGTCTCACACGCGATTTGGCATGGTACGTGCGCGGGAATTCACACACGCGACTTGGCTGGGTACGTGGATCTCAGGGGTGCGCGGGAAGTCCCACACGTGATTTGGCAGGGTACATGGATTTCAGGGGTGCGCGGGAAGTCTCACACGCAATTTGGCTGGGTACGTGTATTTCAGGGGTACGGGGGAAATTCTACACGCGATTTCGCTGCGTGCTCCCAGGTATTCCCTGTACAACCTCCACGGCCCCTGCAGGCAGCCGACACCACAGGGGACTACCCTGCACACCTGCTCATGTCACCCAGCACCCCCACCCCCCAGCAGTGCAGGGGCAGCCTCCACCAGGCCCCCACTCATGGCCCCTATCACCCCCACCCCCCAGCAGTGCAGGGGCAGCCTCCACCAGGCCCCCACCCATGTCTACCACCATCCCCACCCCCCAGCCACCATGGGCATCCCCCACCAGGCCCCCACTCATGTCTCCCACCCACCCCCACCCCCCAGCCACCATGGGCAGCCCCCACCAGGCCCCCACTCATGTCTCCCACCACCCCCACCCCCCAGCAGTGTGGGGCACCCTCCACCAGGCCACCACCCATGTCTCCCACCACCCCCACCCCCCCAGCCACCATGGGCAGCCCCCACTCATGTCTCCCACCACCCCCACCCCCCGGCAGTGCAGGTGCAGCACCACCAGGCCCCCACTCATGTCCAACTCATGTCTCCCACCACCCCCACCCCCCCAGACACCATGGGCATCCCCCACCAGGCCCCCACTCATGTCTCCCACCACCCCCACCCCCCCAGCAGTTTGGGGGCACACTCCACCAGGCCCCCACTCATGTCCCCCTGGACCCCCACCCCCCAGCATCCAGGGGCACCCTCCACCAGGCCCCCACTCATGTCTCCCACCACCCCCACCCCCCCAGCAGTGCGGGGCACCCTCCACCAGGCCCCCACTCATGTCTCCCACCAACCCCACCCCCCAGCCACCATTGGCATCCCCCACCAGGCCCCCACTCATGTCTCCCACCCACCCCCACCCCCCAGCCACCATGGGCAGCCCCCACCAGGCCCCCACCCATGTCTCCCACCACCCCACCCCCCAGCCACCATGGGCATCCCCCACCAGGCCCCCACTCATGTCTCCCACCACCGCCACCCCCCAGCAGTGCAGGGGCAGCCTCCACCAGGCCCCCACCCATGACTCCCACCACACCCACCCCCCAGCCACCATGGGCATCCCCCACCAGGCCCCCACTCATGTCTCCCACCACCCCCACCCCCCGGCAGTGCAGGGGCAGCACCACCAGGCCCCCACTCATGTCCTACTCATGTCCCCCTGCACCCCCACCCCCCAGCATCCAGGGGCACCCTCCACCAGGCCCCCACTCATGTCCCCCACCACCCCCACCCCCCCAGCAGTGTGGGGCACCCTCCACCAGGCCCCCACTCATGTCTCCCACCACCCCCACCCCACAGCCACCATGGGCATCCCCCACCAGGCCCCCACTCATGTCTCCCATCCAACCCCCCCCCAGCCACCATGGGCAGCCCCCATCAGGCCCCCACTCATGTCTCCCACCCACCCCCACCCCCCAGCCACCATGGGAAGCCCCCACCAGGCCCCCACCCATGTCTACCACCACCCCCATCCCCCAGCCAACATGGGCATCCCCCACCAGGCCCCCACTCATGTCCCCCTGCACCCCCACTACCCAGCATCCAGGGGCACCCTCCACCAGGCCCCCACTCATGGCCCCTATCATCCCCACCCCCCAGCAGTGCAGGGGCAGCCTCCACCAGGCCCCCACTCATGGCCCCTATCACCCCCACCCCCCAGCAGTGGAGGGGCAGCCTCCACCAGGCCCCCACCCATGTCTACCACCACCCCCACCCCCCAGCCACCATGGGCATCCCCCACCAGACCCCCACTCATGTCCCCCTGCACCCCCACCCCCCAGCATTCAGGGGCACCCTCCACCAGGCCCCCACTCATGGCCCCTATCACCCCCACCAGTGCAGGGGCAGCCTCCACCAGGCCCCCACTGATGTCTCCCACCCCCCCCCCACCCCCCAGCCACCATGGGCATCCCCCACCAGGCCCCCACTCATGTCTCCCACCATCCCCACCCCCCAGCCACCATGGGCATCCCCCACCAGGCCCCCACTCATGTCTCCCACCACCCCCACCCCCCAGCCACCATGGGCATCCCCCACCAGGTCCCCACTCATGTCTCCCACCACCCCCACCCCCCCAGCAGTGCAGGGCTAGCACCACCAGGCCCCCACTCATGTCCAACTCATGTCTCCCACCACCCCCACCCCCAGCCACCATGGGCATCCCCCACCCGCCCCCACTCATGTCTCCCACCCACCCCCACCCCCCAGCCATGATGGGCAGCCCCCACCAGGCCCCCACTCATGTCTCCCACCACCCCCACCCCCCCAGCAGTGTGGGGCACCCTCCACCAGGCCACCACCCATGTCTCCCACCACCCCCACCCCCCCAGCCACCATGGGCAGCCCCCACTCATGTCTCCCACCACCCCCACCCCCCAGCAGTGCAGTGGCAGCACCACCAGGCCCCCACTCATGTCTCCCACCACCCCCACCCCCCAGCAGTGCAGGGGCAGCCTCCACCAGGCCCCCACCCATGTCTCCCACCACCCCCACCCCCCAGCCACCATGGGCATCCCCCACCAGGCCCCCACTCATGTCTCCCACCACCCCCACCCCCCAGCAGTGCAGGGGCAGCACCACCAGGCCCCCACTCATGTCCAACTCATGTCCCCCTGCACCCCCACCCCCCAGCATCCAGGGGCACCCTCCACCAGGCCCCCACTCATGTCTCCCACCACCCCCACCCCCCCAGCAGTGTGGGGCACCCTCCACCAGGCCCCCACTCATGTCTCCCACCACCCCCACCCCCAGCCACCATGGGCATCCCCCACCAGGCCCCCACTCATGTCTCCCACCCACCCCCACCCCCCAGCCACCATGGGCAGCCCCCACCAGGCCCCCACTCATGTCTCCCAACGACCCCCACCCCCAGCCACCATGGGAAGCCCCCACCAGGCCCCCACCCATGTCTACCACCACCCCCACCCCCCAGCCACCATGGGCATCCCCCACCAGGCCCCCACTCATGTCTCCCACCACCCCCACCCCCCAGCCACCATGGGCATCCCCCACCAGGCCCCCACTCATGTCTCCCACCACCCCCACCCCCCCAGCAGTGCAGGGCCAGCACCACCAGGCCCCCACTCATGTCCAACTCATGTCTCCCACCACCCCCACCCCCCCAGCCACCATGGACATCCCCCACCCGCCCCCACTCATGTCTCCCACCCACCCCCACCCCCCAGCCACCATGGGCAGCCCCCACCAGGCCCCCACTCATGTCTCCCACCACCCCCAACCCCCCAGCAGTGTGAGGCACCCTCCACCAGGCCACCACCCATGTCTCCCACCACCCCCACCCCCCCAGCCACCATGGGCAGCCCCCACTCATGTCTCCCACCACCCCCACCCCCCAGCAGTGCAGTGGCAGCACCACCAGGCCCCCACTCATGTCCAACTCATGTCTCCCACCACCCCCACCCCCCCAGCCACCATGGGCATCCCCCACCAGGCCCCCACTCATGTCTCCCACCACCCCCACCCCCCCAGCAGTGTGGGGCACCCTCCACCAGGCCCCCACTCATGTCCCCCTGCACCCCCACCCCCCAGCATCCAGGGGCACCCTCCACCAGGCCCCCACTCATGTCTCCCACCACCCCCACCCCCCAGCCACCATGGGCATCCCCCACCAGGCCCCCACTCATGTCTCCCATCCACCCCCACCCCCCCAGCCACCATGGGCAGCCCCCACCAGGCCCCCACCCATGTCTCCCACCACCCCCATCCCCCAGCAGTGCAGGGGCAGCCTCCACCAGGCCCCCACCCATGTCTACCACCACCCCCACCCCCCAGCCACCATGGGCATCCCCCACCAGGACCCAACTCATGTCTTCCACCACCCCCACCCCCCAGCAGTGCAGGGGCAGCACCACCAGGCCCCCACTCATGTCCAACTCATGTCCCCCTGCACCCCCACCCCCCAGCATCCAGGGGCACCCTCCACCAGGCCCCCACTCATGTCTCCCACCACCCCCACCCCCCCAGCAGTGTGGGGCACCCTCCACCAGGCCCCCACTCATGTCTCCCACCACCCCCACCCCCCAGCCACCATGGGCATCCCCCACCAGGCCCCCACTCATGTCTCCCACCCACCCCCCCAGCCACCATGGGCAGCCCCCACCAGGCCCCCACTCATGTCTCCCACCCACCCCCACCCCCCAGCCACCATGGGCAGCCCCCACCAGGCCCCCACCCATGTCTACCACCACCCCCACCCCCCAGCCACCATGGGCATCCCCCACCAGGCCCCCACTCATGTCCCCCTGCACCCCCACCCCCAGCATCCAGGGGCACCCTCCACCAGGCCCCCACTCATGGCCCCTATCACCCCCACACACCAGCAGTGCAGGGGCAGCCTCCACCAGGCCCCCACCCATGTCTACCACCACCCCCACCCCCAGCCACCATGGGCATCCCCCACCAGGCCCCCACTCATGTCCCCCTGCACCCAGGTCCTCACAATCCCCAATCATGTGCGTTATGGTCAGCCTCCACAGTCAAAAGGCTCTACCAAGTAACCCATTCACCCACATGGAAATGGAAATTACATGTTACACCCCCAATGTTCATAAAGCAAATTAACCCATGTCCGACACACACAATGGTTGCAATTGAATGGGAAAACACCCAACATGACATGCATGAAACCAATGAGATGATACCACACAGTGAAGTATGAAAACAAAATTGTATTAAAAAAAATTGAATGCAAATGAAATGAAACAAACTACAATGGCAATGAAAAAAGATAAGCTGCATGTCCGTCCAAAAAAATCAAAACTACAAATCCAAATCCAAAAAAATGTTGTTCAAAGTCACATCAAAAATAAAATCAATCCGAGAGAGAAAAATAAATGCAAAGACCATTGCTCCATGGAGAATAAATTAAAAATAAAAAAATAAAACAATCCAATGAAGAACTATGTACAAAACATCCAAGGGTCCATGAGCACAACTGAACAAAGGAAACCTACAAAAAACCCTAACTAAAATCAAACTATATACAAAAAGTGGAGCAGTGTCCGTCGACTCCATTTCATAAGAAGAAACAAAGGAAACCTAAAACTAAAGAACTATATACAAAGGTGGCGGGCAAGTCCAGCGGCTCACTCCGTGGTGTTCCGGGCCAGGGCATCATCAAACTCCTTGTCTATGTCCCAGAGGCGGTCCTGTTCCATGGCCCCGAGGGTCCGCAGGGACAACGCCATCTGCTCCTCCAACCCCCTGCGGATTGCCTCGAGGCACTCGGCCCGCCTCAGGGCCCTCCGCATGGAGTTCTCCGCCCTGACCATTGTGAGCCGTGCTTCTTCCGCCCGCCGCCGCTCCGCACCTATCTGCTGACCCAACCGCAGCCACACGGAAGACACTTCCTGTCCTGGGTCCTCCTGCCCTCCGGCCGATGCCTGCCCCTCCGATGTTGATGGCCCCGAGCCATGATGCCTCCCACGTTGACTCTGCTGCTGCCTCCGATGCAACTGCCTCTGCCAGCACGACGGCATCCAGGCTGATGGAATCCACCGACGCCGTCGTGCACGTTCCATGCCTGATGATGCCGGCACATCCTCCATCTGCTGGGGTACAGTTGCTGTGGTGTCCACCCCTGCTGGACCTCCGACTCCCGACTGTGGCAGGGATGGGATCCCCACCGAGCTGGCTGCATTGGTCAGGGCAGGTCCACAGGGGGACCTGGTGGCATCTGGGCCGGAAGACGGCAAGGAGAACGACCGGCGTATAGCCTCCACAGAGGAGGAGAGGGCCGCCAGATTGGCCGACACATGCAAGAAACCCCCGAACATGGAAGATCCCAATTGGGCCACGTCGGCACGGTGCTCTTCGTGATGATGTGCGTGCTCCTCCCGGGAAGCACGCACGTCATCACGAATTGCACCTGCGCGCATCGCGACCCCAATCAGGACCTTCTCCATACGGACACGGGTCCCCTCGTCCGCAGGTGGAGGGGAGTCAGGTGACATGGACATCCCCTCTACCTGCGGACGGGCCTGGGACGGGGCATCCCTGCTGGTGCATGGTGGTGCACTCACAGGGTCAGGGACAGCGACATGCACAGGCCCCTCCACGGTGACCTGTGCTGCCTCCTGCCCCTGCCCCTGGACTGCACCACTTGCACCAGCAGGGATGCCCCCACCAGGCCCCATGTGTGCCTCAGTGGCAGCCTCCTCCTCCTCCTCTGTGGATGGCTCCTCACCGTCTTCCGCCGTAGCAGGCCCCTGTGGGGGCTCACCCACCCCTTCCGCTGCAGCCGTGGGGGCATCCCCGCCGCCTTGCTCCACAGCGCCGTCTCTGCCCTCTTCTTCACTAGCCGCTGCGTAGAGGGAGACATAGAACACAAGCATCAGGGTACTGTTCAATGGCCCCCTAGACAGGAAGCAATAGCAGATGAGTACCACTGTCAAAGTACACTTCCATCATGTCCCTCCACAACACATGGGTCAGTCCAGGCAAACACACACAGTAACAGGCATGGTGCATGCCATGGACATTCCATACATGTCCAATGGACTCTTGAAACATACAATGATGTGGAACTCACATGCATCATGGGTCATGCCTATCACATGCACACACTTCACCTCAGTCACATCCATCTGGCCTCATACACCCCAAACACAGTGGATACAAGGGTAACTAGGCTGCATCAGTGAATCTGTGCATTGTCACACACATGTGTCATGCATCCATGGCATTCACAAGTCACAGACACGCAGGTCAGGCACACAGACATGGCTACCATATATGTACCCGGCAACAACCATGTGGTTCACACATCACTGTTCGCCCATGCATTACCATGATGTCCCTGCACACATACATTCATACAAGGCCTATGTCACACATACAGGCAAGTATCAGACAACCAGCACACCGCAAGATGCCCTGTCTCACACAGCAATGCTTGGACACTTACCGCTCAACTCCAGACGGGTCTCCCTCTCAAGGATCTGGGCGTGGAGCGCTGGGTGTACACGTTCCAGGACCCTCATCTGGATGGAACTCATGCGGCCCCGGCCCCCCTCCATGAGGCGCCGGGCCTTCACGAGGGTCCTGGACCTCAAGTCCTCCCCGCGCTTCTTGATCTTCTGGACGTCGCGGGTTGCCACCCCCTCCGCGTTGATGGCAACCACACAGTCTGCCCAGATCCTCTCCCGTCCTTCCTTGCTGGCGCGGGACAATCCAAAGAGGGCATCATACTGCCCCAGGACATGCTCCACCAGGACACCAACTTCGGTGGCAGTGAAGCTGGTGCCCCTCTGCCCCTCTGGCCTGGGGTTGACACTGGTGCCAGATGTGGAAGTGCCCGACATGGCAAACCCAGAGGCAGGAGTGGGTGGGCAACTGGGTCCTGGGGCTGGGCTGTGGAGCGATGTAATCCCAGTCGGGAGTCTTCTGTTCCAGCAGGGGTGGACACAGCAACTGGACCCCTGCAGATGGCTGATGTGCAGGCACCAAATGGCAGGGCACGGTGGCAGCAGGCAGGCAGGCAGGCAGCAGCAGCAGATGGCACGTGGGAGGCTGCTCGGGGCACTGGGGGGCAGTAATTCGGCCTTCTGGGCAGGAGCGTGGTCTTCCGTGTGTTTTCTCGTGGCCAGCTTGACACGGAGTGATTTGGCACGTGAAAATCCTGCACGTCAGCGTGAAATTCGAGGAAATGCCCTTAGCGCGTAAGCGCGTCAGCACGCATACGCAATTCTATTGGACCAAAGGCCCTCAGCGCGTAAGCGCGTCTGTGACATGACCCGCACGGGTGTTTCCCTCATAGCACGTGATGACGGAGCACACGTGGAAAGACTGCACGTCAGAGTGTCAGTGCGTGTAATTGGACAAAAGTGCGCGTACACGCGATTGGCCTATGTACGTGTATTTCAGGGGTGCACGGGCACTTACACACGCAAGTACATCAGCGCACGTGTATACCGGGGTGCGCGGGAATTTCCACACGCTATTGGCCTGGGTACTGGATTTCAGGGGTGCGCGGGAAGTTTCACACGCTCGCCTACAACACGCGCAAAGAAACACGTATGCCAGTAGGAAACAGGCATACGTCGACCCGCGACGCATAAATTTGCGCGCAAATAAAATTACAAGCTCAGACGCCAGGATGAATATACCGTTCCTAGCAGCAGTGGCCGTGGGCTACCAAAGGAGGAGGAGGAGGATAGTCAGGGCCAGAATATTCACACCCAGAACCAGCCTTTTCGGGATGCCTGATGACCAGGTGTATGGGAGGTACAGGTTTCCACCACACATAATACTGGACCTGGTGAGTGAGTGGGAGGATGACCTCACATCACCCACCCTGTGCTCCCAAGCACTCAGCCCCCTGGAGAAGGTCCTCAATGTACTGCACTTCTTAGCCACTGGATCATTTCAGCGGACAAGTGCCATAGTGGGTGGGGTGTCACAGGCCACGCAGTCACGCTGCCTACACCAGGTCTTGAACATCATCACTGCACGCCCATCAGTCCGCAGGCACATATACCTGCCCAGAACACCTGCAGAAAGGCATGCTGCCGTCCTGGATTTTTACGGTGTGGCACAATTCCCCAAAGTGCTAGGTGCCATCGACTGCACCCATGTGGCTCTACGTCCCCCCAGGGCATCTGAGCATATCTATAGGAACCGCAAGCACTGGCATTCCATCAACGTGCAGGTAGTATGTAATGCCAAGGGAATCATCACCTCAGTATATGACAACTATCCCGGGTCCACCCACGACAGCTTCATTTACCGAATGTCCACCCTAAGCCGGGACCTAGAAGCTGGGCGGCATGGCGATACATGGCTGCTTGGTGAGTATGAATGCCACTGCACATGCATGCATGTCAGATACTGAGCAAGGTCACAACCCCACCAATGATACCAATCACCACCTCCACAGGGGACAGTGCCTACCCTCTCAGCCCACACATGATGATGCCAATTCGGAACCCCACCACGCCACCCGCGGTAAGATATAACACAGCCCACATTGCAACCCGGGGCATAGTGGAGCGCACATTCGGAGTGCTTAAGTCACGCTTTCGCTCCCTTGACCGTTGTGGCGGGCAGCTGTTATACGCTCCCCCAGTAGTGTG